>NC_064280.1:1569166-1873333 GCF_003254725.2 Canis lupus dingo
TTGTAGTTGTATACTTCGGTACCTTTTGACCCCATGGGAAAAAAGTCTAAAGTTCAGAACTACGAAGAAAAAAAATTTGTTTTAAAGAATGAAATGTTTTCCATCAGAGTTGATTCTTAGGCACATTCTCTGTGACATGCTAGCTGTATGTCTTTTGATGTAATCGTCACATGTTTGGTATGGATAGCACACAGATTGGTGTCTTTAAAAAGGCCCACCAGATAGGCCTCACTTGTCTCCTGCAAAGCAGCAATAGCTGCACTCTAGAAGCATAGATTTCTTTTAAAGTCCTGAGCAATTTTTTGCAGCAGATGCTAGAAAGGAAGTTTGTGAATCAGGAGTTCAGTGGACTCTTAATAATGTCCAATTTCATGGAGTGCCACAGTCCCAAGGCTGTAACCATGAGGTTTCTTCACCCCGCCAGAAGAGGGCATACTCTTCCAAATTTCTTTTTGTAGTCAGTTGCTTCCTCAGCGCTTAGCACCAGTCAGTTTATGAGTGGTCTGCTTTGTACAAGCCATGGTATAGAGACCTTATTTACCTGCCTCCTCTCCCACTGGCGCTTGAGGAGCCTAGAGATTATGATGGTGTGGCATGGCTGCAGGCACTTAATTACGTACACATTTATAGATAATAGTTTCTATTGTATTAGAAGACCTTATTACTTTGAATACTTAGAGTGGATTTATTTCTTCTGAAAGTTTGACAGACATAAATTAAATCTTTCTTCTTTTTCTTCCAGTAAATACTCTTCCCCATCTTATTTCTCCCTAGATACTTGATTATCCGGGCAAAATGTTGCTTGGTATAGAGGGGAGCCTAGGAGCATTATTGTACCAATATAATGGGAACAGTATTCGGAAAATCTGTGCAGATATCTGATAATTCCTGAGAAGTTGGGGCCTAAAGTTAAAGATAGCTGCTTTGATTTGCCTGTAATCTGTGGCAACAGTTTTTACTGTCATTAAGTGAACTTAAATATTAAGCAGTTTAAAAAAATCTGCATAGGGAAAACATTAGGAAAAAATAAATAATTCAAACTTTTTTTAAAGATTTTATTTATTTATTTGAGAGAAAGACAGAGATAGTGACAGAGATAGCAAGAGAGAGCACCAGCAAGGTGGAGAGGGAGAAGCAAGCTTGATCCTAGGACCCCAGGATCATGATCTGAGCTGGAGGGAGATGCTTAACCAACTGAGCCACCCAAGCATCCCTAAAACTTACGAATCATGAACTTGTCTGAGTTTCTTCCATTTTTGTGAACTCTGTGGAAAAAATCCAGATATACTAAATTTTTATTTGATAAACACTATTTTATGCAGTTATAGTGCTGATGGCTTATTAAACATTGTACTTCATTTGTGAAAAAGAATGAAATGAATATGCATCAAAAGCGTCTTGTGAAAAAAACAAAACAAAACAAAACAAAAGCGTCTTGTAGTTGTGTGTCCCTGGATTTGGAAAATATTTTTATGACCCAGGCACATTTAAAGTTTATTACTTCTAGTTTTAGAACAGACCTCTTTATTTGAACTGGTGAGATTTTTTAACGGGATAGTAGGTAAATTCAATACTTTTCTCACTGTCAGACCACTACGTTTCTATTCTAAAAAGTAAGAATCTCTTGATGTCTAGCATGGTAATAAGTGGATGAACCTAGTGATTGGGGACAACTGTCTTGTTGTAGGACTCCTTACACAAGCACTGACAGTCACGCTCATATATGTTTTGTCTTTCTTTAGCAAACTAACTTACCTATCTTCTCATAATAATTTTGTGATTTTTGGAGCAGCTGGACAGACCTCTCATGCTGCTTTATTGCCATGCAGGTCATGCACTATCTAGGCCAGTATATAATGGTGAAGCAGCTTTATGATCAGCAGGAACAGCATATGGTGTACTGTGGTGGAGATCTTTTGGGAGAACTGCTAGGACGTCAGAGTTTCTCCGTGAAAGATCCAAGGTAAGAAGAGTGAAGGTTTGTTTATCTTTTTGGGTGCTTATAACCACTCAATCTTTATAGGATATTAATGGTTATTTATTCCTTTAGTCAGTCAATATTTAAGGGCCTACACATGTCAGGTAGCCTGTGATTCCCTAAGACCATGTTAGTGAGCAATAATCTCAGATTCTATGGAGCTTAAAGAACAGTGAGACTGTAGATGCTTTTCCCCATCTTCATGAGATTATCACACCAGCACATGGTAAAATTATACTGTGGATGTTACAGAAAAAAGGTACATGAAGCTGTGTAGGGGGTGGGATTTAGGATCTTAGGGGTTGGGATAAGATTCCTTTAGGAAGTGATATTTGAGCTGAGAGCTTCAGGATAAGTGAGGAGTGAGAGGTGCTGCAGGAGAGGGTTGGAGGAGAGCTTCTGGCAGAGTAAACATTGTGTGCAAAGGCCTGAGTAGGATGAGCTTGATGTGGCTAGGTTAGAATTTTGTGCAGCAGCTGTTATAGAGAGGAAGAGTGAGCTGATGAGAGAGATGTAGCATTGCTGGTTGATGATGGGCTTCATAAGCTCTACGGTAGAGCTTCTCTGACCTGTTTGACTTTCTCCAGCTGCATAGAGTTACAGAGTTATAGAGTCAAAAGGTAATTAGTAATGAACCAATGTTTTCTTTCTCAGCTTTGTGATGACAGAGATAGCGAGAGAGAGCACCAGCAAGGTGCAAAGGGACAAGCAGGCTTGATCCTAGGACCCCAGGATTATGACCTGAGCTGGAGGGAGATGCTTAACCAACTGAGCCACCCAAGCGCCCCTAAAACTTATGAATCATGAACTTCCACCCTTTCCCCAATTAAAATTGTAAAACTTAATTCTTTGTAAGTAGGAAGGAAAGAAGGAAGGAATGGTCTCCAAAGGAAATCTTGTGTTACGGTTAGCTAATTAAATAAAATGTAAATTAATCAGTTTCTTTTTTTTTTTTTTTTTAAGATTTTTTATTTATTCATAGAGACAGAGAGAGGCAGAGACACAGGCAGAGGGAGAAGCAGGCATCATACAGAGAGTCTGACGTGGGACTCGATCCAGGGTCTCCAGGATCACGCCCTGGGCTGCAGGCGGTGCTAAACTGCTGCACCACCGGGGCTGCCCTATCAGTTTCTTAATAGGGGCAAAGTAACACAAGTGCTTGGACATTATCATCTTGACATTTAAATAATTACTAACCTATTGTGGGGAAAACATTCTCTTCTCCATGTGTTATAGAGAAAGTTAGAAGATCACATATCTGATAGACATGGAATATTTTAATGGAAAACTATGGGGTTATTAATTTTTTTTTTGTCTTTCACAGCCCTCTCTATGATATGCTAAGAAGGAATCTTGTCACTTTAGCCACTGCTACTACAGGTATGTCACATCCTATTTCTTCAGTCTGTATCACAGCTTTGAGCTCAAAGGGGGCAAATGATGGGAAAACAAGGAGGATCAAGATGGAAATGAATTGCTATGTTGGCATGACTGGGAGAGATACTGTAATACAGAATGTTATTAGTATGTTAATTTTTCATTGTGAAAAATTTCAAATAGACTGAAAATAGATTAGTATAATACCCACCTCTTAGTAATTGTTAACATTTTGCTACATTTGCTTCATCTGGATATACTTTCTTTTTCCTTAATTTTACTTCTTTTTTTCATCTAGACATACCTTTAAAATCTCTAACAGTTAAGGACCTTTTTCCTTTAAACGTAACTATAAATGTCATTCTTACATCCAACAAAATTAATAATAATAAGATGAATAATAGGGGATCCCTGGGTGGCGCAGGGGTTTAGCGCCTGCCTTTGGCCCAGGGCGCAATCCTGGAGACCCGGGATCGAGTCCCATATCAGGCTCCCGGTGCATGGAGCCTGCTTATCCCTCTGCCTGTGTCTCTGACTCTCTCTCTCTCTCTGTGTGACTATCATAAATAAAAAAAAAAAAAAAAAAAAAAAAAAAAAAAGATGAATAATAACTTCATAATGCTATCCAATAGCCAGTGTATGTATAGTTACCCCCAATTATCTCAGAAGTATCTTTTTTATTTGGCTTGTTGAAATCAAGAGCCAAAGTCCACACATTGCATTTGGTTGGTATGTCTCTAAGTATCTTTATAAAACAATCCTCCTTTTATTTTTATGTCATTTATTTGTTGAAGAAATGGATCATTTGTCCTGTAGAATTTCCCACATTCTAGTTGAGGTTGCAGATTTTGTCCTTGTGATGTTAACATGTTTCTCTGTTTCTTTTATTTTTGGTAAACTAGTGTAATGCTGAATAGTTTCAAGTTTAGATTTTTTGCTGAGAAGGTGTCATAGGTGGTGCTTTGTACATCTGTTGCATCTCATCTGAGTCATATAAGGTCTGCTTGTCCCTTTTTCAGCGATATTGATTCTGTGGGCTCATGGTGTTAACCCAATCCATCTGTTAGAAAGGTCCCTGAAGAACTTTCATCTAGCTAATGATTTTAGCTTTCTGTTATATGAATGCCAATTTGTCTAACACCCTTTGTTTAATTCCATATCTTTTAAATATTGTCCTTTGAGTTTAATTTATTAGGTATGTGAGGAAACGGGCTGCTTTGGGGTCTGAAGTATGGTGTATTAGAGATCAGTGGATCAACTGGATATAACTGAAATGTAACACTATCTCTTAATCATTTCCAAATAATGAAACTTTTCCCTTCCATTCCTAAGTGAAGCGCTTTTGTGAGCTTCAAATTAGATTTTAGGTAACCTTATCCTTTGAAGAAAGCCCAAGTTTGTAATTCTTTTAGATTGGTTATCTTTCCAGTTTACTGAAACAAATAATTGAGAAGAATCCATTCTTAATAAAGGTTTATGATTTAACGTGAGAACAGAGAAACTATTTTCATATTGAAATGTGATTTTTAACTTATATTGAATTTTGGAGCCTGTTGACTTCATTGAGCCATTTGCTCACTTTACCCACTTCACCCAGCTGTAAATTTCTGTTCAGATGGAAGGCCTTGCAAATAATATAGTGTCTTTATTGAAATTCAGTCACTTGTGAAATAGTAAGGCTTCCCTGGGATACTCACTGCAGGCCCAAAATACACAGAAGAGTGATTGATTGATTGATTTAAATTCAGTTTGGCAACATACAGTGTAACACCCCATGCCCATCCCATCAAGTGCCCTCCTTAGTGCCTGTCACCTAGTCACCTCATTGCCCCCATCCCTCTCCCCTTCTGCAACCCTTTGCTTCCCAGAGTTAGGAGTCTTTCATGGTTTGTCTTCCTCTCTAGTTTTTCCCCACTTGATTTCCCTCCTTTCCCTTATAGTTCCTTTCACTATTTCTTAAAAATATGGAATGCTTCACGAATATGCTGTCATCCTTTCACAGGGGCCATGCTAATCTTCTATTTTATTTTATTTTATTTTATTTTATTTTATTTTATTTTATTTTATATTTTTATTTTATTATTATTATTTTTTATTATTTATTTTATTTTATTTTTTTTTTAAAAGATTTTCTTTATTTATTCATGAGAGAGAGAGAGAGAGGCAGAGACATAGGCAAAGGGAGAAGCAGGCTCCCCACAGGGAGCCCGATGCAGAACTCCATCCTGAACTGAGATCATTCCCTGAGCCAAAGGTAGATGCTCAACCACTAAGCCACTCAGGCGTCCCTCGTTCCAATTTTAGTATATGTGCTGCTGAAGCAAGCACTACACAGGATTTTGTATTTGTTGATCTACTCTATTAGAATTTGTTTTCTGATCTTTTCTCTGAATATCTGGAGTGGGTGTAATTCTCACTTTTTCTTTCTTGCACTACAGTATTTAACATGTCATATATATATATATATATTTTTTAGATTTTATTTATTTATTGACACACAGAGAGAGGCAGAGACACAGGCAGAGGGAGAAGCAGGCTCCATGCAGGGAACCCGATGTGGGACTCGATTCCGGGTCTCTAGGATCACACCCCAGGCTGCAGGCGGTGCCAAACCGCTGCGCCACCGGGGCTACCCTAACATGCCATATATTAAAGTGAACATTTCTATAACATTATTTTTTTTAAGCTATTTATTTGAGAGAGAGCGCACGCAAGAGGAGGGAAGAGTCAAAGGGTGAAGCAGACGCTGCACAGGGCTTGATCCTTGGACTCCTGGATCATGACTTGAGCTGAAGGCACATGCTTAGCTATAAGACTGAGCCTCCCAGGCACCGCTTGATAACATTTCAATTGAATTATCACAACCACCCCATGAGGAAGGTCTAGAGATGATGAAACTGAAGGGTTTTAAAATATTGTTTTATTTGTGTTTTTGTTTTTTGCTTTTTTTAATAGAATGAGCGATTTGTCCAAGATTGGTTGCCACTTACAATTGGTAGAACAGATATTTCTGACTGACCATTTCTTGCTCTTTTCATTGTGCCACACACTTGATATTATAACAGAATTTGCTCCAGTTAATTTTTCTTAACACAAATTTCTCTCTGAACTTTAAATCTTCAAAACATTTTATTCTTAAATTTGTCACTTTGAAATAATTTCAGTTACAAAAAAAGTAGTAGACGTATTATAAGGAGTTCCAAATATTCTTTACCCAGATTCCCCAAATGGTAACATCTTATATAACCCTAGTACAATGCTCAAAACCAGAAAGTTGCCACACAGTAATTTTGATAATTGTCTGCTCTGACTTGAACTTGCATTGGTGCTTGTGGTTGGTCATCTCTGTTCTAAATAAATTGGGTTGCGTGTATTTTATTTAAAAAGACAAATGAGAAAAAATGTGTTTTTTTCTTTTTTTTTTTTAAGATTTTATTTATTTATTCATGAGAGATACACACAGAGACAGAGAGGCAGAGACATAGGCAGAGGGAGAAGCAGGCTCTCTGCAGGGAGCCCGATGTGGGACTCGATCCTGGGACTCTAGGATCATGCCCTGGGCCAAAGGCAGGCACTAAACCACTGAGCCACCCAGGGATCCCCAAGAAAAGTGTTTTCTGTATCATCTATTGTACACCTTTGCAAGTGAGTTAAACCTTTATTTTGATGGTTGAGAAAATGCCATTGTTTAAAGTAAAGTGGTCCTTTATGAATCATTTGTCCAGATCTCCATATGTATATGAACAAAATGAAATATATGACAAACTTTGTTATTTTAAAGTTCCTTTGTACATTATAGTTTTCCCAGATAATTTCTTTTTGCTTCTTAATATTTTAATCTAAGGAAGGTAGTAAGGCGTTAGAACTATAAATGACAGTAATCAAGTTGCTTTATTAAAGAAATGCTTAATCTGTGTTTTCTTGTTTATCTTTGAAGACCACTGTGGTCAGAAAATGCTTTCTCTTGAACTCCTCAGTATTCTCTGTTTACCTATAAAAATGCTTGTATAAAATCATGCTCTTTATAATTACAGTTTTGAAATTGTTTTGTGCAGAACAACTGAATTACCAGACCAGTTGTAGGATCAGTATTCTTTTCTCTGGCAGTCTTTATTACACAAGGATGAGGTTTACCTTAAGTATCTTATCTCTGGACTTGAATAGTAGTTAGTGAATCCAGCCCTTGGTAGACTTGTTTGGGAACATTTCAATTACATATAACCTCATATAATGAGCGGTCTAGATTATTAAATTTTCTACAGCTTATTGTTTTCCTGTAGTTAAGTTTTCATTTTCCATTTTGCTTGGAAAATTTCCAAGTCCTATCAGACAATCTAAGAATTTCACTCAGGTTACTGTTTTTGCTTTTCATTGACTTTGGGAAAAACTTTATTTGCTTTCGCTTCCCTCTTAGGAAATGTTTAGAATAACTGAAATATAAAACTTGTTAACTACAAAATTACTCTGTATTCAGGTAATGGGAATTTAAATCAGGAAATCTTCATTGACACTGTAGAATGTAAGTTTACATGAGGTGCTATTGTGTTATGAAGCAAGTGGGGAAAATTCTAGATTTTCAGATTTCATAAGCCTGCATAACTTTTAATAGTTGAAAATAAAAATTAAGGGCCAAACTTTTTTTGCTGTTGTTTACAAGTTAGGTGGATTACCTGTGGGAAGAAATGATAAAAAATATTCCATTATTTCTTGGTTGGAATCACTTTCATATTAAAATTTGAAATTTTGCTCTGAACATTTTTAGTTATTTTTCATTTTCTTCCAGATTACATTTTGGTAATACATTTTGAATATAGCCTGTCTTGGTCTTTACCATTTTTATCAGTTTTGATTTTTCCCTTTTGGATGAGAGCTTTGTCCAACCAACATGGAGAAGTACAGCTTTAGGGAGCAAACCTGGCTCCAGGGTTGTTTGCTGAGGTCCTTTTTATGTGGAAAGAATGGTTATTACCAGGGAAGGTTTTCCTTTTGTTTTACTTGCTATCCAGATGCTGCTCAGACTCTCGCTCTCGCACAGGATCACAGTATGGATATTCCAAGTCAAGACCAACTGAAGGTAAAATCACCACACGGTGACTTCTTTTGTTGTACAGAGTGGCCCCTTCTCTGTACCTATGGATCTTGGACTCCCAAGACCTTTCTCTAAATGTGGTAAGAATTTAATAAGAAAGGTTCTTGGGAGTTCACAGACCAGGGACAGAGTGAAACTTCTCTGTTCTGCCCATAACAGAGTTCCAGTCTCTGAATCTTTCTTTGGGATGTAGCACTTCTGATCTTCAGTTCCTCCAGTTGCATTTTCTTTGGGGTTTGTGTGTGCCTGTGTGTGTGATGGTATATGTATATAGGCGTTTGAAGAAAACTGCTTTATTAGACTTCAACAGGCTTGTTGCAGTTAAGTTCATGTCAGACCATTCTGAAAGCTTTCCCAAACCAGACCTGGGAAAACTTTATGATCATTTTGGTATGTGCTGAGGGTTTCACACGTTTTCTGAATTATGCCTAATTTTATAGTCTAGAGGTTTTATATTGATTGATAGCCTGTTTTTAACAGTAGATTTTGGCCTTTTGTGCAGAGATTTTTTTCCCCCCAGGTTTGGGATTCTCTTAGCTCTGCTCACAGTGGGTTGAGGAGAGGTGTTGCCTTTATCTGATGACTGTTGTGAACTCCAGAGATCTCTTTCTCGTGCGTAACCCATTGTGCCGCACAGTAACTGGTGAGCCAGAATGGAACTGCTACATCCCCTGGTCTCAGTCATTTTTACTGCACTAATAGAAGTCTTTCCCTTTTTTTCAGCAAAGTGCAGAAGAAAGCTCCAGTTCCAGGAAAAGAATGGAAGAAGGCAATATTCCTACACTGCCTACCTCACAACATAAATGCAGAAATTCTAGAGAAGGTAAGTTTTGGATTAAAGCTATACAGACTTTTTCTTTCTTTTTTTTCCTCTTCTTTTGTTGATGACATCTAGAAAGGGGATTTATTCACATTAAGCACTATCTATAATTGAGACCATTCTATAGACCACAAAAAAATAATAATGCACTTTCTTTGCATATGAAGTTGGAGGGAGCATATGTCATACTTACTCATTCTTTTCAGAATACTTTTTCTTAAGCTTAGTGACCATTGTTAACTTTGAAGAGATGGTAGTGCACTTTTAGCAACTTGTGTTTACTGAGATGGAGCAAGACTAGGAAGGTTAACATACTAATAGAAGATTGCTGCAGATTTATCGGTTTGCCACCTGGTAAATCAGCTGCCTTGGCCTTTTCAATCTTGACATACTTGTATATATTCAGTCTGGTTAGGATTTTTATTTTGGTTTGTTTGCTTGAGGCAAAGGCTAATTTTGTAGAGTTTTGAAGTTTGCCAAGATGATATATACTTGGTATGTCTAAGCCAAGAATGAGACCTTAGAGACCTTAGAAGCCAAGTAGTTCCTCTGCCCTTGGATGGTGGTCCTCAAGATCTTTAATATCCACCCTTGATATGCTATGGTCAGGTTAAGTGAGTTAACCAGTATTTTAGTTTTTCCCAAGCTCTGCTTTAGAAAATACCTCCTAAACTTTTTCCTACAAAGGTATATAAAATCATAAATTACTCAGAGGTATTAGATGGCATGATAGTTTCTAGTTTAGGTACCTGGCTCATACTTGGAGCAATGACAGGTTAGACTTTAACAACATCCCGGAAAGTGATACTGCTGAAATTGTTTTATATGTTTAAAATTGGATCCATTTATCATGCAACTGAATTTTGAACTACCTAGTTGCCTTGGAGCTTATTCCAGTCTGTATGGTATTAAATGTGTAATTTTTTCCTTAAATGCAGATTCTTGCTAATTTGCTACTCAGAAGGCTATTTGAAATATAAGAATCACCAATTCAAGAGACTATTACGTAGTTTGTGCTGTACATTTTGAGAGTAAAGAGCTTAGTAGTTTCAGGAATGTGTGTAGGTAGAAAGGACAGGCTTTGTATACATGGAAGAGATGTTTCTGTTCCCTTTACAAGATGTTAGCTTGACTAGACGAGGATAACTTTAATATGGCATCATCTCAGGAATTTAGGTTTTGATAATTTTAGTAATGAGTAAGTAAAAAGCTGAACTTTCCCCTGAATTTAATGGGCAGAGTTCAACATAACTTGTAAGTAGGTAAGGTCATCTTTTGTTCTGACAGGGACAGGGACATTGCAAAAGTTTTCAAGCACATGTACCTCAGCACATTAAAACACCTGTGGTTGCTATTGGCATGGCTGGTGCATTTGGAAGAGGTAGAGGAGAGGGAGAAAGTAGGAAAGGAGGGAAGCACAACAAAAAAAGATGGGATGTGTGGTAGCAACAAACTTATGTTTGTAACCACCTTGAATGTCATTTGGGTGTATAACACGAGATCTTTTAGTTGGAATATGTGGTGCCTTCTTATGTTTCGAGTTTGCAATATTTCTAGATCTTAGATAACTCCAAAAGAGCCCATTGATCCAGAAAGGACATAGGTATATATTTACTTAGACAACCTAGAGTTCAGTGTTCTGTAATGGTTGTTACCTATCCAAACATGAATTTGTGAGGAACATCCATAAATATGTGGTAGCAGTGAGACTGCCTTGACAACCTTGTGAAGGCCCATTTGGTCTGGACTGCCTTGCTTTTATCTCAGGTTGGGCATTCTGCCACCACCATTTGCAGTTCAGTGAATTAAGCTATTATCAGGCATCATGTACTAGAGCAAGTCCTTCTTTAGTTATTGCCATGGTATGAATGCCTAACATGGCAGTAAATGACCATTTTGAAATCCTCTTAGAACAATGTCATTGTTTGAATGCCTTCAGAGTTTAGATTTTTTGATAAGTAATGATACTAGAAGCAGATGATCATTTGCTAATGAACAAGGCCTAAATTCGAGAGGTGGTCGGGGCTCTGTGACTGAGATACTTGATTTTGGTTTCTTTCATACTGGCCATAGAAATTTCTCTTTGCCTGTCTTATAAAGAGATTGTTAAGTGTTGCGAAGTGAGTTTTAATTCTTAGTGTTGTGTACGTAGTTACTTTCCTTTCCATTTGACTGCTGTAGATGAAGACTTCATAAAAAACTTAACCCAAGATGAGACATCTAAGCTGGACCTTGGGTTTGAGGAGTGGGATGTAGCTGGGCTGCCTTGGTGGTTTTTAGGAAACCTGAGGAGCAACTATACACCTAGAAGTAATGGCTCGACTGATTTACAGACAAATCAGGTAAATGTCACATTTGAAGAGGAACTTTTTGTTTTTTTTTTATGGAAGAGTAACATTCTTGGTTACTCTTGACCACACATTGCATTCTGTAAGAATTCTCATTCAGTGCTATGACTTTAAGTACCATCTGTGTGCATCTGATGCTCAAATCTGTATCTGCAGCCCTGACCTCTTCTCTAAATGCCCAACTTCTAAATTCAGCTGCCTACTTAACACCTCCAGTTAGATGATCTGACATTTAACATGTTCAAACCAGAGCTCTTGATTTTTTTTTTCTAAATTTTTCCCCATACATTTCTATTTAGCCTTTCCTTTTTCACAAATCTACCTTCTCTCCAGTTATTCCAGCCAAATCTAAGGGATATTATTGATTTCTTTCTCTGTCACACATCACACTCAGGTTATCAGTTCTTTATCCAAAGCAAATCCAAAATCTAACCACTTTTATTACTTCTGGTGTTAACACCCCAACTTAAACCATAATCATTCTATTCCTTTATCTTATTTTATATTCTCTCTTACACTTCTCACTTTGAAAAACTATTATTCTATTTTGTTTATGTATTTGCTCCCACTGAAATGTAAGTCCAGGGCACTCTATTCTGTTACCTTGTACCTAGGAAAGTATCTGACACCCAATAGGAGTTCAGTGAGTTTTTGCTCAGGAAATGAATGGATATAGAATAGTGGCAAAATACTAAGTTCTTTCCTAGGAATATTGGAGAAAAGCATGTCATGGAATATCCATAGGTGAATGCACAAAGAAGGTTATATTTAAAGTTGTTCAGGAATCCAGGAAAGAGGATAGAAGATACGAGTTACCATCAGTATTTCTCATATTCCAGTAAACATTTTTTAAAAAGATGTTAATTAAGTAATTAATTTAGAGAGAATGAGCGAACAGAGGGATGGAGAATCTCAGACTCCTTGCTGAGCACAGAGCCCAACATGGGGCTCGATCTCACAACCCTGAGATCATGACCTGAGGCCAAGTCAAGAGTTGGATGCTTAACTGGCTGAGCCACCCAGTCACCCCTCAATAAACATTACTGAACATAAAGGAAGTAATATGTCACAGTTAATGGAATGTTTTCTAGATTCTTCGAGTACTATCTTTGGAAAGGAATTTAGGGAACGGATTTTTTTTTTTTTTTTTTTTTTACTTGAGCAATTACAGAGTCTTTAACTTTTGAGCTCTTTGGTACAGTTTCTTAGATGTTATACCTTATTTACTGTTAAAATAGAAAATTCCTTGCCAGGCTCCCTATATCCATTCATTAGTTTATACATAGTGGGTGCTAGGTAGGTACCTGTTGAATAAATAGATGTTTGCTGAAGAAAGGCTATAGGTATTCTTTGGAGATGTGTGAAGATACTGACTTTTGGGTCATTTCTGTTGGTTCAGTGTCATCGATAAGCCTCTGACTACAGAAACTCACATTTGTTTTTTTCTTTTAGGATATAGGTACTGCTATTGTTTCAGACACCACAGATGACTTGTGGTTTTTGAATGAATCTGTATCAGAGCAGTTTGGTGTGGGAATAAAAGTTGAAGCTGCAGACACTGAACAAACAAGTGAAGAAGTAGGGAAAGTAAGAGACAAAAAGGTATGTTTGGAAAAATTTCATGTTGTATTTATGGGCACATAGTATAATCTGTTCAGATCTGGTATGTGACTCTGTACCACAGAAGACTCACATAATACCACTCTTTTACTTTTTAATGTTTTCCTGTATCCAGTTTTAAGATTCACATTGTCTTAAAAATACACTGTCTTGAAAATAGGATAGGACTGTATTGGTATAACTCCTTCTTCCTTAAAACCAAGAAGCTGCCCTTTCCTACTTGTCTAATCTCTCAGAAGTGGAGTTTTTTATTCTGGAGACCTTACTTTGCTAATAAGGGGCAGAGTTGTTGTTGTTGTTGTTTTTGTTGTTTTAAAGATTTTGTTTATTTATTAGAGCATGCACAAATGTTGGGTGAGGAGGGTCAGAGGGAGAGGGAGAAGCAGACTTCCTGCTGAACAGGGAGCCTGATGTGGGGCTTGATTCTAGGACTCTGGGATCACCACCTGAGCCAAAGGCAGATGCTTTAATAGACTGAGCGAGGTGCCCCTTCAAAGCAAAGTTCTAAATGGCTACAGCAGCCTGTAGGAAAAACACTTCCTGGTTCTTGGACATCTCAGTATCTTCCATAGTCATTCATATCTAAATGGAAATAGACAAGTGAGTTCTCCTTACATAACTTAGAGTTTAAGTAAGAGGAAAGAAGAGAATTAGAACTCTGAATACACATGATGTGAGTACACCAAGGTAAAGAGTCATAGAAACATGTGCTCAAGTCTCAAAAGAAATTGGACAGCAGATCTAATGTTGACATTGACAAGATTCTTAGTAAACATCTATTGAGTAAATATAGCAAAACACAGACCTAAATAGGTTCATCTTTTTAGGAGATCTTCATAGTGATTTGGGTTCCTGAAGGATATCCTGGTATGTCTGTAGGCAGATTGATGCGTGGGTCCTGCTAGAATAATTGTATGAGTAGCATTAGAAGAGACTGCAAGTGGCTTGAAAGAAGACAAAGGTGACATTTGGAAACTTCCATTGAGAGAGATGGGACTGGGGGATCCCTGGGTGGCGCAGCGGTTTAGCACCTGCCTTTGGCCTAGGGCGTGGTCCTGGAGTCTCGGGATCGAGTCCCGCATCAGGCTCCTGGCATGGAGCCTGCTTCTCTCTCTGCCCCCCCCCCCCCCTCTCTCTCTATGTCTATCATGAATAAATAAAATCTTAAAAAAAAAAAGAAAATCTTAAAAAAAAAAAGAGAGAGATGGGACTTAAATACTTGAACTTGTGTGAGAAACTTGTGTGCCATACTGAGGTTCCTAGTTGTGCCATAATTAATTTTACTCCATTTACTAGATCACAAAATAGGGTCTTAATTTTTAGAATTTTAAATTCTAAATTTAAAAATTTAGAAGATACTTCCCATATTTCTTGACTTTGTTTCCTGGTCCATGGGCACATTTTTATAGGAAAACCAGAGTATCACATAACTAGTTTTACTTTTTTGTTGTTTTTAGGTTTACTTTTGAATACGAAATTTACTTTTCATAAAATACTTTGTTTTCATTCTTCACATCTCAGGTCCTTATTTTATGTAGTGTCTTTCACTTCATTTTTTTCATGCAGTCCTTATTCTTGTGTCTGCCTGCCTAGATTCCCAAAATAAAAAATTTCCACATTTAACGATTTGTAGCTTTCCTATTCTGATACTGTTTATTTTAATTCAGATCATACATTTGGGTACCCTCTTGTATTTGGTGACCCTTTTGCACACTTTTCAATCATTTCTTCTACTGAGCTGCCAGCTGGGCATGCACAGTCATTTATGCCATTTTCTTTTTTAAGTGCTAGTGATAGAGGCAGAATGTGAGCTTTAAATTGAAGCTCTTCTGTCTCTTTTGCTCTCAGGTTATAGCCTCATCTTAACTAGGTGAACCTTACTAATGAAATGTCTTTGCCTTGCAGGTGATTGAAGTGGGGAAAAATGATGACCTTGAGGACTCTAAGTCCATAAGTGACGATACTGATGTAGAAGTTACCTCTGAGGTATGAGGAGCTGTTTTGCACCACACGTCTTCACTGAGAATGTTCTAGCAGTGCATTTGTGTTGCAGAAGGCCATTTCCCCCATTTCTATCTCCCTTTCCTTGATGTTAAGACATGTTGGCTTCTCTATATCTTGTTAGAGGTATTAGAATTTGGAGAAGAGGAGAATAAGTTGATCTAATCCTCTCCCCACCTTGAAAGGGGTGACTTAAATGCCTGTCTGTATGCCCTTCTCCCTGCTAACAAAATTCTTTGGATGTGATGCAGTGGATACACAGAGTTATTTAAAATAGTCCTGTACTACTTTGCCCACTAAACAACTCTCCATAGGTAGATCTATAAGCTATCTAAAATTCTTTGTCAAGGATAAAGATCATATTTTCACTGCTTTCTTAAAAACAAATTAATGGAAAATGACTTAATTTCTACACAAGTTTACACTAATGGAGGGCTAGTAAATGAACATGTAACATTAAGCTATTAGGTATTAGGTGTGGATTTGTCACCAAATGTGACAACTGATGTTTAGACTCAGACCTTACCTTGCTTTTCTTTTTTCATTCTAGTTCTCCACTTTCCTTTCAATGCTTCCCTCAGCTAACTTGCTGGAAAGGAGGGTGGTGGGGGAAGGAGAAGGGAGGGGATTTTACAGTTTGCTGCTTGGGGATAGAAAAGTTGTAGGTTGTCTCTGGTGTTGATCCTCCCCCAACTCCCAGCCCGCCACTGTTGACCATTATGATAATGCATTGCAAATTAATCTGTGCATAGCTAAGTAATAAGGTGGAATATATTGGTCCATTAAGTGTTCTTGACCATAATACAAATAGCAGAGATAAGTGTTTCCATCTTAATCAGACTTCTATGGCTACTTGGGCCCAGAAAACCTATTTAAGCAAATAGACTGTATTTCATCAAATCAAAGATGCCATTGAATTTAATAAGCCCTATTATTTTATGTACTACTAAAGAAGAAAAAGTGATGCCAATTAGACTGTGACACACCATTAGTTATGAGTTCTAAGTCTTTATGAAGTCCTTTTGAGTATCTGTATAGCATTTCATTTTTTTCTTTAAGATTTTATTTGTTCATGAGAGAGACAGAGAGGTAGAGACATAGGCAGAGGGTGAAGCAGGCTCTTTGTGGGGAGCCTGATGTGGGACTCGATCCCAGGACCCCGGGATCATGACCTGAGCAGATGCAGATACTCAACCACTGAGCCACCCAGGTGCCCCTAGGACCATCCAGTTTAATAGATTATTGTGTCCCCTGTCTCTTGGCCTAGGCAGTTGAGTTATGCCTTCTAAACTTGAAGTGTGCAGCCTTCATTCCGAAAATTACCAAGTCTGCCTGTGTCAAATCATTGGTCCTGTCAAAAAACCAGGCAGTTATCCACATTAAATACTCTTGTTCTAGGTAGCTACCTTTGCATTAAGCAAGGCATTTAAAATTCGTTGAGCTCTAGTATCTCCTAATTTGAATATGGAGAAGTAGGCAAAAAGTTACCGGCATCCAAGGATGGAACATTCATTTTTCAGAGGGTAGGGCTTAGGCATAGAGTTTGTAACCTCTGATCCTGAGAGCAGTGTGAGAGCTTGAGTAATGTAGTTTTCAAACCTCATTTTAATTTTAGGTTCCTTTTTGCCAAATTTTATAACATTTCTTAATGGGAAGGAATGTTAGCTTTTCTTCATTCTTTAGTGTCTTGCTCAATAAAAGAGTAAGTTGTACAATGAGAAATGAACTAAAAAGAAGGCAGCAGGGAAAAGCAAGCAATGTAAATTCCATCCAGACTAGCTAGATCTCCAGAATAATGAGTTTAGCTTTCTTAAAGATAGCTGTTTCATATTTTGACTTGAAATGGCTATTGTAAAAAAAAAAAAAAAAAAGAAATGGCTATTGTGTCACTGTCCTTGTAAAACTTCTCAAGACTTTCTTACATGTGGCTGTGGGATTTGTTCACATGCAAGGCTAGACCACTGATGTGGAATGTCTGGATTCTGACTAGCTTGGTGAGATGTTGAGATTTGGCCTACTCTCCCTTTTTCTCAGTTTCATGTTCACCACTGACTATTAATTGGCTGCACTTGTCGTTTTAGGATGAGTGGCAGTGTACTGAGTGCAAGAAATTTAACTCTCCAAGCAAGAGGTACTGTTTTCGTTGCTGGGCATTGAGGAAGGATTGGTATTCAGATTGCTCTAAGTTAACCCATTCTCTCTCCACGTCTGATATCACTGCCATACCCGAGAAGAAGGAAAATGAAGGCATTGATGTCCCTGATTGCCGAAGAACCATATCAGCTCCAGTTGTTAGGCCTAAAGATGTATGTACAAAGGAAGAAAAAAACCCCAAGCTTTTTGATCCCTGCAACTCAGTGGAATTCTTGGATTTGGCCCACAGTTCTGAAAGCCAAGAAACCATATCAAGCATGGGAGAACCATCAGATAACCTTTTTGAACAGAGAACAGATACAGAAAACATGGAGGATTGCCAGAATCTCTTGAAGCCGTGTAGTCTGTGTGAGAAAAGACCACGAGACGGGAACATTATTCATGGGAGGACAGGCCATCTTGTCACTTGTTTTCACTGTGCCAGAAGATTGAAGAAGGCTGGGGCTTCATGCCCTATATGCAAGAAAGAGATTCAGTTGGTGATTAAGGTTTTTATAGCATAGCTGACTCAGTGAATTGTAGAGAAATACTAACAGAGCTAGGGCATGTATCAAAATGTCAGTATTCAGCATCTCTACTCAGCATAACCCACTGCATCTGTTTATTTATTTATGTAAACATCTGTGTTTCACGACATTTTTGCTTCTATACGTAGAGGAATTTTGAGAATGAGTTCTTTAGAACTAGACTGTCAATTTGGGGGACTCCCGTTAACATGAAACAATACGTTCATTACTTTTACTCTCTTTAAAGATGAGGATCTGGGAGAAAGCAACTCCCAGTACAAACAAAAGTACATTAATTCACTCGCTTACAAAGTTACTTGAAGATTTATTATTTCTTCAGTTAATTTTATTCCCTGTTCTTTTTTTTTTCTGTTATGGAATGTTCTTAGGCATCAAGATAGGGTGGCTGTTAGAAAAATATTAGAGCTAACAATGAAAAATACATAAGTAATTTGATTAGTGAAGTTATGTAGTGCTGTAGATCACTTTATAGTTGGAGTCAGGCTGCACAATTTGGATAAGCCAAAAGAAAAGTCTTGAAAACGAGATTTCTTCCATGTGTGCCTAGAACACTGTTATTGAGCTTGCTTTTTTTTTTTTTTTTTTTTAAGATTTATTTATTCATGAGAGACACACAGAGAGAGGCAGAAACACAGGCAGAGGGAGAAGCAGGCTCTTTGCAGGGAGCCCGATGTGGGACTCAATCGCAGAATCATGCCCTGAGTTGAAGGCAGATGCTCAACCTCCGAGCCACCCAGGCGTTCCAAGTATTGAGCATTTTTGCTAACATACCTCTGAAAGAATTTTGAAAAAATATATATAGTCTTTTGCACATTTTACACCTTGGGGTATGATTAGCAAACAATATTCTTTTCTGGTGAGTTGTAGACATCTGAGCAGCCAATCTAAAACAAGCCCTGGACCGTTTCTGTCCCCTTAGAGTGTTCACCTGTGCCCCTTTCTAAGCAGTTCCTCCTCCCATTTCCTGGCTGTCATTCTAGGTTAGTTTTCCTTTTGCACGCGTTTAATGTGACCTCTAAATTTTTAAAATTAAGTACTTACAAAGGATACTCTATCCAATATATTGTATATGTGCCTTAAAAATATTTTTCTCAAAGCCTTGGAGCTAGCTGTAGGTTTAGCTGATGGAATTTATAGGAAAAGTCCTATCATTTAAAGTAGCAAAGCCTGTTCTCATTTTAAAATTCACCAGCCAGATCAGATTTCATTTTCATGCAGAAGATGTTTGACTTTATTTTTAATTCAAATAAATGCATTAACACATTTCTGGCACAACCTTCTCAATTATAGTCCTAAGATCGATGTGGTACAGAGTTTTAAACTAAGCTCTCTGCTTTACTCTGTCCTCATTGTCCCTTGAGAATTTTCTGGTTTTGTTGTTGTTGTTCTTTTGTTTGATTGTCTCCAGAGTGTTTTTTACATTCTGAGGCAATGCCCCATAGTAAGATTCTAGATGGGCGAGAGTCAGCCTTTCTTTTGGAAATTCGGAACATAGCAGTTGTGAAAATGAAAATAATTAAAGAAAAATGTTAGATCTGAAGAATCCTTATCTGAGCACGTAGTCTTAGAGCAATACATATGGAAATTGAAGATCTTTAAGCTGATGTGCTTATCCATATCCTTGTCTGCTGTCCCCATGGAAAAAAATCCTTTAAAAAAAAAAAGATTTTATTTATTTGAGAGAGAGTAAGTACATGTGAGAGAGCGCAAGTGGCGGAGAGGGAGAAGCAGGCTGCCCATTGATCAGGGAGCCCAATGTGGGGCTGGATCCTAGGACCCTGGGATCACAAACTGAGCCAAAGGCAGCTGCTTAACTGAGCCACCCAAGTGCCCCTCCCCATGGAAGAAATCTTGATGTATACCCATGGGTATGCATATGAGATTTTGAAGACCATGGCCCTAGAATTAACAAATTTATGGATTGAAAAATCACCTGGGTTGCTTGTTAAGAAAAGCAGAAGTTACAAAAAAAAAAAAAAGGAAAAAAAAAAACAAAAAAACCCAAACTCAAACAATGCCTCCCCGTCTCTCCGTCTCTCCCTGCCCCCTACCAGGGGTATCCTTCCATTAGAACATGTATTCCTGGTAACTGATCAAGTGGTCCACAGACCACACTTTGGGAAGCCCTACCCTAGGAGGAAGGGTTTTCCCATTTACAAGAAGTACAATGAACAGGATCACTTTTAGCATCATACCTAATTTCTTGACAGGGAGTTTTGTTAAAAGTTCTAGAAGTTTAAAACTAGAATGCACTCTTCTACTCAACCCCTGTTACTTTGCACTTGAGGCTAAAAGATGAAATGATAGCCAAGAGTCACAGCTAGTGATGCAACTGTTACTAGAACCCGAGTCACTTGTAAATCCTGAAACCATACTCCTCATTATTTGCTAAATATTTAAAAGGTGTTTGTTGAATTTGGATTCAAGATGCTCATCGTCTTAAAATCTGACAAAATGTGACTTGCAGCCAAAGTAGGACTTTAGGAAGAATAATGACTTTAAACACCTTTTCCCCAAAGAGAAAAGGTCCACTAAATATCATCTTTTCTTATATAATCAGATAAGGGAGAGGACAGATGAAGGTGCAGAGGAACCTGAACCATTTTGAACCAGTATTCTTCCTTCTTAGGGAAGGAAACCCAACTCTTGCTCTCTTTAGGTACCAGGGACAGTTTTCCCCCCTCAAAGTAGAGCAAGTTGTCGGACTTCAGTGCTCCATTCGACCTTGCTGAATGCTCTGCCACTGCAGCAAGCTAAAGGTCTCTCTTCCCTATTTTGTCCTTAGTGCTTCTCTTTTCATAATAGTTTGATAGCCCTTAATTTTGTCTGATTTTTGCCAGTTAGGGGCTTTTGCAGGTGATGACTTAAAGGATGGAAAGGAAGAGCTGGGGATCTGCACTTGTACCCTCTGATTCCTCTTATGTAAAGCTGCAGTTTTTTTGAGAACTTAAGGAAAAATTTAAAAATTGTATTTATTTGTAGATATTTGATGTTAATTTTCATACATCCTTGCCTAGCACAGGATCTTCTTTATGCTACTCAGCTTTCCTTTACCCCTTGCTCACTTGGGATTTTATACAGTTCCTGTTACCACTAAATACTTTGCTTAGAAGATCCCAAGCTGCATGTTTGAGCTGTGAATATTAGAATAAAACTACATGTGGGTTTACTGTCCCTCTAGCAGGAACCTCGTGAGTGACTGCAATTTATAGGGCAAGAGCTGATATTCCTCAATTGCTTATCTGAAGTCTAGGATGCTGCTTCTCCGCTTCACCCTGAATCTATATTTAATGTCTTGTGGGAGCATAGGACAGCAAGGAGGAGTCCTCATTTCTAGGGGTAGAATGGGCCAAGGATCCTACAAAGAGCCAAATAGTGTTGTCAGAGCAGTTCTTTACTTGCAAGAGACTTTAAACCATCTTGATTTCATTTTTGATTTTGTTTTTTTTTTTCAATGCCACTGCGGTACAGTTTTATTTTACTCACTGCCATGAAAGCGAAACATGGTTTGTATGTGAAGTCTTCGTAGTTTTACTTCTTTGAGATAAACTCTTAATTTCTACACACTACCATTTATCTTTTAGTTGTGGTTAGAATAAGCTGCCAGTTTATCCCTCTTTTCCAGCGGCCCATCTGACTTGTCTCCTTGTCTCCCCCTCTCTCAGGTGCTTGAGTTGAAATCTTGATTGTGAGGAAAGGATCTGCTAAACTAGGTGCAGTGGAATTGTTTGTTTCTGCTGCATCACATCATAGACTTGTGATTGATCTTGTGATTAATGAAATCATCCTGCATTAGCGCCAGATTTCTTTACTTTCCTTTTTTTTTTTTTTTTTTTTTTTTTTTTAAAGTAAATCTCTACGCCCAGCGTGGAGCTTGAGATCAAGAGACTCATACTCTACTGACTGAGCCAGCCAGGTGCTCTAGCACCAAATTTCTTATTTTAATTGCCATTTAATATGTATGACCATGTTATCCTGGACAGAAAGCTCAGCAAAAATGACAAATCCTTAGAAAAACCATGAATTTCTAGGTTATACCAAAAATGTCTCCTGTCTCATTGAGTTAATGAATGAGTTACTGTACTTGCACCATACGTATAATATTTGCTATGCTTTTGTGTTAAATACTTAAATCAGACTTTATGAAAATCTTAAGACGAAGCCTTCAGCTGCATATTGCCATTTCCCCACAGTCCACCTATGAAATAGCAAAGATTCACAATCCTAGGCTTGAACCAATGGGTCTGTGTCTGCCGAGCCAGCTTACAAACTGCCATGAACTTTTCTAATATAAGATGAAATCACTGCCAAGCATTTGAAATATGTAGTTGTTTTAATAATAATTTATGTATACTTAGGTGTATATAATGCTTTGTGGAACATTGTGTTGTTTGTAAGAATTTATTTTTAAAGGTCAGGATCATTTGTAACATTTTTTTGTAAATGTTAATTCAGTGCATTGTTGGCTCCTTTGAACAGTCATTGATGAGAAATCGATGAATGTTAGATCTTGGATTCTACGAAACTATCGTAGCGTTATCTCTTGGTTCTCTTTAGAAAGGAGGAAACTTCTTAACCAGATATTTGTTTTTTTTTCCCACAGAGTCATGTGAACTTCTGAAAGTACATGCCTTTAGATACTGTGAAGCCATTGTTTTCCTTTTAGCCAAGTATCCATTTAAATTGTTGATTGGCATCCTAAAGAAAAACTTATTTTGATGGTTCTCTTCATTCATGGGTATATATTATGCACATATAGTATCAAGACTGCTAATGCCTTTGCTGAAAGTGGCTATAGAATAGGAACTAGCTATGTTTTGAACTTTCACTTCAAAGATAAAGAACCTATAAGCTCTTCCCTGTGCCAAAAGCAATAAGTACAGTGTTTACAAATGTGTGGAATTTTGCACTGCCATAGGGTATGTTGAGGTTACTTTGCTGGAAACTCCCAGATGGTGATTAGTACAGTTGCCGTTTAGCATATGAGGAGAGATACTGAGGCTCTAAAGCTAAACTGAAAGTGTCTGAGATAGTGGTTCAGGTGACCCCCTGATCTAATTTGAGGACACTTTTTCCAGATTGCTCTGATATGTCCTATCAGTGGACAGTGCTTTCCTTGGTCACCATTGCTACAGTTTTCCTTTAAAGGAGCCACCAGATCTCTTCTCTCCTATGGGAGCGGGTCCCCCCAGCATTCTGAGATCTTTCGATAGAAGGAATGTGCAATCCCAAGTAACGTCATTGTTGGCAAATGTGGCATTGTTAAAGAAAATAGAATATTAAGAACCCCTTGGGTTTACTGTGCCTGTATCAGAGCTTTTCAAATGACTGAAAATGTTGCAGATTTGTGTGTCTGCAGACATAGGTAGCTGATACTTCTGGGTAGCTTATCTGAAGTCCTCCATGCTGCTTCTCCTGCAGATTGTTTTTCTTCACCCTGGATCCATATTCAGTGTCATCTGGGAGCATAGGGCAACAAGGCGTAGTCCTCATTTCTTGGGGTAGAATGGGTCAGGGATCTTAAAAAGGGTCAAATAGTGCTGTCAGAGCAATTCCTTTCTCAGAATAGTTGCTATAATTTGGCAAATGCTTTCTTGAAAATTGACATCCCTATGACACTGACAATTTATTAGAGCACCTAATGTCTTATCCCAAGGCATTTTTTTTAACAGTAACTAATGTCATAGATTTCTCCTTTTTTCCTTCTTCCCTTTTTGTTGCTCTTTTTTCCTCAGAGTTCAAAGTGATCTACTTCTGGATATTACTTTTATATCAGAGGCCTTCTGTATCATCCCTTGGGTTGCTGCAACCATAGTATCTTTGGATAAGATTCCTCTGTTCCAGTCAGTTCTGGGGAATTTTTTTCTTTAGCGGAGGTAGGTGGTGGATAAGGAAGAGAAGCTGTGACATCAGAGCTACTATCTAATAAAAAACAGCTTGTAGTTGAGGCTTCCTTTGTGTCCATGATGAGAAACGGGAAAGAGCACCCCTATTGTCTCAGCACTAAGAAACTGAGGGCAGCCTTCCCTCTTCCTACAGGAGGCTCTTCATCCCCTCCCCCCCATAATTTGCCTTGTTTTTCACTTCCTTATAAAATGTCTCCTCTCATATTTTTCCTTCCTCCTTTTAAAAATAATAGAAAAGGTTTTAAAAGGGGAATGAAATGTTTCTGGGTTCCTTGGCACTTTGGCAAGGTAGAAATTCTAAGCAGCCTCTGCCTAGGACTTTGTCCATAGTCTGTAGCAAGGCACTGTTAAGTCCCTTGGATAGGGATAAAGGGGTAAGGCCCTTCCACCGTCTGTCCCACTCTTGACATTTTTCTTACCTTTTAACAGAACACACATAACTACGCTTTCTACCTCATAGTTTGTTATGGAAACTAAGGATGCTGGAGCAGCTTAACCTATATACACTGCCTTGAATGACATGTTAAAAAAAATGGCTCTACCAAGCTCTGGGGTATATATTCAGAATACCTCATGTCCTGGAAAGTGAGCACAAGCTCCCCTCAAGTGCCTGCCTAGCAGAGCCTATGTTGCTTCCTTGTACCTGCGCCTCTGACTCATATAGCCTTTCCTTGCTCTGAAGCTCTTGACTAGAAAAGAATTCTGTTTCTAGGTTCTGAGAGAAGTGTGTGTAAATTTGGATAGTAGAAGTGCTCTGTTGTGGTCTGGATGGACAAAAATTTTCTGCATGCACTTGAGTAGGTTGCCTAAAATGCACTGTCACTATACAGAAAACATGCAGTTTCCCAAATAACATATCTGATCAGGTAAGCATAATCAACAGGAGTGCAGCAAATATGGTTTCATAAAGTGGGCAGGAAAAAAGCAATGTAAATAACTTTTTGAATAGTCCCCAGCTCACTAAGGAAAGGAGACATTTTCACATGTTTTTGCCTAGTTTTAAGCACCAATAAGTTAATGACTCTGTATCTTTCTGGTTTTTGCACTATGAAAGGCCCTTAATACCAGTTGATTCTGTTTGCTTTTTTTGTGTATTAAATATTTTTCATTTTGCCATTTTGTGGTGTCATCATTGGGGAAATTTGTATATAGCACAATCTCACTTTGTTTTTATATGTAATCTTTAGTCTGATTTGGGGACAAAGAATAGATTTTGCAGTAGAAGTTACTGTACTTAAAATTGATGGGGACTTTTGGTACTCCAATTACCTATGAGAGTATTGTGTTTCATTTTTAGCTTCCCATTCCTGAAGGGAACCTCAAGATTTTGCAGAGTATTTTTTTAACCTTGAGCTAGTTAGGCCAAGTGGAATTTCCGCAAACTAGAGCCCTTGAGAATTAGACTGTATCAAACCTGCGTGCCTAAAACAAACAAACAAACAAACAAAAAAACAAAACAAAAAAACAGAACCCTGCATGCATAGAGTGATTTAAGGCAAGCCTTCTCTCTAGGCACAAGTCTGTACCTAACTCTTCGGAGCCCACAGGTATATCATCTTGTCTACCTTCTTTGCTGCTGGAGAGAAAATTCAAATGGTGAGATGACAGATTTGCCTCTGTTGACAGAGGTGCTAGGTGCGGGGGTTCTATTTTGTGTTTTGAATTGGGGTTAGTTTAAGAGTTACTGAGGGTTTGTCACAAAGTATATATTCATCACTTATCTGCCTAACATCTGCTGAGGTCTCTAGCAGTGGTTTTTTTTGTTGTTGTTTTCTTTTTTAGATTTTATGTATTTATTCATGAGAGACAGAGAGGCAGAGACATAGGCAGAGGGAGAAGCAGGCTCCATGCAGGGAGCCTGATGTGGGACCTCATCCCAGGACTCCAGGATCACTCCCTGGGCCAAAAGCAGGCGCTAAACTGCTGAGCCACCCAGGGATCCCCATCTAGCAGTGGTTCTAAAATTGGGGGGTGGATATAGCCCTCTTTGAAAAGCTAATGAAACTTACTAAATCTCTTATTTAAAAAAGCACAACATTTTACATTCACTTTGAGCAGTTTCATTGATGCCAATGGTCTGTGGCCCTCAGGTTCTGTTCTGTGGAGGGATATTGAAGAAAACCTGCCCACAAAGAGCTTGCTAGCCCACATTTTTCAAAAGCTCATGTCCTTACAGCTAAGACCGTTAAGGTGAGTGAAACATCTGGTCATTTGTCCTGAGCTCATGGCCACTGCAGAGCAGGTGCAGATTGGTGCACACTGAACAACTTTTAGGGGCATACTTCATAGGCCATTTTATCTAGAAATACGTAGTATACACCTGTATGAGGAGCACCTGGGTGGGGGTGGGGGGGGTGACACTGGAAATAACCAGGGAGAGCATTTTAAAAATGAAAGAAGCAAGAGGAGCATTAGAGCCAGGATTAAGGATTAAGCCAGTTTCTGTGTCCATGCAACCCTTTCCATGTTGTGTGACTTCTTTAAGGTACTTTGTAATGATTTCCAACTGCATAACATTTTGTTTTCTGGATTTTGCATCTTACTCATCTTGAGTCCTGGTGCTGCAGGTTAACCGTTGTTGAATGTAGTCTTGAGGCCAGAGGAAGACAGGCTGAAACCAGTAATTGATTTAAATTGCCATTAGCAGATAAATGCCAACTTGGTGTTTGGCTTCTGGAATTCGCACAAATCCGTCCTCCAATGGTATTTCTAAAATTAGTGTTACTAGAAAGATTTCAGGTCATTACAGGTTTGGGGACGCAGGGATAATCTCATGTACCTCCTCAACCCTAAACTCATTTGTTTGCTTTCCTCTTCAGAATAAAATATGGGAGGGAGTTAAATTCAGTATCGCTTATTACTTACTTGGTATTAATATGAGCCAGATCATGCTTGGTACTGGGAGCAGCACAGTGAATTAGGAAGCTCCCTAAAGTTGCCTACAGCCTAGCAATGGACTTAGGGACATCTGGCAGTTTCCACGTGGGCCTGGGACACGGCAGTGAAAGAAGTGCCTTGTGAGAGCAGGGCTTGTTTTTGCACGTTCAGTTCCGTATGACTGGAGCAAGGTGTGTGGTTGGAGGAGTGACAAGAAAAGGCACTGGAGTGTTGGAGGGGCTGGATGATAACAGTGTGCTATGCCAAGCCAGGAAGTTGGAGTCTTATCCTGAAGGTAATGGAGAGCCATTAAAGGATTTTAAGCAGGTGTATGACATGATCTCATTTACATTATTGGAAGATTCTGGCTTCATTGTTGAGAATGGACAGGAGTGCTGGCCAGACTAGAAGCAAGGATAATAGGTTGTGGCAGCAATCTGGCTGGAAACGATGATGTTCCTGAGAAAATGCAGTGGGCCTGGAAAGAAGAATAGTAGATAACATTTACTAAACACATAGTAGGTGCTGACTTGGCATTTCTTACCCCATGGGTGTATTTAAGGTTTAGAGGAACTAAATGACCTGTTCAAGGGAATTAAGAGTTACAGAATCAGTCACTGCTTAAAACCATTGTGTCTCAGACAAAAGTCCAAAAGAAGTGCGTGAAAGGGACACACTTCCTGAACAAATGCCTAGAGGTGTGAGGGAAGGAGAGGAGTCATTAATGGCTTGGGCAGTTGGTAGATGGCTGTGCCATTCACTGAGGGTTAAAAAAAAAAAAAAAAAAAAAAAAAGGCAGCTTGGGTAGCTCACCAGCTTAGCTCCGCCTTCGTCAGGCTCCCTGCATGGAGCCTGCTTCTCCCTCTGCCTGTGTCTCTGCCTCTCTCTCTCTCTCTCTGTGTCTGTCATGAATAAATAAATAAAATCTTAAAAAAAAAAAAAGGTAGGTTTGTGGTGATGGTGGTGAGGTACGGAAAAAATAGTGAGTTTTGTTTTAGATGTGTTGATTTTGTGCATATGAGAAGATCCAAATGGAAATAGACTTGAGCTGTAAATATTCTTAGGTCCTAGGGATACTGTGGTGAAGATGACGAATGTGGCTTCACTCTTGTGGGTTAGGAAAACTAGCTAACACATAGTATAGGGTGCCTGGGTGGCTCAGCGGTTGAGCGTCTACCTTTGGCTCAGGTCGTGATCCCCGGGTCCCAGGATGGGTCCCACATAGGGCTGGCTCCCTGCTACAGGTAGCCTGCTTCCCTCTCTGTCTCTCTCTGTGTCTCTCATTAATAAATAAATAAAAATCTTAACAAAAAAGGTATGGCTTTAAACACTGTGGCTTGTGTAGGAGCACACATGCTGCTATGGAAAATAGAGAAGAGAGGCCCCATCTAGTCAAGGGTTGAGGAATGGCCTCCTTGAAGAGATGAGCTGAGAGCTCAAGGAAGGATGGGAGTTGGGAGAGGGGGGAACATTGAGATAAGAGCAGATGTACAAGGGCCTTTAGGTGAGGAGCTCATGGTGTCTGGAAGACCAGAAAGTCCAGTTAGTTCAGTGTGGTTGAAAGCAGGGAAGGTGGGGCAGCCCGGGTGGCTCAGCGGTTATCGCCGCCTTCAGCCCAGGGCGTGATCCTGGAGACCCAGAATCGAGTCCCACGTCAGGGTCCCTGCATGGAGCCTGCTTCTCCCTCTGCCTGTGTCTCTGCCCTTCTCTCTCTGTGTCTCTCATGAATAAATAAAATCTATTAAAAAAAAAAAGGGAAGGTGAGAGTGGAATCTGATGGAGGAGGCAGTTGGGGGAAGTTTGAAGAGAATGGAGAATGTGTGAAGTGGAACTCTGGGAAATGGGAGTGAAAAGACCAGGGAAACCTGTGAGGCCATTGCCTGACATCCTGTCTCTGGCCTGAGGCTCCTCAGCCTCAGCACTATTGATTTTTGGGGGGCTGGGAAATTTTCTTGGGGTGGGGGTGGGGGTGGGGGTGGGTGTTCTGTGCATTGTGGCACCCCTGGCCTCTGCTCACGATGATAGGTCACTTAAGTTGAGAATCCTCTGTGGCTGAGAACCAATAGGCCCAGCCACTGAGGGTTTCAGGAGAAAAATCATACAAGTTGCAGATGGCTGTTACTGTGCACTCATGCCCTCAGCCTGGGCTCTCAATTCTTCCTGGTTCTCCTGTTGTTTCCCTAATAGTTGAAGTGATGGTTCTCACCTAGAGGATAGGAAGAAGAAAGTGAAGACAGGTTATTTAACTTCTCTAAGCCTCAGATCATGGGGCAATAGATGTTAAGTCAGCACCTATGGAGTGTTCAATGACGGTTAACTATCATCATTATTTCTGGGAGGAGGCTGATAGGAAATGGAAAGCCTGAATGAAATTGAAGGGACACTATGGTAGGAGTGGACTGAGCAGGTTTAAGGACAGGACAGGCTGCTGTGTTCAGAGACGGATTGGTGTTCTAATAAAGACTTCAAAGATTGTGGTAGATTGGATTATCAAAACGTCTTCTCTCTACCACACTTTGGAGAGGATTATGCGCTCTGCCCCAATGGCACCAGTCTTGTCAATGAAATGTGAGTGGGAATGAAGTATACTACTACTACTTTTCTTTTGTCTTCTCTTGTCATCTCTTTTTCTTTTTCTTTCTTTCTTTCTTTCTTTCTTTCTTTCTTTCTTTCTTTCTTTCTTTCTTTCTTTTTTTTGAGAAGGAGGCAGAGGGAGAGGGAGCGAAAAGCTTAAGCAGGCTCCGTGCCCAGCGTGGATCCCAAAGCAGGGCTCAGTCTCACAACTCTGAGATCATAACCTGAACTGAACTAAGAGTCAGATGCTTAACCGACCGAGCCCTCTGGGCGCCCCAAGTATACGGCTTCTGAGCAGAGGTTTAGGGACCATTGCGGGAGTCAGTTGATAGTCCTTTCCCTTAGCATGGAGCTCTTGTACCCCAGAATGGGGGCTGCTTCTTCAGTCTGGCTCCAAGGATGACGAGAACAGGAAGCAGAGCTGTGGCTGTCCTGCAGTGGGCAGCGAAACACATTTTATAGGAAGCCACTGAGATCTGGGGGGGTGTTACCACAGTGAATTTGAGCTGACTGGTACAAAGGTGGAAGGATCCTAGGTGAGGGTAAGTCCCAGCATGGCATAGAGTGAGGGTTCAAGTGTCATGGAAAGGAAAGTTTTTGATGTTGAGGTAGCCAATGAGGGAGGGTCCTGTGAGGCTGGGGTGTTGGATGAGTCATTCATACAACACTGATATATTACCCAGGATGGTCACAGGATTGTAGGAACCCAAAGTATATAGTGAATGAATGGAATATCTGGAAGATAAGCAGATGACACAATAAAGGGGGGCCCCAAGTGTCAAAAGAGCAGAGATGTCTTTGTGGAGGGGTAATGGCCTGGATACAGCATAGGGGAAACTGACCACAAGATTCTCTGGGGGAAAGCCGGATATCTTAAGGCAAAGCAACAGGAAAGCGAAGAGTTTGTGAATGCAGACGGGAATGTTTACTATGAAACAATTCATATAGAGGAGTAGTTCAAAACTTGTTTGAGGTCAAGAGGTGGATGGATCCCCTCCCCAGAGAACTGATATATATGTAAAATTTTATATGCAAACCCGAGGAAGTCTAGACTCCCTAAAACTTCCCCTGGACCCTAGATTAAGAACCCTGTTCTAGAACAGCAGCTCTCAAACCTTATAGCAAGCACACAGAACCACTTGGAAGGCTTTGCCGGCAGATTGCCAGGCCCCATATCCAGAGGTCCCACTCGGGAGGTCCAAGTCTCTGTCAGGTTCCCAGGCAGTGAGGAACCACAATCTGAGAATCACTGCTATAGTTTAAAACTATAATTGAGATTTGGGGGAGGGAGAGGAAGAGTATGGACTGGTTAAGGACAAGGTCATGGGATTAAGGATGGGTTTTTGTTCCACTGGACATCTAGCTCTCAGGCAGATCCTCAAATGTTTCTGCCACGCACACAAAACATCTTGCTCAGATGGAGAAGAGAAGGGAGAAAGGAGCAAGGACTCATTAAAGGTTTAGGTCAGGTGTGCAAAAAAAAAAAAAATCTCTTTTAGGTTAACATGTCTTTAAAGACAATTTTCTTCCAACACACAGAAGGGAAGTGATATCCAGCACCACTTAACTGATGAACACATTTAGTCCAGGTAATCCCATCTTGCCTCCTCACAATCTGGGCCTGAGTCACTAGTGGGAAATAAAACCATGTATTTGAGTCAAATGAAAGAAATGTGAAACTTCTAGTGCCCTAAATTGGGACATTTTAACTCAAAAACTCTAGCTATATGCTGCTTGAAACTGGGTAAAGTGGCTAAGGGACACATTTTGGTGAAAACTCTGCTGTCTTCTTTCTCCGTGTGTGTGTGTGTGTGTGTGTGTGTGTGTGCGCGCGCGCGCGCTAGAGAGAGAGAGAGAGAGAGAGAGAGACACGGAGACAGGGACCGATACTTCTTACCATTAGGAGTTCGGGATACTTGGTCCTGAATCAGAATTACCCCTTAGCTACTCGCACATAATGTCTCTAAGCTTCAGCTCACTGATCTGGAAAGCAGAGTGTGGTGGACAGAAGAGCTCATGCATGTGAGGTGCACAGCTGCTGAAATTTCCTCCTCCTCTTGCTGGCATCAGAGCTGGGGCGGCAGGTTCCCCAGGGAGGAGCGCCCAATCAGAGCTCTGGCCTCTTACCCACAAATGTAACCATGTCATCCACCAGAGGGCACCAGGAACCTGCAAATCTAAGAGGAAGGGCTTTTGCCCTTAAAATAGTTGATTGGGCCTGAGGATAACCCCTTAGGTTCAAGTCTTTATTTAAATATTCTTGCTCCTGGTGCTTGAGGGAATCATTTGTAAAATTTCTCTAAAATGCAGGAGGGAAAAAAATAAAAATAAAAATAAAAAATAAAATAAAATCCAGGAGGGAGGGCACCTGGATGGCTCAGTGGTTGAGTGTCTGCCTTTGGCTCAGGTCACGATCCCCAGGGTCCTGGGATCGAGTCCTGCATCAGGCTCCCCGCAGACAGCCTGCTTCTCCCTCTGCCTGTGTCTCTGCCTCTCTCTCTGTGTCCCTCATGAATAAATAAATAAAATCTTAAAAAAAAAAAAATCCTGGAGGGAAATCTGGAGTAAGAAGTTGAGAGTAAACGGTGCTCTTACTCCACAGGAGCCATCAGAAGAATTGTATTTCCATTTTTAAATTTTGTCCATTTCCACCATCCATTCTCTGTCCCTTCAGACTGTCTATAAGCCCGTTACAAATTATTCTCTCAGTGAAAGCATTGGAGTTCCCTTCTCCCTGGTTTATTCCTGTTAACTGGACTGCTGTTCTTCCTTTGCTGAGCAGCCTCTCCCCTGTTCCCCCAGCAGTGGGGGATGGTGGCCGGGAGCTATTTCTGAGCCTCCGCCTTACTGCCAAGCCTCGGCTCTTTCCCTGAATCTCTTTGGGGTGTGAGTCTAGTGATGGACAGGTATCCATCACAAGAGGCTGTGCTCTGTGGAAAAAAGCACTTTTTTTATCTGAGGAAGGGGAACAGTCAGGAGAAGTTAAGGCCACCAGTCTCTAGAGCCTCCCTTAAAACATCACAGATTTTATTTTATATTTTTAAAGACTTATTTATTTATGAGAGAGAGAGAGAGAGAGGGGCAGAGACACAGGCAGAGGGAGAAGGAGGCTCCTCGCAGGGGTCCTGGACCCCAGAATCACAACCTGATCCGTAGGCAGATGCTCAACCCCTGAGCCACCCAGGCATCCCCGTCACAGATTTTAGGGGGAGCAGTGATATCCAGTGTACACACTGCTTACTCTTTACCTGTCAAGTTTATTCTTTAATTGGGGGGTAAGGGCGGAAATCCAGCCTCAGGTCAACTTCCAACTTGGTACCTAGGAATGCTGGCCCAGACCAGAAAAGCCTGAAAGAAAACCAAAAGGGTATGTCATGCATCATTTTAGGAACACAGAAGTATAGAAAATTTAGGGTGGGTGGAGAGGACCCCCAAGAATCTAGCGCAACCCCTCCTTGCTGGGAGAGGAGAAACAGCAGGACCAGGGTCACAGGGTTGGTTCCTAGAAGACTGGCTCTTCTCTCAGGACCAGCACTTAGCTCTATGGGCAGACATGCTGGTTCCTACCTCACCATCCCCTTTACTCAATCAGTTGTTGTCGCTGACATTTACTGTATGCTTAGTATGGGGCAAGTATGTGTTTGGTTTTATCTCCTGTAATCTCCACAACAACCCTATGAAAGTAGTGTAAGGTTATGTGAGGGGCACCTGGGTGGCTCAGTCGGTTGGACGTCTGCCTTCAGCTTGGGTCATGGTCCCGGGGTCAAGCCCCACGTCTGGCTCCTGGCTCAGTGGAGAGCCTGCCTCTCCCTTCTCTGCTGCTCCTGCTGCTTGTTTCTCTCTCTCTCTCTCTCTCTCTCTCTCTCTGTCAAGCAAATAAAAATCTTAAAAAAGAAGAATTGTAATGTCATGTGAATGCAGTATACTATCCTCGTTTCACAGAAGCATAGAGAAGCCAAATGAAAGATAGGACAGAATTAGCCATCATTCCATTTCAGTATTTCACAAGGACAAGTTTTGTTTTGTTTTGCTTTAGGGACTGTCCCTTGCACAGTAAGGATATTTAGCATCTCTGGCCCCCAAGCACCAAGTGCCCCAGCCGTTAAGGTACTAATTATACCTTCCAGAAACCCCAGAAGGTACAGTAGAGGGGGTCCTGCTGCTGGTGGGAACCGCTGACTTAAATGCATGGCCACAGGAAAGGGAGGATTAAACAAAATTGCTCTGCTGCTCTGGTTATTTTTATATTAATGAAAGTCACTAGATGAAGATAACGGGACAAGGGGAAGGAAATCCCGGGAGGCGAGCAGAACTGTGTAAGGGAAGAGGCTAAATTATAAAGGAAGGGAATGAGCACCAGACAAGGAGATCTTCATTTATGCTCCCTGCTAACACCTGGAGTGTGCACGAAGCCTGGCCTCACAAGCTCATACCTGTAGAGACCAGGCAGACCAGAAAGGCAGCTGTGTCAGGGACAGTTGGGAGGGCTGGGGCTACAGGAGAGTCTGGAGAGTCATGCCTACATAAAGGGTCTTTTCATGTGGTAATGTGGGCTCATGGCTCCCAGCCTTTCCAGAGACTCCACCAGACCAGATTTTTATAGGAAATCCCTCTATTGTTTTTGTTTCAAAGATTTTATTTATTTATGTGAGAGACAGCGAGAGAGAGTGAGCACAAGTGGGGGCGGGAGGGGCAGAGGAGAGGGAGAAGCAGACTCCCTGCTGAGCAGGGAACCTGATGCGGGACTCCATCCCGGGACCCTGAGATCATGACCTGAGCTGAAGGCAGATGCTTAACGGAGAAGCCCCTAAAAACCGGTTTTTCACATTAGTTAGGCCAAGAAAAAGAATTCCTGCAGGTGAATTTGGGGAGTCTGTGACCTGCGGGTCAGGCCATTCCCATGTAAAGTGCCACAGTGTACACCCACCGTGCGGGTGACAGAAGGGGTGCAGGCACTCTCCTCCCCGCTCCTCACTGCAGACGGCAGGGCAGTCTGGGCAGAGGACTGGGAGCGTTCCCTGAGGACACAGGGCAGCGGAGGTGGGACTGCTGTGCAATATTCGGTCCCTCTGCATCTGAGATTCTGGGACTCTAGGTTGTTGCCTTGAAGGCAGAGCTGGGAACATGAAAACCCTAGAGCCTGACCAGCGCCTAAGGTGCGAGCAGCGGAGGCCCTGGCCATGGCTTCTCAGTTTGGTCCTGTGTTCCCCGTGATGGGAGGAGCGAGGAAGACTCCTCCCCAGGGTCTCTGCTCCCTGGAGGCCCTCCGCCCAGGTCCGGTACCTGCACTTCACAGACGGAGCTGCCCTTCTGCCCTCTCAGTCAGTGGGACCCTGACGCCAACGGCAAGAGCTAAACAGCCAGTTTTCCAACTGCGCTGTCCGGCTACACCGAGTTTAAGTGTGAACGCACTTTTCCTTAGCACCGGGAGCTGTGTCTGCTGTCTCCTTCTCTGCTCATTTTCCTTCCCGTTAATCCAGCAGAAAGCAGCACTCGGGGCAGCAGTCTCCCACGCTGAGCGCCGGCGCCCAGAGCTCCTGTCGGACCGCAGTGCCTTCCTCTTAGGGTCACGACGGGGTCCCGCGGGTCCGAAGGCGACTCCGGCCTCCAGCGCCCCGCTCTCCCTACCGCTCTCCCTACCCGGGCGAGGGTCTTGCCCTCTGGGGGCGGTGCTGTGCCTTTAAAAGCGGCGCCTTGGCAGCACGGGCGGTCGGGCCGGGAGGCTGCAGGGCCTTGCCCACCACGCTCCTGTGCAGGAGGCAAAAACCCAGGCTGCACGTGGTAGTAGCGAACACGCTAGAAGCGTCTGTTCCGCTTCCCCAGAGCTAATCAGCCTGCGGCTTCTCACGTCCGTCCGCAAGCGTCTCCTTCAGGGCTTTGCCTACATCCCTGCCCCAGGGGCCGGGGGCAGCTCTCAGGAAGGGAGGGGGTGGCCCCAGCCCCCATGCCCGCCCAGACCACGTTTTAATGAGCCCCAGAAGCTTCGGTGCTACAGCCGGGGAGGATGGTGGAGGTGACGGCTGCTGACGAGCCATGCAGCGTAATGTGCACAGTGCATCTGCGAGCTGCCCCAGCCGAGGGAATTTCTGCCTCAGCCTCCCTCTGGCATCCCCAGGAGTCCACCCCTTAGTCTCCTTTACTTCTCCCTGCTCACTGCAGCCTCATATGTGGAAGCCCTGTCCAGGTTGGCTGCCTGTCCTCCCCCAGGACCAGGAGAACTCAGCTTGGCTGGTGCCGGGTGGGGGGGCCTGGGCAGTGGTGTGCAGGATTTCCCCTCTAGCCACTTTACCTGTAACAAAATTTCAGAATTGTCAATGGGATCGGTGTTTCTAGACATTTGGCTATCACAGATGAATAAAATAAAAAATTTAAAGACACAGAACAACAAAAGCCATATTTATGTTTATAAGATGGGGGCTTACCCATAGGGTTGCTAACCTTTATCTCCTCAAACGAGTATATTTTAAAAACAACTAGTAATAGTACCAGTTACTAGTGTGTGACCACTACGTGTTCAGAAAGGAAAGGACATGTGAATGCCATATATGTATGAAGGATGTAATCTGCGATAAAGACAGTCTCTTGAAAGGCATCCTAGAACTTCACGGGGAGAGGATGCCTTATTCTTGTTTCTCTAACCTCATCCCGGACGCGTCATCGTTGTCATCGTCATTGTCACAGACTTCGTCCACCTCACAGAGGACTGGCGCTGCTGGGTAGTGCTCCCCTCCCGCTGTCTGCACCCATTTCTGTCTTTCGTGCTTTGTTGTGAAAGGAAGATAATCGTCAGGCTAGGAAAAGTTGTGAGAGACTTTGAAATGGGCAGAAAAGATTATTATTGGCTGTCTGGTCTCCCTCTGGATGATCTTTGTCTCCTTTGTCTTTGAGCAAAACTGTAGAAAACCACTAGGAATGCAAATGATTTTGCCCATAGAGATACAAATCGTATCCAGCAGAAATGCATCTGATCACTGCCCCGCAGACACTGACCAGTTCGGGTCTATTCAGTGAATTAAGTGCCGCCTTCTTCTTCTTCTTTTTTTTTTTTTAAACATTATTTATTTATTTATTCATAGAGACAGAGAGAGAGAGAGAGAGAGAGAGAGAGGCAGAGACACAGGCAGAGGGAGAAGCAGGCTCCATGCAGGGAGCCCGACGTGGGACTCGATCCCGGGTCTCCAGGATCAGGCCCTGGGCTGAAGGCAGCACCAAACCGCTGAGCCACCCGGGCTGCCCAAGTGCAGCCTTCCTGATGGCTTGTCTGGATTCCCTGAGCACTTGTGACGTCTTACTAGGTCCCTCGTGAATTGCTGAATGGAACGGAATCACTGACATGCGTTATTTCTACATTTGCACAAGGGTCTTGATTTGATCTTTAAAACAGTTGTCCATGGCTGGTGGCTACCTCGGCCGGTGGGTTGGAATGGGGTCACGGACAGCATGCACCTTGCCTTCTTCTGGGTTTCTGAGCCCCAGGGCACCCTGTGTTTTCACAAATAAAATAAACAAAATCTTCTGATTAAACTTCTCATGTTACAGTATTAGTGACCTTGACTCCCCAAGGATTTTCATGTGTCCAAAGAGGGCCCTGGGGGGAGAAAATAATGCTTTACCCAGAGGAATGGCTATAATGGTGGGATTCCAGAGGGATGCGGTACCCAGGTACAACTGTGCATATTCAGGGCCAGGTGCCTTTAAAATCACCTGCCCTGAGGGGCACCTGGGGGGCTCAGTCATTTACATGTCTGCCTTTAGCTCAGGTCAAGGTTTCAGGGTCCTGGGATTGAGCCCCACGTTGGGCTTCTTGTTCAGTGGAGAGTCTGCTTCTCCTCTTCCCCCTCTTGTTCTCTCTCGCGCGCTGTCAAATAAATGAATAAAAAAATCTTTTAAAAAACCCACCTGCCCTGCTGGGGTTCTGCTGCTGAGGACAGCTTGATTTTCCTCCCCCTCTTCCTCTTTCCAGTGCTGGAAGCACCACCTTCCCATGCTAGGGCAGGTGGTTTCAACCTTGTAACCAGGATCTTAAAATATATATGTATAAAATCCTCTCCTCACATCCGTGAACTGGATGCATTTATTCCTGCTCTTGATGAAGAGCTAGGAGAGGTTGAATGATTTGCCCAAGGTTGTGTTAGGATTTAAGTCTAGGGTCTGAATCCAGAGCTATGGATTTGGGCCATGGAGTGGTCCATCTGGTCAAGACACTTTTCCCTCCCCCACACCCATCGCCGCTGCTGAAATCCACTGCTGAGTGTCACACGTGGGTCAAAACATTGTTCCCATTAAAATGGAAATGACCTGGAAGACACAGCACACTTGCAATGAAAATAATGTCAGAAACAAATTGATCCAAGGGTTAGAGCGCAGCCAGAGAAGAGCAGGGGCGGGTGACCTGGGAGCTCCTTCCAGCAGGGGCCTCTGTGTTCAGCGGGGATTGAGGCGGGTGGAGGGAGGTGGATAGATTTGACAGGAGAAGGAAGATGCCAGGGAGGGTCAGACAAGTAGGTTGGTGGGAGAGTGGCGAGCACTTAATCTCTCTCTCCTTGGACCTTGAAAACTGGGGAAGACAGCGAAATGTGCAGGCCTCAGGAGCTGGCCAACCCAGTAAATAGTTTTCTGAAGGTTAACCAGACAGAGCTCCTCCTTTGCAGTGTGCTGGGCCGAGGAGACACCATGGCCCCTGCCAGGTGTGGCCGGGCATGAGGATGCTGGGATGGCCCTTGATGCTATGGATCAAGGACCCTGAGTCAGGCCAGGACAGCGTCTGTGCCAAGCTGGAATACAGGAGGCGTGGACACACGGAAGTCAGGTAAGTGGGTGTCTTGGTGATGGATGGGAGTTCCCTGGCAAGTGTGACCGTTCCCTCCACTGAGTCTGGCTGGGCTGACCCAGGGGCTCCAGGGCCCCCTGTCATCCACTGATTACTTTGTGATTAATGCACTTATTCCCACCTCCTGTCCCTGCTCCATGTGCACCCAGCTCCCATGGTGGACCCTTCTGCACTTGGGTAATTTACTCAGAAATTATCATCCCTAGAATCTCTCAGCATGCTTGGTGTACAGGGAGTGACCAGGGTCTACATGGGGTTCCCCTGCAGAATTCAAAACCCACGACAGACAGACCAATCACAGCAGTAGGGAGAGACTTACGTGTCTGTGGTGAGTAAAGTGGGGCCTAGCTGAAGCCAGAATCTATCCTGCAGGCATCTCCGCTCCCTCCCTGCACATTTCTGGGCTCAGCAGGAAAGGCATGAATCCCCACACGGCAGTCAGGCAGTCAGGCAGTCATTCACCGGGGCTGCCTGTGGGGTCTCAGTGCAGTTCCACACAGGAAAGCAGCCTAACCCTGATTTGTGTGGGAACCGGAGACCTGCAGACAGAGAAGGGGGAACCTACCCTCCACCCCAGCACCACACCAAGTAGACCCTCCCCTACCAGAGAAAGCAGATGGTCCCAAATGGACAATCTCACTTCTTTCCAAACACTATTTTCACCTTGGCTGGGGGTTCTGAAACAAAGACTCCATGTCAACTAGCTCGAATGCTGGTTTGGCTGCATGGACGTTATGACCTATCAGAGTCGGAAAGACAGATCACATGCTGTTCACAGTCATCCATTCAGCAAATATTTACTGAGTACCAGACAGGAGAGAGGGGTTGTTTGGGTAAGTTTACTGGAAAAGCAGCACACTGTAAGGCTGTATGCCGTTCACTCTCTGATGCTGTAGCAGCACATCTGTCCCTATGCCCCCTGCCGCCCCCCTCCCTTCCTCAACAGGGCGCATCAAAAATGCTTTTTGCTCCAGTCAAGGAAGCTTTATAAGGTAAAGGATGGGAGACTAATGCTCTGTTTTCAAAATAAGGCCGGGATTCTGAGTTCTTGAAAGAAGAATTTTTTTTTAAAGATTTTATTTATTTATTCATAGACACACAGAGAGAGTCAGAGACACAGGCAGAGGAAGAGAAGCAGGCTCCATGCAGGGAGCCCGACGTGGGACTCGATCCTAGGTCTCCAGGATGACACCCCAGGCTGCAGGGGCGCCAAACCGCTGCGCCACCGGAGCTGCCCTTGAAAGAAGAATTTATTAATTCCCCACGAGGCCAAACAGGAGCTTTGGGAAGAAATTGATCTTTTAGTGGCAAGGGATATTTGGCTTCAGACCTTATTGGAGGAAGCCAGGTGCTGTGAGTGTGGGAAGCCCACATTCAGAGGGCTAGAGATGGTCTCCTGCAAGGAGTGCTGGGCCCAGAGCTCAGCCCTGCCCTCTGCAGAGCCCGCAGGCCTCCCTTCCTGGGTATGCACTGAGGACACAAGGGCATCCAAGGGTTCCGAAGTGCTTACTCCCTCATTCCCTGACTCTCCTCACTTGCTCCCTCCAAACTCCTCTCCCAGTGAACTCCTCCCCCATCGTGGTTCCCCATGCCCCCACTCAGGCATAGCCTGGAGGTCCGTGCACAAGGGAATGTTCCCAGGTTGGGGAACCAGGCGCGGCCTGGCTGAATGAGAGCACATACCACCACTTTGGAAAGGAGCCCCGGCCAGCTGGTCCAGTGGGATGCGGTCATGGCAGTGATAATGGCCTGTGCTTACACAGTGTGCTCTTCTAATCGGATATTTACTCATAGTAGCTCATTAACAACAACCCCATGAAATAGGCATTGTTACGATACAATTTGACAAGTGAATAAACTGAGGCACAGAGAAAAATGATTTGCCGGGTGTCACACAGCATATGGTGACAGAGACTTGAATCTGGGCAATTTGCCTCGAAAGCCCACATACTTAACTATCTATTCTGCCCTCTTAGATGAGCATTCTCTTCTGTTAGACTGTTTTGAATGCAAGTGACAGAAGCACAGTCCAAGGACACTCCAGGTGGAGCGTGCAGCAGTTGCAGAGGTGGAGAGGCCCAAAGGAGAAGGTGAGTGACAGGTGAGGGCTGTAAGTTACTGGGAGCAGAGCTGGAGGGAAGTCACAGCAGGGATTTTCGGTTGAGTCAGGTGCATGGAGGCAGGGGCCTTGCTGCAATGACCCAGAGCTGAGGACACAGGTCATCTTGTCCCTGAGGCCAGGGATGAGGAGAGACACCAAGTATGGCCTGAAACCTGGGCTCTCCTTGGCCTGTACTCCCCATCCGCTCTCCTACTCCCAACTCTCCTCTTTCCTCATCTACTTTCTATGGTTTTCCAAACCCTTTTCTGCTTCCAGCTCCCCTGGAGAGCCAGTGCTCCAGGGAGGGAGCTTTGATTTGTCTCAGCTCTCGGGGAAGGGTGGTCTCTTGTACAGATTAAGCGTGTAGCTGGACACCCACCCGCATGTATGTACTGTTCTTTTAGATAAGATCCAGGGGTGTCTGGCTGGCTCAGTCCATAGAGCTTGTGACTCTAATGTTGGGGTCATGAGTCCCACATTGGGCATAGAGACTATGTAAAAAAACGCCCCAAAGATTCAGTAGGATGAGTGCTGTGCCAGGTACTAGGAGCTGTAGTGGGCCAAGGAAGTGGATCTGTGGATCAAAGCCTCTTTTCTTTAGGGCAGGGGTCTTTGATTCATCATTTTCCCCTTTGTACTCCCACCTCTGCCAGTTTTACAATTGGAGTTTTCTCTGAATCTCCACAGTGAGCTGACATAGAAGACAGAGCACCTCTCCTGCACATCTATCTATTCAACCACTATATTGGATGCAGCTATGGGGTAGGGGGACAAGGTGGCCTGGGGGCCTGGCCAAGCATCTATCAGACAGTGAGAGTGGCTTCCTCCCTCTGCTCCTGCATGTGAACTTGAGCAAGCCAGGCAACCTTCCAGGGCTTCTAGAGTTCTAATGTGTGAGGCAAGGTGGCCTCTAACTGCCCCTTCCAACCTCGCACACAGGGAGCAGCCCCAGGACAGGTGGCACTGAGAGGAGGCCCAATGAGCAGAGGCCCAACTCTTCTTCCCCTGAGATGCTCATCAGGTCAGAAGGCTCTCCTGTCCCCCCAGCAGAGTCCAGCTACAAGTACTTCTGGCTGTTCACCGTGGCATCTGTTAGGTTCCTGCAGTTGGGGCTCGGGTGCAGGGAGGAGAGAGGGGACTGGAGGGGATACAGTGTCAGAGCGAGTAGGGCAGGGGTGGCAGCTCTGAGTCAACACACTTGGTAGATATGGGCAAAGCAGCTATGAATACAGCCTTTTCCCTTCTCTCCAGCTGGCTGCTGTGCTGACAACTGCAGGCAGACGGACAGGGGGCAGATCTGTTCAGGAAGCAGGAGACAGGGGCACGGGGCGGGCGGAGGGGTCAGAGAACAGTGCTGTCAGCCCATATCTGGGAGGCCCGTGTCCTGTGAAAGACGAGGAGGCCCTGGCTTGAGATTTGGTCTTCACCCCCTCTGCGAATGCCTAGGAGCCCCTGAGAACCGGAAGAAGGGATCTTGGAGATCTCAAGGACAACCGCTTCATTCCACAAGGAGGAAGGCAGAACAGGGAGGGAGAAGGCCAGGCTCAAGGTCTCAGGGCTCCTGGACTGCAGAGCTGAGAGCTAATTACTCACCGAGGGTTTCAGACATTGCTGATCATCTCCCGGAAGTGTCTCACCTAGTCGTAACCAATGCATGAATAAGGTAGGGTGGCTCTGGGTGTGACTTCTGATGGCAGGAGCCCCCAGCCCTTGACATCAAGCCTGTTGGATAGTAACTCTATGTGGTCTGGGCTCTGCCCCTAGTTCCCGTGTGACCTTGGCCATGTCTTCTGCCTTCTCTGGGCCTGGTTTCCTCATGTGGAGTAATGATGCCTGCCCTTTTGTGCTTCACAGGGTCAGAGGCTAAAATGGGACCATTATCTCATTTCAGACATCTGCAACTCGATTACAGACTAACTCTTCACCCCACTTGCTGGGAGAGATTCTGAAACGTCCCTGTGAAATTTAGAAGTTCTGGGCTTCATTAACCTGCATCATTTTTCTGGGAATGCAGGCAGGACGGGAAGACCACAGGCAGGGGCTAGCTGAGTGACGCAGCCACGAGTCTGGGAGTCCCCACCCCTGCCTGAGTAGCGCTGCTGTTTGATGGATCCCAGAGGCAAAAAGAGTCTACGTTTATGGAGAGGTTTTTTCTTTTACGTTCCAGGTTTTCCGTATGTGTCATTTCATTTGAGTGTCACCACCCACGCAATCATGCCGACGTTCTCATTTGATACTGAGGCTTGGAAGTATGTCAAGTCACCCAGCCTTGTGTCACACAGTGACAGTGGCAGAGCCAGGTCTCTCCACCCAGGGTTTGCTGGGCTCCATGCAGCTTCTCTGCCCTCTGCTTCTGCTGGCCTTGTGGGCCTGGCCAGAGAGGGTGCTGCGGAGGCACTGGAGCCAGGGCTTCCAATGGTAGGGTTGGTGGGGGACCCTGGGGGGGTGTGGGGTGGGGGGGTGCTGCGGCTGCCACAGGCTTTGCCAGGGCCCCTCGCCAAGGTAGCTTTCAAGCCAGCCCCTCCTTTAGGAAGCCTTCTGGAAGCCCCCAGGGGAGCAGTTCCTGACTATGCTTCCACAACACCTCGCTGGGCCTCTTTGACAGCATCTCCTTGTGTTAATATGTTAATGTTCTCGTGTGTTGTAGGAAATAGAGTTACACCAGGGCTTCTACCTCATTACCCTGCAAGCTCCTTCGGGACACGGACTTCATTAGGCACTGCCCGGGGCAGCTTGTAGAGGCCCTGCAGAGACTGGTAGGTGATCAATGAATATTTGTGGAATGAACTCTTAATCGTGATCGCTCTGCAGACTGTCCAAAGTGACTCCATGTACATCATCTTATTTCCCCATTCATTCAAGTCATATGTGCCCATTGGGCCTCCAATGACATGCCTAGACTTCACTAGAATCCAGGATGCGGAGATAGATTCCACACCTTGCAGGAGGAGCTCATGGGGGAGGGGCGTGGTGTGGGCAAAGGCAGGAGGCTAAGAGACAAAACAAAATAAAACCTGGAAACACAGACAATTGTAGGATGTGCAGCTAAGGGGGCGAGCACAGGTGTTGGTCAAGGCCAGAGGAGGCCCCCAGACTGGGGATGGGGGCAGGAGGAGGAGGGATGGGGAGGGGGTCGGCCGAGGTGACGGGGCAGGGCTTGGGGGGCCCCCCCCAGGGAGGCCACCAGGACGGTGGGGGAGGGGAGCCTCTGGGGAGCCTGTTTGGGGGGACTGTACACATTTAGTAGTTTGGTATGGCAGCCTGGTGTGAAGAAGGAATTTTGAGAACCTAGGTGGGAAGAGGGGCAGACAGAAACAACACCTTTTATTTGAACCTGAAGTTGGTTTCTATTTCTCAGATCACTCCCACATCTATGGTCTCAGATCAGCCTGTTACCAACTGGGCCCGTTGTCCACTCAGCGTGTGTTACCTGCTCCCGTGGGGGGCACACGTGTGTTCCCTGTTCCCACGGGGGGCAGTGTGTGTTAGGTGCTTCCACACCCAGCACGCGCGTGTTACCTGCTTCAGCCCCCACCACACCCCTGAGAGTACGTGCTGCATCACCGCCTGCGAGTGGAAGGGCCTTTGGGGCCTGGAGAACTGACTTGTCTGGGAGGGGAGGACGGGGCGCTGTCATCGCTCTACTCTCGGGGGTTACTGGACATACGTCTGCTCCTGTGACATAGGGTGGACTTGGGACTTGAACTCAGGCCTCTAGACTCCCAGCCCAGTGCTCTGCCCTGGAAGCTTCTCTGTCCCTTCAGGCCAAGGTGTCTGAACTACAGCCAACAGCCAGACTGTGAGTGAAGACCAGCTCAGGCTGCCTGGGCGTTTCTCACCGATGAGCTTGTGCCTCTGACCCGGAAAGGGCCAGGCGGTCACTGCCAACTGCAGCGACCAGCGGGGCTGCAAGTGCCCTTCAGTGGGCCAGCTGCGGAAGTGCAGGAGCTAGCCCCTCCCTCCGGTACCTGTGCCCCAGCCTCCCCTGCAAGCCTCCTGTCTTGCTGCTCAATTCAGTCTGCAAAGTTCATCCGGTGATCCTAAGAGTCTCTGGCCTCCCTCCTGGTGCTTCCTGTCCCCTTGCACCCACCTGTCCTGGGGTTTGCAGTCACCAATGAAGCCGAGGCCTCTCTGTTGGCTTCCTCGGGCAGGGTGCAAACTCCGGAGCCCTGAACCACCCATGAAGTCCTTCGTTTTCCTTCCATTCTCAAAATTCCCTCGACTATGGTCGGCTGTAGAAACATAGTCCCCTCTGTCTTCTTGCCTCAAATGGACTTACTTCTGGGGAAGCAATGTTCTTTGTGGCCACACCTGCTATTTCAGCCTGCATCAAAGTCCTCTTCTTTTGAATCCCAGTTTCTGAAATACTTTTTGCTTTTCCTTCTCTTCCTCTCCTTACTACCTGTCTTGTTCTTCCTTCCCAGAGGTTGCTCAGAGCACCACCGTGACAGTGACCCTGGCACTGACCCCACCACCCTCCCTGTAACTACAAACAACTAACCCTCGGTCCTCCAGCTGGATGCCCAGTCTGTGGCCTACTTTGCCCCCTGCCTGTCCCTTTCTACCATCTGGCTCTGTCAATCCTAAAATCTTGCCTGGTGACCCCCATTTGTCACCTCAGATGATTCTGGGATGAATCCTACGTCCACCTGTTCCTTGTACTCACAAATCCTCAGCCACTGGGGCAGGGAGCAGAGTAGATAGGTAATTGGTTCTCAGGGTAATCTGGCTTGGATTTTGGCCACTGCCCACAGCCATGTGACCTTGACCGAGACTTAACCATATTTCTTTGAGGTGTTGTGCAGAGATCATGAGATGCAAATTGTAAGGCATCTAGTATAGTACAATAACCTTTCAATGAGTGGTAGCTATTTAACTACTAATAGTAAAGGCTTTTCAAAGGATTCCTACGATTGTGAGTTTGAAAGTGGTTGGAAATTCCAAAGTGCTTTGTCTTCTCAACTGGAGACTCCATGAGGTCAAGGGCCTTCTCTTTTGTCCATGAGGTCTGGTGTTTGGTAGACTCTTTTTTTTTTTTTTAATTTTTATTTATTTATGATAGTCACAGAGAGAGAGAGAGACAGGCGCAGAGACACAGGCAGAGAGAGAAGCAGGCTCCATGCACCGGGAGCCCGACGTGGGATTCGATCCCGGGTCTCCAGGATCGTGCCCTGGGCCAAAGGCAGGCGCCAAACCGCTGCGCCACCCAGGGATCCCGTTTGGTAGACTCTTAATGTACATGCAGTAGTTCCCCCCGCACCCATGGTTTTACTTTCCATGGTTTGGTTGCCTATGCTCAGCTGTGGTCTGGAAGCAGGTGATCCTCCTTCTGACCTATCCTCAGAAGATCAGTAGTAGCCTAATGCTACGTCACTGTGTCTACATCATTCCTCTCACTTCATCTCATCATGAAGGCGTTGTATCATCTCAAGAAGAGTGAGTACAGTACAGTAAGAGATCTCAAGAAAGAGACTGCATTCACATAAGTTATTACAGTGAATTATTATAATTGTTCTATTTTGTTACTAATTATTGTTAATCACTGTGACTAGTTTATAAGTTAAACTTTATCAAGGTATGTATTTTTTTTTTAATTTTTATTTATTTATGATAGTTACAGAGAGAGAGAGAGGCAGAGACACAGGCAGAGAGAGAAGCAGGCTCCATGCACCGGGAGCCCGACGTGGGATTCGATCCCGGGTCTCCAGGATCGCGCCCTGGGCCAAAGGCAGGCGCCAAACCGCTGCGCCACCCAGGGATCCCTCAAGGTATGTATTTATAGGAAAAAAACATAGGCTACATAGGGTTTGGTACTATCTGTGGTTTCAGGCATCCACTGGGGGTCTTGGAACATATTTCCCACAGGTAAGGGGGGAGACTACTGTATTTATTTTTGGATGAATGAATAAATCTATGCTATCTTTAATTCTGATTCTAGGATTCCTTTTTTCATATTAATTTTTTCCTGATTATAGAAGTAACACATGTCCATTACAGAAAAATCAGAAAATAATTTCAAAAACTGGGAAACAGAAACTAGCTATGGGCTTGCTCCCTCGAGATGGCCATAGTTGATGTTTTGGTAAATTTCCCTGCAGCCTTTTTTCTGTGCTTATACATATTTAAAAATTTTTATATATATTTTTTCAGTTGACCAAATGAGCATTTCCCTGTGCTATTAAATAATCTTCACAAGCATAATTTCAAGTGCTACGTATATTATTCTGTGATATGAATGATCACAATTTATGTAACCATGATGCAGTGGTTGGATATTCAAGTTGTTCCAATTTTTCACCGTTATAAATAAAGCTTCAATGAACATCCTCCTGCATAAATCTTCGTATATATCCTTGAATTAAGATTTTTCTACCACAAATAGATTCTAAAAAGTCAATTGCTGGATTTAAGAGTGAACATTTTAAGGCCCCTGATACTGTTAAATGATTCTTCATAGAGTTTGCAATAGTTGATTTTCCTCCCACTATCAACATAGGAGAATTCTCACCACTCAATGTTGTCATTTAATATAAAATAATTTTTGCTAAATGGAGAAGTGATAATAGAATTTACCTTTATCTGGTGATGTTCCCACCTTAGACATACATGGTGTATTCAGTTATACCAGAGCTTTTCCATGGCAGCACTATTGATGGTTGGATTGTATGATTCTTTGTTGTGGGGGGCTGTCCTGAGCATTGCAGGGTGTAACAGCACCCACAAGCTCTACCCACTCTTGGCTGCCTAGTTCCGATAATCAAAAATGTCTTCAGATATTACCAAATGTCCCCTGGGGAACAAAGTCACCCCAGTTTGAGAATGACTGAGTTATACCCCACTAACTATTTATTGGTGGCAAGTAACAGAAACTAACTCTAAGCAAAAATCGAGACTTTATAAGAAGAATCCTAGGGTATCAGGGACCCCAAGGGCATAGATATAACTGGGTCTTCTCTTTCTAGGTCTGGCTCATTCTTTTCTTTTGCTGCAGGCCAGCTTCTTCCGTATTTTTGCCTGTGTAGAGGAGAATGGCCATCATTAACATTTCTGAAGCTTATAGCCCTCTCACTTATGAGAAAGCCAGACCTCACTGGAATCTCTCAATTCCAAATTCTCAAGGAAGAATTGGCTCAGCTCAGGTGGTCTTCTACTGCTGGTCTAACTGCATGGCTGTAGCAGGAGCAGAAAGCGGGACTCTTGCTGTGACCACGTGGATGTGCAGTTTCTAGAAAAGGGGCTGCTGGGCTGCTGATCCTCTGAGAATCTCCTGTATGTCTGTGTATCTGGAGGCAGTTTATCAGCTGTGCCCAGGCATTACTGTACAGACATCCAGACTGCACACTTTCCTGGGAGGCCAGGGACTATATGTCTCAACTGGTGTCCCCCTCCCAGCTCTTCCTAGACTTGCAGGCATTGGTTTAGGGCACTTGCAAGATGGAGGGGCCCATTTCTCTGTGGCTGATTGACAGGGCATACTCAAGCAGGTTCAACTGAGCGAGCCAACTTTGGAGCTCGGTATTTGCAAGTCCATAAAGGTGTTTTATGGGGAAAATAGTGGCTGGTCCTCCTTCATAAAGCTGGTTTTGGAGTGTGCAGCCGCTGAGGCAGAGGAGCCCTGTGCTATCCCCACACCATGCTAAGCTCCAAAGCAGTGTCAGACAAGAGCAGACTGGTGCATGGGCAGCATGCTCCTGAACCACGGAGTGGAGACATTTCCACCCACAGATGGCCTTGGACCACTGGAAAGTGGCAGAAGGGAAGGCTGTTCCCAAACACATAGGAAAGACCAGCTTGCTTCATCCTATCCTGAAAGTCCTTCAATCTCACGGATGCCATTCCCACCCTTGCCATCCTGTGACCGTGGATGAGTCACTTCTCTCAGGGTTTCAGTTTCCTTATCAGAAATAGGAGGATCTCTGCTTCTTCATAGCACCTAAAAAAGATCTTTGGTAGGAAAGTGCTGTCAGAGTACATGCAAAAGCAGCACAAATCTTATTGTAGTAAAGGCATTTGTGATCATTAATTTACCTCCTTTGAGGCCTCCTGTTGCTCAGCAGAGGCCCAGCAGGAGCCACTGTTTCCTCCAAGGCAACCCTCTTAGACCTGGAGCTGACTCCAGATTTCTGCTGCAATATGACTATTTCAAGGAAGTTTCATCTAGAAATCTATGAGGTTGTATGTGAGTTGGGTCTCACCCGTGTGACCATGGGCATGTTAATTAACCTCTCCAGGCTTCGGGCTCAGCCTCTGTAAATGGGCACGGTAGTGGCATTTACCTCTTAGATTAATACGTGTAGAGGACTTGGCAGAGAGCAAGTGCTCACTCAGTGTATTCATATCACAATGTGCCAGTCTCCGTGCCAAGTGCTGAGAAAGAGAGACGAAGAGAACATGACCTGGCCCTTATGATCCTCGTGGGGTAGCAGAGGAGGTAGGTACTAAGGCATGTCATAAAACAAAATGGGAAATCCAATGACAGTGATCCATCTGCCCCGGAGTTGGGCCCCTGTCCAATTCCCTGTTCAAGCCCAGGCCCTGGGGCTCCAGAGGGGCCAGGTAAGGCAAGACACAGAGAAACACCACTTTGCCAGGCTCTCTGCAGAGCACACATTCTAGGACTTAACTGCTCCCAGATTCGGGAGGAATGTACTCCTCATCTCTCGGGCTCATAGGGAACACTTTGGTAGGGGGAAACCCTCTCTTTAAAAAAAAAAAAAAAGGATAATTGCCCAACATTTCCAACTGTAGGCAGTGGTTAGGTTGAGGGCACCTTGCAGATGGGATAGAATGCATCAGCGAAGCTGATAGCACACGGATTGTGTATGACGTGGAAAAGCACTCACGTGGTATGTTGTAGAGTTGCTGGTCCCTGATGGCCCAACCCCTCTGATCAGGAAGGAATCGCAGGAATCACACAACTGTTAGTTGTGTGAAAACCTGCCAGCCACCTCAGACCAAGGAAAGGGGGTGGTCAGGGGGCTCTATTGAGAGAAGGCAGAGAGGGATACCTGGGGGGCTCAGCGGTTGAGCGTCTGCCTTCGGCCCAGGGCATGATCCTGGAGATCAGGGATGGAGTCCCACGTTGGGCTCCCCGTAGGCAGCCTGCTTCTCCCTCTGCCTGCGTCTCTGCCTCTCTCTCTGTGTCTCTCATGAATAAATAAATAAAATATTAAAAAGAGAGAGAGAGAAGGTGGAGGTTCCTCAGTGCTGGAGAAGTGGCTGCTCCACAGCCAAGGAGTCAGTGACTCAAACCCCAGAGGGACAGTGATGCACTCAGAGGGAGAAGGATCTGGACACTGACAGCAGATGCAAGGACAGTGCATAGAGCGGGACCCCAGTCGGGTGGGAGGAGGGTCGCGGGGAGGGGATGGCCAGGGGGAGGTGACTAGTTAGTAAGGAGTTTGCTGCCTGCGGTGGAGGACTTTGCTGGATGGGGCATGGCTTTGCTGTCCTCAGCTGGCGATCAACCCTAATAACCTAGAGCCTAAAGCCTCGGCCTCCCTCATCTCCCAAGGCAGACATGACAGAGGGCCTTGCCTCTCAAGTGTGTGTGTGTGAGAGAGAGAGAGAGAGAGAGAGTCAGGAAGCAGAATACAGAATTCCGGCGTCGTTATGATTGTAGTGAGGTGAAATCACACACGCACATGTGTGCAGACAGGAAATGAAAACAGGTTCTTTAGGGCAGTAGAGGGGCAGTTTGCCTCCCTTTAGACCCATTCCCCATTTCTCTTCGTCTTGCTGAGGTGTGTTCTGCATCCACACATCTCCCTCTGCACTTGTTCGCACCCGTGTCTGTCCCCATCCATGTCCATGTCCATACCCACGCTTACACAGACCTGTATCCGCCTAGATGGTAAGAAGCAACCTTCTCACTGCAGGTAAATGTCAGCTTCCAGAAGTAAAGAAAAAAAAAAAAAAAAAAAAAAAAAAGTCCAGCAGCAGTCCTGCTGGATTGGCTGCCCCAGGCCTGGCTCTCCTTCCTTCTCACCTTACCCTTCCTTTCCTTTCCCTCCTGTACCTCTTTACTCTCCTGTGTGTCCCCTCTCCCCCTCAGGTGCCCCCAGAGCTCCCCATTCGTACTCTCAGTCTGCCAAACCCACCCCCACCTGAGTGGGGGTCCTGAAGTTTCTGACCAGGTTCCTTTTCCCAAGAGGAGGAACCCCAGCTGCCTGCATTTTGATGAGGATTGGAAAGAAGACCCAACTTTGGGGTTCAGAGGGAGGCGGAGGGGGCAGCTGTGGCACACAGGAGGTACCACGCACGACCCTTGCAGAGACTAGGCCTACTTTGCCGTCCCTTCACGTTGTCCGGGGCAGTTTCTCCATCTCTTGGCTTCCACAGCAGCCTAAACGTACCAGTGCCTCCCAGAGCTACTCCTCATCTCTGAACTTTAGAGCCATAAATTTAAATGCCCACTGGCCACCCGACTGTCCCTTGGCTGTTTCACATGCTTCCCGAAGCTAGTGTGTCTAAGACCAGAGTCCCATCCCACATGCAGGCCAGGTCTCCTCCAGCAGACCCTCCATGGGGCCCCTTACCCAACCCCCAGGGCCTGGGGCCAAACAGAGAAGCCCTCCCAACCCTCCTCTGTCCCTCACCCCAGTTCATCATCACCGATTTCACTTGTCTCTGTCTCCCTCCCCATTGAGCTGCCTTGGTTGACTTTTCTTTCTTTTTTTTAAAATAGGATTTATCTGTGTTTTTGTGTTTTTTTAGAGCTGTTTTAGATTCACAGCAGAACTGAACAGAAAGTATTAAGATTTCCCACATCTCCCAGCCCCACACATGCAGCCTCACTCATTATCACCATCCCCACCAGAGCGGGGCCCACGAACCGACACTGACACGTCATCACCCACAGTCCGTGGTTGACATGAGGGCTCACTCCTGGTGGTGTCCATTCCATGGGTTTGGACAAATGGTAATGACAAGGGTCCATCACTGTAGTCTCATACAGAGTTTCGCTGCCCCCCAAATTCTCTGTACTTCACCTGTTCATCCCTCCCACCCCCCACCCCATGGCAAACACTGCTGTTTTTACCATCTCCAGAGTTTTGTCTTTTCCAGAATCTCCTGTAGTTGGAATCACACAATACGTAGTGTTTTCAGATCAGCTTCTTTCACGTGGTCACATGCATTTAAGCTTCTTCTATGTCCTTTCATGATTTGATAGCTCATTTTTTAGTGCTAAATAATATTCCATTGTCTGAATGTACTATAGTTTACTTATTCAACTACTGAAGGACATCTTTGCTTCTAATTTCTGGCAATGATGAATAAAGCAGCTGTAAACATCCCTGTGCAGGTTTTTGTGTAAACATGAATTTTTAACCCCTTTGGGTAAACACTAAGTAGGGTGATTTCTGGATCATACTCCAAGAGTTTTGATAAGAAACTGCCAAACTGTCTTCCAAAGTGACTATACCTTTTCACATTCCCACCAGAAACGAACGAGAGTTCTTGTTGCTCCACATCCCCAGCAGCGTCTGGTGCGGTCAATGTTCTGGACTTTGGTCATTCTGATAGGTTGTGTGGTGTTTTAATTTGCATTTTCCTGATGCCATATGATGTGGGGCCTCTTCTGTGCTCATTTGCCATCTGCGTATCTTCTTCAGTGAGGTGCCTGTTCAGATCTTCTGCCCATCTTTTTAAAAAATTATTTTATTTACTTATTCATGAGAGACAGAGAGAGAGAGGCAGAGACACAGGCAGAGGGAGAAGCAGGCTCCATGCAGGGAGCCCGACGCCGGACTCAATGCCAGAACTCTGGGATCACGTCTGAGCCAAAGGCTCAACCACTGAGCTCCCAGGCATCCCTCCCGCCCATCTTTTAATCAGATTGTCTGTTTTTTGACTCTTGAATGTTAAAAGTTTTTTGTATTTTCAGATAGCTGTCCTCTATCAGATGTGTCTTTTGCAGGCATTCCCTCCCAGTCTGTGGCTTGTCCTCTTATTCTTTTGACAGTGTCTTTCACACAGCAGAGGTTTGTAATGTTAATGAGTCCGGCTCATCCATTTTTTCCCTCATGGGCCATGCCTTGGGTGCTGTACCTACTTTTACGGGGACCACACCAACGGTCTCCTGACTGCTGGCTCCTCCGGGTCCTGCATCTCCACCCCACCCCCCTGCCCTGCGCTTTGAGGATCTCTGTGAACTCCATTAACACAGGCCTTTCATGTCCTCAGATGGTCTCACTGGCTGCTACCTTTGCCCAGCCACCTCTGGCCCATCCTGTGAAATTCAGCTCATGAATTTCCTTAGGGGCATCTTCCCTGAGGTCCTTGTCCAGCTGGGCATCCCTCCTAGCCCCTGGCTTCTACTTCCTCCCATGGGTCACAATTGTAAGATTCAGCTTCCTGCTAACATGTAAGGTCCTTAAGGGCAGGTGTAATTTCTTTATTGATCCACTGTTTATCTCTGCCTCGGACTGTGTTTTGATCATGGCACTAATGATTATTTTTTTAAAAGATTTTATTTTTAAGTAATCTCTATACCCAATGTGGGACTTGAACTCACAATCTCAAGAGTCACAGGCTCCACTGACTAAGCCAGTCAGGCACCCTAGTAATGCTTATTTTAATAGCAAATACATCGACAGTGGTATGTGCCAGAAACCCTCCAAAGCAGGTTGCATATTTGACTTAACTCTGCAATAACTCTGTGAGTCAGTATTCGATTACTTCTAGTTCATACACAAGGTATCTGAAGTATAGTTTGCCCAAGATCACAGGGCGAGTAAGTGAAAGAGCTGGGGTTCAAACCCAGAAAATCTGGCTGCCAGACTGCTTCTCAAGTTCATTATACCTTTGTTGAATAAATGACTGTATCAGCAAGAAAGACAGAGACAGAGATGATGAGGAAATAGTACCAGAGAGCAGGTGGCTAAAGATCAGAGTGAATGAAAGAGGCGTTTGCCTCTGAAAAGCTCCTTAAGGTTGTTGATTGACTGATGGGATGGCTTCTGGAACAGGGACGCTATCCTGCCCCAGCCCCTCCTTCCTTCTGGGATGAGCAGCACGAGGCAGATAATTGATGAGACAGAGCCTGAGTCTTCTGTGAGGGGTGCGTGTGCTGGAAGGTGCCACGGGGCACGTTGGGCCTGAGCCTCAGATAATGACTGCGGAGATGTTTGGGACAGCAATTAAAGACATTCCGTCAGTCATTCCCAGCAGCTCTAGCTCAGCCACAGTCTTTTAAGGGGAAGACACTGGAGCATCCAGGGGGCCCCGAGGTCACGGCCCCACTCCTGTGTCTGACCCAGTTCGGGTCACATCAGGGGTCTCCATTGCAGCGGGTCCTCCTCCCCTTCCCAGTCACCCTGTGCCAGGAGATCTTGCTCTCCAGTTGTGTCATGTATAAAAGTGATTTTCCCAGGCAGTGAAAATATAATTGAGCAGCCTTGGGGAATGTTCTGCTCCTCCCTGGGGAACACCTGGATGTCATGCCCTCAATCGACAAGGCTGGTTCCTTGAGCTAACTTGTTCATTCTGTGAGTCAAGGCATTCCTGTTGTTCCTGCTCTTTGAAGGAGAAAAGCGGCACTTTTTACACGGGGAACAGAGACTTGGGGGGCCTCTGGAAAGGCAAGCCCACTTTGACAGAGCTAAGGGCGTGGGGCAGGTGCTGACTCCCAGAGAAGCTGGTGTGAAGGCCGAAGCCCAGCAGAGATTGCGCCCACTGTAGAGGCTGCCAAGCTCCTAGAAAGCCAGAACCAAGATGGTGGCCCAGGGCCTTCAAGGAGACGGTGGACCTCCCTGAACGAGACTAGATTCCTGCCTCCTGGAAACATGAGGAAGGTGTGGCCAGGCAAGTGCAGGACAGCCTAAAATGCTGGCAAGGAATCTGGAGGCTGGATAGAAATGAGCCTTTCTTACTCAGGAGGCTAGAGTAACTCCTGAGGTCCAGGGCAAGAGAAGAGCAGATGACAAGCATACTCAAGTATGCTCCCAGTACTCGCCCCTTGAGAAGACATAAGGGAAGAGTCCTGGAAGGGTCAGAGGTTCCCCAGACCCAAAAAGTTGGGGTCCCTGAGCTTCTCTGGCTAACACCCACCTCCGAGAGGGTTGAAGCAAATACATGGAAGTAGGGATTTGGGAAGCTTGAGCAGTGCCATCCAGCCTCACCTTTTCTCTGCTTGGGGAGATGTCATATCATTGTGTTGGACATTCCTGAGGGATTGCCCTTAATTTCTTACAAAAATCCCCCTTTATTATTTTTATTTTATTTTTAAGTAATCACTACACCTAATGTGGGGCTCAAACTCACAACCCCAAGATCAAGGCGCCCCACAAAAGTCTATTTTTAAAACTTTCCCTTATTATGTTAAGAGGAAGAAACCCAGGTGCCTGGTTGGCTCAGTTGGTGGAGGTAGAGCATGCAACTCTTTTTTTTTTTTTTTAAGATTTTATTTATTTATTCATGAGAGACACAGGCATAGGAAGAAGCAGGCTCCCTATGGGGAGCCCGATGCAGGACTCGATCCCTGGACTCCAGGATCACGCCCTGGGCCAAAGGCAGATGCTCAACCGCTGAGCCACCCAGGCGTCCCTAGAGATGACTTTTTAAAAAAAGTTAAAAAGAAAGGGAAGAAACCCTTTTTATACCTTTAGGTTAATTTATGTGAAGCTCAAGAACTGGCAAAATCAATCTATGGCAAGAAAAATTAGAATAGTGGTAGCCTCTGCTGGGAACTTCCTGGTGTGATGGGAATGTTCTATGTCCTGATTTAGGTGTTTGTTACATGGTGTATACAGTTGTCTAAGTGTACTGAACTGTAGACTCAGGATGTCAAATAAATACACAAAATAACCCTATCTCACTGTTTTTAGGAAAGAGATTTTCCCACTCTTCTAGACTGTAGATAGGTGGCTGGCTAGGCCCCCTGGGAAGTCGTTGAGTGTAGTAGAAAGCACACTGGCTTTGCAGTCAGTCTCTGGTTCTAATTCTATTCTCTCACCATTGTGACCTTGAATAAGCTGCTCTCTGATTTCCTAATCTTTAAAATGAGCTGGGAGGGGCGCCTGGGTGGCTCAGTCAGTTAAGCGTCTGCCTTTAGCTCAGGTCATGATCTCAGGGTCCTGGGACTGAGCCCCCCTCCCCCCCCACACACACACCGAGACAGGCTTCCTGCTCAGAGTGGAGTCTGCTTCTCCCTCTCCTTCCCCCTCCCTCCTCCTCCCCTGCTCATGCATGCACATGCACATGTGCTCTCTCTCTCTCAAATAAATAAAATCTTTAGAGAAAAGTAAAATGAGCTGGAAAATTGTTATAAGTAATAAGCTATACAGCAAATTGCCTGGCATGTAGATGGTACCCAGACATCACCTCCTACAAGAAGCCTTCCCTGCCTTCTCCAGCCTGTGTCAGATATATATTCCTCATTTCCACATAACCAGCCTCAGTGTGTGTATAGTTCAAATCTGTGTCTCAACAACAGTGCACATCTCTGACAGTCACAGGCCTCTGTGGTTGCTTATTAAATAGTCACACAGCAAATATGGAATCCATCTACAAATACCAAGAGTCACCTTTATTGCAGTATATTTTTAAAGATTTTATTTGTTTATATGGCAGAGACAGAGATTGTGACCAAGAGTGCATGAGGCATAGGGAGAAGCAGACACTCCACTGAGCAGGGAGCCTGATGTGGGGCCCGATCCCAGGACCCTGAGATCATGACCTGAGCTGAAGGCAGACGCTTAACTGGCTGAGCCACCCAGGTGCCCCTATTGTAATATTTTTATCTTTCTGGTCCCCACCCCTCCCCCAAGCCTCTCAGATCTTGAGGGCAAGTGCTGGGTGTTGCTCAGCTTTTTATCTCCTCTGCTATAACAAGTGCTCAATACATGTTTGACCAGTGAGTGAGCAAATAATATATAAATTAGTACAAACGTGAGTCATTGAATTGATGCATGAAAGAATGCACGCACTAGTGAATGTATGAATAAATGAATGAGTCCAGCAGGGCTTAAGTGAGGTGAATGGTGAATCAGAGAAAGAGGAGAAAGCTGAATGAAGGAAGAAATGAAGGCTGTTTGAGGGACACATCTGAGGGCTCAGCCATTGGAACTCTCCAAATACAACTATTCCAGAGACTTCTCTCCCCTTCCTTCCATCCACCATCCACCACTGCTTCGTGGACATAGCTGAGCTGAGGGACTGTGAGGCAGGGCAAGCCTCCAGGAGGCAGGGAGCAAAGTCCATGGCTCCCCCCTCGGACGCCGTGTCCCCAGCAGATCACCCCTGTCTTGTCGGCAGCAGCACAGAGCGGCTGTCAGGAGTTTGCATTATTTATCTGCTCTGTAACATTTACTGGGATGTAGTGTTTAATAACTGTCACTCCAATATATCTTTTCTTAATCCCTTCAGATCTGCTGCTGTAGCAATTTTAAATATTTATAAACACTCTTCTTGTATTCGGTGGTTGGGTTGCAATTTTCTTGTAATTAAAGATTTACAAGACACTGCTTGAGATTTACAAAGGATTGGTATAGATCAAAGGGGGAGCAGGGGAGAGATCCAGTCCTGGAATCTGTTGCTGGGGATTCCCAAGCTGGGGTTTGCTCTTCCCCTGGGAAAGGTGGAGGCTCCTTCACTGGCCCCCACTGTCACCTCCTTTCCCCTCTTTTCCCACAGCTCAGCCTTCTAGTAAGCAGACCCTTCAGTGAGATCTAGGCCTCGGTGTGGTCCTGCCTCCCTCTGGAGCCCCCATCACCACATGCCAGCCTGGGGCTGGGTGCTGGGGGGCAGCAGAGAGCTAGGCAGGAAGCGTCCCTGCTGACATGGGGCTTACACTCGAGTGGCAGAGGCAGACAATAAAGGTCAACAAATGTTTTTTAAAAGAAGTTTATTTTATTTTATTTTTTAAATTATTATTATTATTATTATTATTATTATTATTATTATTATTTTGAGACAGAGTGAGTGTGCATGAGCTTGCAAGCAGGGAGGGACAGAGGGAAAAGGAGAGAGAATCCTAAGCAGGCTGGATCTCACGACTCAGAGATCCTGACCTGAGCCAAAATCAAGAGTCGAACACTTAACTGACGGAGCCACCCAGACACCCCAGAAACTGACAGATTTTTGAAAAATCATTTTGGATTTTGAAAATTGCTATGGAAGGAGTAAGCGGAGAGGGACTGAGGATGGGAAACTAGTATCTGAGTTCTTTCCCTTGAGCAATAGAGATTGACTCAGCAAAAAGAAATTTCTGGAAGGATAAGGGGAGTTCATAAGGGATCAAAGCAAAGGATGGAAGAGAAAAAGGATAGGGGGAAGCGTAGGAACCAGGGTTATTTTGTGGCAGGCACCAAAAGACATTCTCTTTAGAGGGTGGCCTTTGGGAAAAATGTCTCCTGACAGTGTTCTTTTTCTGTCACATGCTGCTCAGGAGTCACAGTCCAGAGACGGGGATGTTCCCTCTTGGGCAGGGGAGAGAGGGACTCCCTGCTCACAGTTTCACCAGGACTGGTTCTGTTGGGGGAGAGGTAGTTACCCAAAACGTAGTCTGAGTGATGAAACTCAAAGAAGGGGTCACGGGTGATGGCATGCTGAAACAGCAGGTGCACAGTCATTTATTTATTTAAAAATTTTTATTTAAATTCAATTAATTAACATGTAATGCATTATTGGTTTCAGAGGGAGAGGCCAGTGATTCATCAGTCTTTTATTTGTTTTGTTTTTATTTTTTAAAATATTTTATTTATTTGAGATAGAGAGAGAGAGAGAAGGACGGCATGACTGGGGGAGGAGCAGAGGGAGAGGGAGAAGCAGGGAGCCAGACACGGGCTCGATCCCAGGACCCTGATCATGACCTGAGCCAAAGGCAAACGTGCAACCAACTGAGCCACCCAGGTGCCCTGTCATGAGACTTATATACCACCCAGTGCTCATTACATCACGTGTCCTCCCCGGTGTTCATCCCTTAGTTACCCCATCCCCCCACCTACCTCGCCTCCAGCGACCCTCAGTTTGTTTCCTATGATGAAGTGTTTCTTATGGTTTGTCTTGCATTTTTCCTGTTTGTTTTTTATTTTTTATTTTATTTTATTTTTTTTTGTCTTGCTCTTTGATTTCATCTTGTTTTATTTTTCCTCCTCTTCCCCTATTTTTGTTTGTTTGTTTGTTTCAGGTGAACCTTTATCTCAGAAGGCTTCCCAGGGGATATCTGAGCTGACATAAAATGATGAGAAGGGACCGGACCCATGAAGAACCGAGGGGAGAATGAGCTAGCGAGGGCCTATGGTAGGAAGGCGGTGGATTTTCAATGGTCTGGGTGGCTGGTTCTGTCTGCCCTCACAGACTGGGCTTGGGAATGGGCCCATCTCTAGGTCCACACAGGCATACCTGGGCCATATTATAGAGCCAAAATTTTGTTTATTCTAGATGGAATGGAGTAAAAGTCTCAGGCCCAGGAGGCATTCTCTAGCTCCTAAAACAGGGAAACTAGTGAGGGCAGACTCTGGGTCATGTCAAGTCATGTTTCTGGAGGCCTGTGGGGGACCAGGCATTGTATTCAGTTCTGTAGATTAAGGATGGATAAGATATGTGCACAGTCCTCAGGGTGCTTACACCCTTGTAGGGGAGATGCACACTCATCACAACAGCAGGACAGTGATAGCAGTAAGCCTGGAGAGGTGATTGAGAGCTTGCTTCTTTTCTATACCATGTGTTTAGTGCTATAAATTCTCTGCAAGGACCTCTTTGATTTTTGTTTTTTTCTCTAAGTCTCTCTTTATCAAGTACAAGATGAGAATAATATTAATACCTTATTCACATGAAATTTTTCTGGGGATTAAATGAGATAATATATGTAAAGTGCTTACATATATGTGGCACATAGAAATAAGTGCATGATAAATGTTAGCTATTATGATTAATAATAAAAGTCCTGTGAATACTACTATCCTGACACCAACAATTTTGATATGTTGTATTTTTATTTTCATTCAATTCAAAGCACTTCCTGATTTCCCTTTGCTTTGGCCCATGAATTGTTTAGAGGGGTGTTACTTAGTTCTCATATATTTAGGGACTTTCTAGTTAACTGTTTGCATTGATTTCCAATTTATTTCTCTTGTGGTCAGAGAGCATACTTGGTATGACTTCAATCCTTTAAAATTTATTGAGTGTTATTTATCGCCTAGAAGATGATCTTTCTTGATCAAAGTTTCGTGTTTACTTGAAAGAATATGTGCTCCTGGAATTGTTGGGTAGAGTGTTCTGTAGAAGTAACTAGGTCCAGTCAGGTGAGAATGTTGTTCAAATCGTCGATAGCCTTACTCATGTTCTGACTGCTTGTTTTACCAATTATTGAGAGTGGGGGATGGAATTCTCTGATAGTAATTATGAGTTTGTTTTTTCTTGAGGTTCTATCAATTTTCCCCTTGCATTGTGAGACCAATTTCATGACTTTGGAGCTCTGTTATATGGTATATAAATGTTTACAATTGGTATACAATAAAGAAAACTATCTGGCCCAAAAATGTCAATTGGGAGAGTTGAGAAGTCATAATCTAGAGCTAGTGAGATAAGACTCTCTAATGTGCCCTCTTCAGTGCCCCATATGTCAGGGCACCATTTCCGGCTTGTATGAGTGGTGAGCACTGTTAACCTTAAACCTTAACCCTTTCGGTTTCCTCCCCTCTCCCCCTCCATACAGATTCCTCACATGCACCTGCTGACGAGCACTCAGCTGAGTAATGGAAGGAGATTCTCTTTGTGCATCTCCAGAGTTCACCCTCTGTGCAACTCTTTCTCTCCAGTTTCCTTCCTGCAAATTCTACCTGCCCTGCACCCTCAGCATTGTCTCCTCAACTCCAGGAGACCACCAGATGCCACCTGGGAGTCCCGCCCTCCTGTGGCCTGGACATCCTCTGAAGTTAGGGAGCCTGAACAATCATAGAGATGATCTTATTTATTTCCCATCTCAAAAGGATCACTGTGCTGCATCGCTGGCATGCCATGTCCTGTAGAGGGTCGTTTCAAATAGTTTGTCTGGTTTTTGGTTGTTTTAGGGTGGGAGGGTAAGTCCTATCCCTGTTGCCTCATCTTGGCTGGAAGCTGGTCCCCTTGCATTTTGAGACCAATTTTATGATGCTGATGCCACATGTGGCAAACTCAGTAGGAGCATCCCAGTGGAGGTCCTGAGGCATCAGAAGCAAGCATACACTCAGTTTGTCAGGTCACTCTTCTTTTCAGCATTAGTTTTGGCTTTGTCCTGGCCCTGATGGATAAGACCCCTGACCCTTGGATAACACATGAACTTGCAGCCAAAGCTACTCATCATGTGGACCAAGCCATAAATTCAGACATGCACAGTAGCACCTCCTCATTGAGCAGAAATGATATCAATAGAACTTGGCCAAGCAGATACCAATGGCTCATGTAAGTTCTAGTAGCAAGTGACTCACACTCTTGAGTGTGCCCACTCTTGTGGCTCTGCCTCCTCTTTCTCAATCTACACCCATAGATTCATGGAAAGTTCACCAAGGAGAGAATGATCAAGATTGCTTTGCAAGACTCTTCATGATATGCTATTATGCACCCAAAGTAAGCTACCTTAGCATTATAGCTCTTCAGAAATGTCCCTGAAATAGAGAAAAGATATCCTCCTGGTGGGAGACTTTGAGTAGTACAACTTGTTGACTACTTTGCTTAGAAGGAAAGATGGCCTGAGGTAAGGTTCTCACTAATTCATGTGCTTTACTAATGGTTTGGCCAGATGGTCAAGAACTTGAAAGGGAGGGATGCCTGGGTGGCTCAGTGGTTGAGCATCTGCCTTCGGCTCAGGGTGTGATCCCGGGGGTCCAGGATGGAGTCCTGCATCAGGCTCTCTGCAGGGGGATTGCTCCTCACTCTGCCTGTGTCTCCGTTTCTCTCTCTGTTTCTCATGAAAAACAAAAAAAGAAAAGAAAATCTTAAAAAAAAAAAAAAAAAAAGATGGGGCAGCCGGGGTGGCTGAGCAGTTTAGTGTTGCCTTTAGCCCAGGGCCTGATCCTGGAGTCCTGGGATCGAGTCCCACGTCGGGCTCCCTGCATGGAGCCTGCTTCTCCCTCTGCCTGTGTGTCCGCCTCTCTCTCTGTTAGAGTTTTCCCTTAGCAACCCCAGGTTTTACTCTGGGCTTTTGAACCGAGTGTCCACGGTGTCAAGTTGAGGGCTTGGCAAAGGCCTAACTACAGAGTCTCACTTAAGACTAACTTACCAGGGGATCCCTGGGTGGCTCAGCAGTTGGGCATCTGCCTTCGGCCCAGGGCCTGATCCTGGAGTCCCGTGATCAAGTCCCACGTCAGGCTCCCTGCATGGAGCCTGCTTCTCCCTCTACCTGTGTCTCTGCCTCTCTCTCTCTGTGTCTCTCATGAATGAATAAAAATAAATAAAATCTTTTTTTTTTAAAAAAGACTAACTTACCATTGTTAAATGCCCACCATCCCATAAGCAAAAATCTGCCCTGAGTTCCTGACTTGGTTCAATAACCTATGGGGGCCGGTCAGCTGCTTTAGGCCAGGTTGGTTACCTCAGACCCCATCCATGGAGAGGTTATGATTTGTTCTCCTGAAACAGACAATTTTTCCTAGTAGAATGAGGGTCCTTGCTATCCAGGGTCACTTTTGTCATGATGGGGGTCTGCAGAGCTTTGTTTTCCCAAGGAATAGATTCCTGGAATAGAAGCAGGCTGTGGCAGACAGATTTGGCTGCCATGAGTGGATCATCAAGAGGGTTAAGAGACAGACTGGGGGGTGGTACATGAGCCAGAGCTGGTTATAGGAATGAATGAAGAGCCAAGTCCTGAAACATTTATGTTTTGCACAGAGTTCAGTGATTGTTGTGGTGTCTGTGTCAGTGTGTGTGTGTGTGTGTGTGTGTGTGTGTGTGTGTGTGCGCGCGCCAATATCTCATTGTTCTGATTAGCCAGGGAGGGCTTTCAGGCAAGGGATGATTAAAGAGTTCTCAGAGGGAAGGGAAGAGCGAGGTAGTCTCTTTATTCAGGGGCTAGCATAGGTTCTATCACAGAGTAGTTTCATTTGTTGAATCAGAAAGAAGAACAGGAGAAAAGTGAGTAAATCTGTGTACCTTCAGCTTAGAAGGGATCTCAGAGATGATCCAGCATCATCCCTAATTGTATGGAGACTGTCTTTGTTGACCTCTGCCAACTGGTAGCCCTCTCATGTTCTATATGATGATTGTTCTAGCTACAATTTTATCAAGTACTTTCTTAGCCTTGTAAGGTAAGGTTAACCTCATCTAAGCCTCAAGACTCGAGGAGGTAATTATGTGTATGTCCCAGTGAAGAAAGTTTCAAGTAACTTCATCAAAGTCAGTAAACGAGAGAGTCAGGAATTGAAGCCAGATGTATCTGACTTGGTAGCTTCCGTTCGCAAACACTCGGCTGTACTCGTCGGAATATGTACTGTGACAGCTCTCACCACCTCACAAGATAACGCAGGCTCTAGATATAGACACAGATAGAAACGATAGCTTATGTATGGGATATATATAACTTAGCCGGCTTTGGCTGTTAGAAGATTCCCTTACGTCAAGCTGAAGCCTACCTCCCTGTAACTTGTGCAGCCTGCTCTGAGCGTCCTCCGAGGACTTCTGAGCGCCACGCTCCGCTCTCGTCCCCGCCACCATCCTACTGCTGTCTGAAGCTGGCTCTCACAGGCCGCGGTGTGGAGGGGTGTCATCTGGCCCCACCTCTGGGGCGCTCGCTGACCGCTGGCCGGCCCCACTCTATGGATTCTTTTAGCATATGGTGCTAAGGCCGGGCAAGGTGAGGCCTGCCCAGCACAGAGACTTTCCAGACCATTGCCTCCTGTCTAGACACTGCACTATTATTAATGCCGCTTCACCTCGCGCTAGCTTTTTTGGCAAGAGAAATTCTTCCACTGCTCTGGCCTGTTTGGCCAAATGACTGTGGAACTTAGCTCAGAGCAGGAAGTAATATGAGAGGGCAGGGACGACAAGCTCCCTTGGGTCTGGTCTGAGTCACCCATGATTCTGGTCTCTGGGTCTAAGTGCTGGGCTGGGAGGGCAGGAGGGGAACTTGCACATGAGCTGGAGCACTGGTCCTGATTTGTGGGGTGAGGCTTGGCAACAGTCTCTTCCGGAGCAGAGTTGTGCTCTGTGTGTGTGCGTGTGTGTGTGTGTGTGTGTGTGTGTGTGTGTGTGATGTACCCGAGTAATCTAGAAAACAGTTGTTGAGCACTTCTCTCAGCCTCATCTATCTGGGCCTTTCCATTCTTACTTTGGGTGTGATTGAATCTCATTTCCCTGGAAAAAGCATCTTCTAGACCGAGCTGAGCTCTGCACATGAGATAACCTCCAGACCACCCCCATACCTCCAGCCCTCAGTGCAAAAGATAAGTCAGGAGGCTATAGCCATAGGCAGTATACTGGGCAGGGGGGAGCCAAGAGGTCCAGAAGCCAAGTTCTGGCAGCCTGTCCAAGGCTGCAAGGAGTTGGCATGCTACTGCTCCCCCTGTGCCTGGGCAGAGTCCTCTGGGGCCTGTGCATGTGGGGTTCTCCACAGATGTGTTCCTTGCACACGACCTCTGCTAATTGCCTTGGATTTCCTCCTAATGAAGATGTAACGTGGTTCCTGATGCATAGAAGGGGATGAGCACAAGAGATCCTGGACACTATCTGACTCATTTCCTGGAATGGGTAAGAATGGGGAGCCAAATGCACCCAGGGGCAAAGAGAAAGGGCGGCGTGGGGCTCTGCTCTCCCCTACCCGCCACATCATGGCTGTTGAGAGAGGGCAGGCATCTCGGGCTACCATCCCAACATTGCCGTCAAGTGGTGGTGTGTCAAAGGGCTACATTTCACCCACCTGCCACATGAGGGAGTGGCTCTGGGACCAGACAGACTCTGGTTTGAATCCTGGACCTGATCCTGGGTAAATCACATAAACTTTCTGGCCCTTTGTCTATAAAATGAGGTTAAAACTCTTCACCTCCTGGGATTTCTGGGAGGATCGGAGATAATGTATGCAAAACACCTGTTCTCACAAGGATGCTTGAAGAATAGTAGCTATCATTGTAAGGAGCCCTTGCCTGCCACTTCCACCCTCTCAGTGAGAGCATAGGAGTAACAGGCTGATGGAAGTAAAAGCTCTTTGGGGTCCTGCATGCTGTTACTATTTAGTATAATAACAACAGAGTATTTACATAAAATTCCCTAGTACTCCGTGTTCCTAGAATGTACGGTTCTGGGGGTCCCAGGAGAGTACCAGCACTTTGGGATGGATCCCCTTTTGTATGCCTCTCCCCTAGACCATTGCTCTTTCCTTCCAAATGTTCCCAGTTTGGAGATTCACTGTTTATCAGTTGTAGGAAAAAGATTCAGGATGCTGTAGGGGAGATTTTTCTTGTGCTGAGTCTCTCCACTCTGCAGGGAATGGCCAATTATAGCCCAGCTCGGAGAGATGCATCACTGTCACACCTGGCTCCCAGGGCCCCCTGGTCAGGCTGGCTCCCTGGGCCATAGGCCGTAGATCATAACTGTCTCCTAGCAATAAGCAGGAGGGCTGAGGGGGAAGGACATGATCACTGGGCAAAAGCTGGGAAGCCAGGGAGGCCTTGAAGAAACCATAAACTTTTCATTCTTCGGTGTCACAGGACAGTGGACAGCTAAATAAATTCAAATACACCAATAATCCAGAGACTTGGATCAGATTCCAAAGGAACTTCAGTGTTTGTGTTTCATTTGCTTGGTCCTCGCCCTGTTTTGCCTACCTTCATTTCCCATAACTCTGGGGAGCACTGAAGGCCAGAAGACAAGGAAGAAGTCAAAAGACCCGGCTAATTTTAAACTTGACATTAGTGGCTACATGTTAGAACACGTTATGTGGGTGGAAGGAGGCTGGAAGTTGGCCAGCTCTTCACTCCTCCCGTGTCTCATTAGTCTCATGATTCAGGCCTCCGTGCACTTATTCACACATTCATTCACTCATCAAAAACTTATAATGAACAATAGCCAAACTGTGGACACCAAACAGCCTCGGTGTCCATCGAAGGATGAATGGATAAAGAAGCTGTGGTCTATGGATACAATGGAATATTCCTCAGCCATTAGAAACGACAAATACCCACCATTTGTTTCAACGTGGTTGGAACTGGAGGGTATTATGCTGAGTGAAGTAAGTCAATCGGAGAAGGACAAACATTATATGGTCTCATTCATTTGGGGAATATAAAAAATAGTGAAAGGGAATAAAGGGGAAAGGAGAAAAAAATGAGTGGGGAATATCAGAAAGGGAGACAGAACATGAGAGACTCCTAACTCTGGGAAACGAACTAGGGGTGGTGGAAGGGGAGGAGGGCGGGGAATGGGGTGACTGGGTGACGGGCACTGAGGGGGGCACTTGACGGGATGAGCACTGGGTGTTATTCTGTATGTTGGCAAATTGAACACCAATAAAAAATAAATTTATTAAAAAACCAACCAACCAACCAACCAAACAAAAACTTATAATGAACACCTACACCGAACCGGGCTGTGTTCTAGATGCCAGGGATAAAATGTGAACAAGACTCTGTTCCTTTCCCAAGACCTAGTGCTTTAGGAACACAAGCACGTCACCCCGGAATGCACCCAGTGTGAGAAGCCTCTCATGGTCCCCATGGTGATGCCTGGCAAGAGGCTCCAACTCAGAATCGGGGAGGCCAAGGAAGGCTTCCTGGAGGAAGTGACATCTAAGCTAAGACTACTCATCTATTCTAAGGATGAATAGAACCAGCTAGATGAAGAGAGGAAGGATGGTGTTATGGGGAGAATGTTCCAAGTTGAGAGAACACTGTAAGCAATGTCCCAAGACAGATAGCTAGGATGGTATGTTCTAGCAATTGAAACTCATCCATGTGGCTGGATCTCACACAGCAAATGTACTGAGAGGTAGGCAGGGCAGGGTGGTGAAGTGCTATGATGATGGTGTCCAGGAGTTTAGTTTGAGGGCTGTGGGGAGCCATGACACATTTTAAGCAGGAAGGTAATAGGATTGGATTTGAATTTTGGAAGGAGCCTTTTGGCTGCTGATTTCCTGCCACATGTAAGAAGGGAGGCCAGGAGGCCAGGTTGGAGGCTGTCACAATGGTTCGGGGGAGAGTGGACGGTGGCCTGGACTTCCACACCTGTCTCCTCAGCCAGCCTCTCCCCCTTTCATCCCCTTGCCCTGAGCTATGACCACCTCCCCACCCCTGCCCCCCCGCAGCCAGCTCAGGAGGGGGTGGCAGCCCTGCTCTCTTTACCCCAAATCTTTCTCATTGCTGAGTGCTCCTGAGCTGGAGCTATTACATGAGCACCATTGTTCTTGGGCATTTGCTTTACTCACTGCCTTGGAAGTTCTTGGTTTTTTGTTCTTCTCAGGCCTGCTGGAGGACAGGGCTCAGCAGGGCCCAGGAGATGGCCACGGAACCGCCCTGGACACAGAGTTGGGGGCTCTGAGGAGAAGGCAGGGGGGACAGGGCCACACTCGTTCGGACTGGACCGAGGTTCTCATTTCGAGTCTGGAGGTGCCGGGGAGCCCCTTGTTCTCAACGACCTCTTAAAAACAAAGCAGGGTGGACAAGCTGGAGCCCTTGTGCGCTGCTGGTGGAAATGCGAAATGGTGCGGCCGCTGTGGACAGCGCTACGGTGGTTCTTCAAAAAATTAAAAATAGGGCAGCCCCGGTGACTTAGCGGTTCAGCGCTGCCTTCAGCCCAGGGCATGATCCTGGATCTGGGGATGGAGTCCCACATCGGGCTCCCTGCATGGAGCCTGCTTCTCCCTCTGCCTGTCTGTTTGTCTCTCTCTCTCTCTGTGTATCTCTAATAAATAAATAAAATCTTTAAAAAAATTAAAAACAGAATTGCTATACGGTCCTGTAATTCCACTTCAGGGTATATACCCAAAAGAAGTGGAAGTGAGGTCTCAAAAAAGATGTTTGCACACCCCTGTTCACAGCAGCATTATGCCCAATAGCTAAAAGTTGGAAGCACATCAGGTGCCCATTGATGGAGAAATATATAAGAAAATGCGGTTTATACATACAAGGAAATATTATTCAGCCTTACAAAAGGAAAGAAATTCTGACACAGGCTACAGCATGGATGGACCTTCAGGACTTTATGCTCAGTGAAATAAGCCAGTCACAAAAAGGCTGTATGGCTCCATTTATTTGAAGTCAAATTCACAGAAACGGAAAGTAGCATGGTGGTACCCAGGGGCTGGCGGAGGGGACAATGGGGACTTGTTACTTAATCGGTACAATTTCAGGTTTGGAAGATGAAAAAATCCAGAGCCTGGTTGCAGAACAGTGTGAATACCCTTAACATTTCTGAACTGCACACTTAGAAACGGTTATGAAAGTAAATTTTTTAAAAGATTTTTATTTATGAGAGAGAGAGAGAGAGAGAGAGGGAGCCCGATGTGGGATCGATCCCCAGATCCAGGATCACGCCCTGAGCAGAAGGCAGACGCCCAACCGCTGAACCACCCAGGCATCCCTATGACAGTAAATTTTATGTTATGTGTTTTTTTAACCACAATTAAAAATTAAAATAAAGGGATGCATGGGTGGCTCAGCGATTGAGCATCTGCCTTTGGCTCAGGGTGTGATCCTGGAGACCCAAGATTGAGTCTCACATGGGGCTCCCTGCATGGAGCCTGCTTCTCCCTCTGCTTGTGTCTCTGCCTCTCTCTGTATGTCTCTCATGAATAAATAAATAAAAATTTTTTAAAAAATTAAAATAAAGAAACCATATCATTTACACATTTTTTTTTTTAAGCCAAGCAGGAACAAGGGTGGGTGGTGGGGGTATTAGCAGCTCCCCTTCTCCGAGGGCAGCAGGGAGTGAAAGAAGGTGAATCCAGATTGGGACTCCCCTCACCGGGGCTGCCCCAGGTAAGGACGTTAGATCCCCAGACTCCCCTTGTCCTCACTGGGCTTTGGGGGGTACTGAGAGGCAGCTGGAGGAGGAGGAGAAGCAGCTGAGCATTTAGCTGGTACCCACATGGCCTAGGATCACAGCAGCCAACTCCTCAGCTGCATCTCTTCTGCATGTACACTCTTCCCCTTCGAATACATATTTACAACTTACTTCCCCCTTTGTATAAATCTTGGCCTGTTTCTTCTCTGCAAAAATAATGGGGAGGCTAAGAGGTGGGAAAAGTGGTCCCACACTCCTCTAGCGGTGTCTCTCCCTCCCTCTTGCTCTTGCCTAGTTTCTCCCCAGAAAACTAGTTGAGGTGCAGCAGGAGGCAGGGCATGACAGCGGGGAGGTCCCTTCGGTCCCTATGGGGAGGAGACACCGTGGAGGGAAGGCTGCTGAGATTTCCCTTTTGCTCACGTGTCACGTTGCCCTTCCTCATGCCCCCTCTGCTAAAGCAGCCGGACGCCCTGGGGTCCCAGCATGGGCCTGTGGGCAGCCCACCGCCATGGGCTGGGCCTCGGTCACCCAGGGCTTGCATGGCTTCTCAGATGCACCCTTCTCTGCTATCTTGGGGGTTCCTCCAGCCCCAGGCCCCGCCCTGCCATCTGGCCTGACATGTTTGCGCTGTGGGGTCCGGACCACACACCCGAGGGTTGAGCTCCTCCACGTGCTGGGTGCTCGGTCTTCCTATGCTTTGGGGCTTCTCTCCACCAGGATGCGGTGGGTGCCGTCAAGGGGAAGGGGAAGGCTCAGGGCTGACGGTGTCTTTCTTAAAAACAGGCTCCCTGGGATGCCAGGGTGGCTCAGTGGTTGAGCGTCTGCCTTGGGCCCAGGGTGTGATCCTGGGGTTCAGGATCGAGTCCTGTGTCGGGCACCCTGCATGGAGCCTGCTTCTCCCTCTGCCTGTGTCTCTGCCTCTCTCTCTCTGTGTGTCTCATGAATAAATAAATAAAATCTTTTAAAAAACAAAAACAGGCTCCCTCTTGGCAAGGCCTCCCTAGTCTTCGTTGGTTCTCTTCTTCCAAGTTCTTAATCTGAGCTCCCCTGATCTGACTCCGGCTCGCCACTGTCGTGTGTCACCGGCATAGTCCAGGGATGCTTTCACCGGGGGAGACTTGACTCCCTAATCACAGGGTAGACTCCTGGGCTTGGGGAGGGGGTGCGGGGGGCAGGCTATTCATTTCTTCTTTGACGCAGGTTTTGTTTTGTAAAAATGCTGGAGCGCTTCATCCGTTCCCACGGGCCTCAATTCTTTTTTCTCTCCAGCTCATTTACTTCTGAGGGAGCTGTTGTGTCATGATCCCTGTTGATTTTCTCGTCTCCGGTTATTTATTGATCCCCCTCTGAGCCTTATTTTCTCAGTGGCTCTGTGGGTGATTTAAACACTGCTTTAAAGTTGGGGCCCCAGAGGCGTGATGTCAGGGCTTTTGTATCGTATCTGTTTGGGGGGGCGCCGAGCACCCGCGGTGAGCAGAGGCCGGCAGAGGCCCCCGAGGCTGTGGACGCCCGGGAACCGGCAGTGGAGTGGGGGTTAAGGCCAGAGAGTGGCCGGCACCGGTGAGTATTCTGGGTAACGGTCACCTTCGTGTCCCTGCACAACCTGTGGGAGCTGGGGAGTTCTCTCGCGGGTGGTGAGGGCCTCTGTCTCCCCATTTCGGACTCCCAGTCTGGGGGCCTGCATCCCTCCCGCCACCCCACCGGAGGAGCCCACGAGCCCCGGGGGTGCTCCCCGAGTTCAGAGCTGACGAGTAGGGATTTCGGGTCAGTCTAAGCAAGAACTTTTTTTTTTTTTTTAAACAATTTCTTTTTTTTTTTTAATTTATTTATGATAGTCACACAGGAAGAGAGAGAGAGAGGCAGAGAGAGAAGCAGGCTCCATGCACCGGGAGCCCGACGTGGGATTCAATCCCGGGTCTCCAGGATCGCGCCCTGGGCCAAAGGCAGGCGCCAAACCGCTGCGCCACCCAGGGATCCCTAAGCAAGAACTTTTAAACAAGTAGCATTGCTAAACCGATGGGCTGCCTTATGAGGTGATGAGCTCTCTGTCACTTAAAGTATTGCAGCGGGGATGAGATGAGGAGGCAGCCGTAGAGCGAGCTTCTGTACAGTGAGCTGTGAGCCGTAGGGCTGGAGGACCCTTCCAGATCCGAGAGCCCATTAGTCTCTGTCTTTTGTATCACGGTAGCAACTCCCGAGGACAGGGCTGGCTTTTATTCGTCCGTGTCCCCCCAAGCACAGCGTAAATACCGCCAAAGCACCTTAGCTGATGATTGAGCAAGTGCCTGCCTGGGTTCGTTGAGTGTGGGAACCAGTCCTCATCGTCCCAATGGGCCTCAGCTCCTGGCCCCTCTAGAAGCCAAAGGAAAGGTGATTTCCCCATAGTCCTTCCTGTGGAAACCAGAGCGGGCAGCTGCGCCCCCGAAAGGAGAGAGGCCCTGAAAAGAGGGGCAGCTGGCACAGGCATAAAGGTGATTTTGAATGTATTGAGCTCTTAGTACGGTGACTCTCAACCTTGACTGTCCATTTAAGTCACCCAGGGAGCTTTCAAAAAAGGTAGCAATGGCTGTATCTCACCCCCAGGGACTCCAGTTTAATTGGTCTGTGGAGTTGGGCTTCAGTTTTTAAAGCTCCCCAGGTGATTCTAATGCGCAGCTAAGGCTGAGAACCACTACGTTGCTAAGTGCCAGGTGCTTTACATGTATTTTCTCATTAATTCTCACAACACCTCATGAGTCAGGCCATAGCTTCTTAGAGCATGGTCCTGAATCCTCAGCACCACCTTGGGAACCTGTGTTAGAAATGCAGATTTTCGAGCTGCACTCCAGACTCACGGGGCTGAGCCTCTGGGGTTAGGCCCAGCAATCTGGGGCTTGACCACCCTCCAGGTGGTTGTGATGTGAGCTCCTGGTTGTCTGTGAGGACCAGAGTTAGGGCTTAGCCGCCCTCATGCACAGATGAGGGGGACAGGCACAGGCACAGTCACTAGTAAGGATCACAGCAGGGATTTGAATCCATCCGTATTCCTCTGTCCAGACCTGGATGTCGCCCCTTTTATGTGTGGTCCTCTAGGGTCAAAGCCAAGACACAGCACACTGCTTGTGGGGAGGTGACTGGGTTCTCCTGCTAGACCTGGGGTGATTCTTTCTCCTTCTCTTCACTGTCAATATGTAGCTCCATCTGGAGCCCAACTGCTCTTGCCCTAGGGAAGCAAAGGGCAGACTACCATAGGATTCACTCTAAAACAGTTTTATTAGGTGCTTAAAATAGCTTCTAGCAGATGGTGTGTAGAATGGGGGATGGGAGCAGAGCTGCAAATGACATTTACAAAGTTGTGTGTGTTTGTGCAAGCACACACATATGCACGTGTGCACACAGCTGGTGTGTGTACACACAGGGTGGGAAGAGGTGGTCAGAGAACTTGATGAACTGTGGAGGGGGAACTAGAGGAGATTTAGAACAGGATGGTTGATTCTAATCTACCTAAGATTAAAGAGGAAAAAGGCTTGGGAGACTGGTCTTCCCAAGGCACTTGGGGATCCTGTGCCAGCCCAGGGCATGCAGTAGCCAGAGAGATGTTGTGGATCTCTAATGTGGCTCTTAGGGTTGGGGAACCCACGGAGTTGACATGGGGGTGCTGCAGAGTTCCAGGAAGCTTGCCAGTTTTGATGAGCTGAAGCCTGAAGTTAATTGAAAGTTAGGGGCAGACACAGAAGCCCTTGCTTTGCAAATGAAAATACTGGGAATTCATTTTCCTCATTTTCAAGGAAATATCTTTACGTGTAAGTCTGAATCCCATTTAGGTGCAGAGATGATGGGTGTCATCAATCAGATCCTCCCGAACAGACTCTCACACTAGTGGGGGTCTCTGTTTCCCGTGGCAACTCCCAACTGGCTTTGTACTTGTGAATGTGTCTCTTGGACCTTCTAATGTGGTGATTCTTGATTTTTCGGAGTTTCGGACCCATTTCAGAGTCTTATTAAATCCAAGTTGCCTCTCTGCAGAAACCTTTACAATCATATACACAGAAAAATTTGTCAGCAAATCAAAGAGGCCCATGGGCTCTCCAAGTCCATCTTTGAAGCACTGACTCTAGTGGAGGGCCCTGAGGTGGATGGCCCTCCTCTTCGGATGGCTCAGTCCAGCCCAGCCCTGAGTGAGGACACTAGAGCGCTAGTTCCCTTGCACCCCTCACTGTGATGTGAATGGAGATAATGACATTGAAGCCATTAGAGGGCAGGAGCTGGAGTCAAATGACTGTGCCTGGCTTCAGCTGCGAGAATTGGGACTTCACCAAGTGGTGGCCGGTGGCCATTGGGCTCTGGAACTAGGACTTGCCGCAGCCCACTCTCTCTGCTGAGGCTCCTCTGCTCAGTGACCCCCACTCCTATGACTCCTGGGACTCTTGCTCCTGCCCACCACACATCCATTCCTTTAATCCTTGCCGGCACCAGTAAGAGCGTCTCCTTTTTATCCTCTGTCATTTGTGCCTGATTGTTACCATCTAGCATCCCATAGCCCCCAAGAGGAGTGCACTCCATTTGCTCCCTTGTTTTCGATGTAGAAGGTGGATAGAGCATGGGAGTTTGGAATTAAAACGCCTGTGTTCAAATTCCAGCTCTACCCTTACTTATTGGTGTGTGACCTTGGGTAAGTCATTTAAATTTCGAGCCTCAGTCTCCTTACCTATGAAGTGGCGATAATAATCCTATTTGGGCTAACTCCTTCAGTTCTTAAAAGCAGATGAGAAAGTAGATATCCATGAGCTTTGTAATGGGCTGCAATGGGCCTCACATTAGCCTTGTGAGGATGAGCCTGGGTTCCTTCCTCCCTCCTTATAGGCTGACAGCCTGCCCCTTTTTGATCTCTGACGATGGCAATGAGGGGATGAAGTAGAGATCTTTACCACGATGCCAACCTACTCGTGTTCTCTTGTTGCCAAGGGAGCTGCCATTTTTCAATGATGGCTCTTTAAGAGCTCTAAGACATCCACCAGCAAGACCACCTCTCTCTGCACAGTGATGCTGAAGATGGGAGTGGTGAAATGTAAGAACTGGAAATTTCTACAAATGAGGCAGAGAGGAACTCTGGGTTCCTTGGTTGGGGACTGTAGAGGCACAAAGACTCTGAGTGTTTTCTGGGGACAGGGTGGGGGCACTGACTCACGACTATAGCTGGGGAGTGGAGGGTCACAAGCAGTAGAACTAGCTTTTGGGTGACGATAAAAGAATGGCTCAGGCAAGCATTGTGGTAGGACAGTGATCCGGGCCACTTGGCCAGAAGGAGGCCACCAGGACCACATTTTCTAATCGAAGCTAAAAAATAGGTACAAAGGCCAGATGAGGCAGCCACAGGTACTCCTGCCATCTAGATACTTGCTTGGTGCCTTGCTCGGCTCTGAGGAGCTCCTGACTTGCCCAGTTGATGTCTGGGCTCAGAAGCAATGGAAACCCACTGGCAGAGGCTGCTTCAGACATAATTCTGACCAACAAAAAAAGAACCAGTTGGTGGGGAGAGACCAGAACCCCTGGCGGAAGCCACTACGAAGTTCTAGAGTTCACAGTATCTAAGGAAGGGGAGGATGGGGGGCAACAATCAGACACACACACTCCCCAGACCCCTACAAAGCATGCTTCAAAATTCAGAGAAAGGAATCAAAAGTGTGATTCTCAAGAGAATAGAGTTCAAGAGGTTTTAACACTGAAGTCCTGACAATGAAGTCACAAATTATCCTGAGTGTAAAAAAAAAAAAAAAAAAAAGAAAGAAAGAAAGAAAAGAAAAGAGGGCAGCATCTAAAAATAAAGGTGGCTGCACAGGGGATCTCTTCAGTGCGTGCAGATTTTAGAAGTTCTCGCGTTCTTGAAAAACTACTGACATACTTTTAAAGTATATGAATTTGAATTTGAATATAGTCGAGCAGCGTTGTTAAACCTGGGCCCGTGGCATCAGATGGTGTTTGAATCCTGGCTCTGTCACCTACTAGCTGTATGACCTCGGATAAGTCGTTTAACCTTTCTGGGCTCTGATATCTAAATTTGTAAAATGGGGGTAGTAGTATCCCCTCTATAAGTTGGCTGGAAATGAAATGAAATGGGGCACGTGAGTGCCTATCAGAGGGCTGGCATGTAGGAAATGCTCAGTAGCCACCATTACTACCATCCTATAAAAAATACAGGAGATGCTCTTGATCAGCGGGCAACTGCAAAAGGATCACACAGAAGGGTAAGAATTGTATGGGGAGGATCAAAGGCGGGTTGATCTGACACTTGGGAAAACTCTGCAGAACACACAAGGGTTCTCTTGCTAAAATCATCAAGAAGGAAGGTAGATGTCAGGCCTGGAACAGCCAGCGCGTTGTTGGCACTGACAGAGGAAGGTAGGGTAGGGACTCCTACTGTCCCTGCAGCCTCTCCCTCAGAGGCACCTGCCTGGTGACAAGCACAAGGTGGCACTGATGGCCAGTCAAGGTCATTCTGCATGCCCTTGAATGTGTTCCACTCGCCCTTGCTGGGCAGGGCACAGACAAAACCTGCCAACGTGATGGAGCTACTTTGAAGAATCACTGTGACAGGCAGAGCAGTTATGAGTCTGCAAAAGAGTCAATGTGGCTTTGATTTTCAAAAATGGGCAAGAGGATAGATTTAGAAGTAGAGATGCTTAGTGCCCATGCCCAGTAAAGCTCTAGAAGGGCTGACTAAACAGAGAGGATTATTAGAGAGGCCCACCTGGGACACCACAGCCAGAGGATTCCCTCAAGTCCAGTCATGCCACACCTGCCCAGGACCCTGCTGTGGTGCCCCTTCTTATGAGAGGGAAAGTGCACGCCCCTCCATCAGCCTGGCGAGGCCTGACCTGACCCCCCAGCTACTCATCTGAGCTCACAGTTGCCCCCTTTTCTTTTCTTCTCTTGCTGTGGCCAAGCTGACCTCCTTGCTCTTAGCTTTCACCCTTGGTGGTCTCTCTGCCTGGATTACTCTTCCCCCAGACAATGGCTTGGCTCCCTCCCCCAAGTTTTGGCTCCAAAGTCAGCTTCTCAGTGAGGCCTTCCCCACGCACCTCATATAGGGCTCCAGCCTCCCATCCTCTTCCCTGAGTTATGCTTTTCTCCATAGTTCTTATCACCATCCTACATACTATTGATTCGTACTTATGTGTCCTGTTCATCAACTTGCCCCACTCACAAAAATGCAAGGTCCTTGGGCCCAGAGATCTGTACCTGCATCCCCATTTCCTACCACTGTGCCAACCACATACTTGTGTTCAGTAACTGTTTGTTGGTTGGCACAGAAAGAGGCTGCTAGACTAGGGTGACCAGTCATCCCAGTTTGTCCAGGACTGGGACACTTCCTGAAACGAAGGATTTTTTTGGTACTGAGACCAGTAAAATCCTAATCGGTCACCTCCACCAACTTAGCCAACCGCGTTTCCTCCTCTGATGCCGGGGCTAGAGGCTGGCTCTCAGGAATGCCTCCAGCTCACTATCTCCGCGTTTCACACGGTCTCCCACAAAGTCTGTGTGAGGGTGCAGAAATGTGGGCCGCAAGATAGTGTGTTTGAGCAGTGTGTAGTCGGCTGACTGGCCATACCAGACACGCTGCATGACGCAGCCTGTCAGCCTGGTGGCAAGGCGGCTGCGGTGAGCCACAGAACTGTGTCCCGGTTCCACAATCTGAGCCGTGGCTGAGCACGTGTGTGAGCACGTGGATGAGCACAGAAGGCAGGGGAACCTCGAAGTGGTGTGTACTAGAAGGGGAAGCTAATATGCTCAACAATTAGGCCAGATTTTGAAATCATCTTGACAAGTGGAAGTAACAGGCCCTATGAAACAACTTAAAATTTAAAGGAGAATAAATATAGCTTTCTATTTAGGGTTAAAAAAAAAAAAAGCCATCTTAAACGTACAGAAGAGACCAGGCTTAATAGTATTTAGCTTCCACGCTAGACCGACACAGGCTTGGTCGGAAGCAGAGGTTCTCCCCGCAGAGTCCGCCTCTAACCCGTCTAAACAGACTTCGCGGGTGTGGTGGCACTGTCCTCCCACCCGGCCCAACACACCTGAGCCACGCACCGGCTCCGGCTCCGTACCGGGGAGAGGCTGCTCACTCTCCTTTGCTGGGCTCCTGGCTATTCTAGGACACAGCACCCTGCAAAGCGCCTCTTCCTCCCTTTCCCCAGCTGTATGTCCCTGTGGTGGCCTCTCTGCGACAGAGGAGAGGCCACCCCCTCCATCCTCTTCCAGCTCACCTAATTGCTCTGGGCTAGCCACCCTGTTTAGGCCTGGGGATTCAGCTGAAAGATAGGTTCATATAACTATAGCTGGTTCTCCACCCCGCCCCCCCCAACCAAGAAGGAGGGCTTCATTGTCAAGGGCGAAGCAGCATAAGCCATGACAACTGGGAGGCTGGGAGGCGGCAGTGCAGTGAAACCCAGGAACTGTGAAGACTGGAAGGCCAAACCGTAACCCCTTTCCTGGGGAGCCCACCGCACCCACCGATTCCGCGGGGCTTCCTGCCTGCCACTGAGAAGGCTGTGCGCAAGGAGGGCAGCAAAGAGGTCTTCTACCTTCCGCACTCTGAGCTAGCAGGTCTAAGGCACGGGCCCACAGCTGTGCGGGGCTGCTCTTCGGGTTGCCATGACCAGCCTCGGGGCTGGCACAAGGGTTCTTGGGTGGCAGTGGAGGTGGTGAGGGGAGGGGGCTGCAGGGCTTCCCAGGCTTCCCAGGGCTCCAAGGGTGATTTAAGGTAACAGACCGTGATTCTTCGTGCCATGGGCCCGCCAGAAAGGCAGCCAGTGCTCATTGTCCTCGAGGAAAGGATAGGCACTGATTTCCACCTCCCGTTTTTTTTCATGCTCAGCACAGGCCCTGCCCCACGTCTTCCCCCTACAGAGCTCTGGAGCAGGGTATGGATCCGACCATCAGGGCTGCAGAACAAGCTGGACCCCACAGGCCAGCTCCAGTCAGTGGGCGGGCTGCCCGGAGTAGCTCACAGGATCCCAACGCTCATCGGGAAGGAGCACCAGGAGATATTAGGAATGTGGACCAGGGGTGCCCAAATGGGAAGGGAGCCGGTGTGTCATGTCTCTGCTTTCCCAGGTCTCTCCCCTCAAGAGCACATAGCTGGCCCATGAGAAAAAGCATGCAGGAATGGGGCCTGCCGACCTCGGGGCAGAGGGTGGGCATTTGGTAAAGGGGCTGAGCAGCCCACCAGTTGGCGGGGGAGTGGGGGAGACACGGGCCTCCAGACCCACTGGGGCCAGAGCCTATACCATTACCCACAAACACACCGGGGCCTGCAGTGGAGGGAGTGAAACATTCTAGCCCTCACAGGCCAGACGCCGGGGTCCCCTTGACCAGCAGCAGCAGCGTCGTCACCTGAACCTTTCCAAAAACCCCAATTTCCAGGCCCTCCCAGATCCAGAGCAGGAGCTGCAGGGGGCCCAGCCCCCGGTGGTCACCAAGTCCTCAGGTGGTTCTGACAGAAAGAGGGGCCCTCAACTGGCTGTCACTGAGGGGCCGCAGAGAGGGCCACTGCCCTCGGGCTGCTCTCTTTCCAGGTTCCTTGGGGCCTGGTGCTCCTGCTCCTGGTCTGGCTTCCACCTGCGCACACGTTTGCAGCCTCCGCGGCGGCTTGGAGACAACTCGCAGCAAGCCTGCCATCTGCGTCTTAGCGCAGGGGAGCTCGGCTCAGGGGTTGCTCCTGCGGTCTCCGGAGACCCACGGCTTCCCAGCCCCCTTCCAGAAACAGGAGCTGTCGGCCAGTGGCCTCTGCTCTGGAGCTGCTGCTCCCCTGACCGGCCACAGCAGCCCCCTCCCCTGGGCCCTCCTGCCTTTCTGACAGATGCCCCCTCTTCACATTTGGCCTGAAGAAGTCAATCTGTCTTAAAAAAAAAAAAAAAAAAACCTGCAAAAGCAAACCAGGCTCATTGCAAATGATACCGAAACGGATGGAAAGATCCATGCAGCAATTTCTTTCTCCCACAGTTCTCCCCTCGCCAAATCCTCTATCACCCCACGCCCCCTTCTGCCCCAGTGAGCCGAAGTTCTTGCGATCTTGGTGATTTGCAATTCTCTGCATGACTCTGCCTCTTGGGTTTGTTTAATTAGAAATATACCGGGAAGTGCTTCCTAGGCAGTGGCATGTTAATTGCTTATCACGGAAGGAGAAGGGGCGACAATGTTTGGTGATGGAAATTTCCACCCTCTCCACCTCTCTGAGCTTCTTCTCCGTTTTCTTCTCCCACCCTCCCCCATCAGCCTCTCCTGCTCTCTGCCCTTCTGCACACCCCACCCACCCCCGCCCCCACTCTCAGGTCACAGTTACAGGGGGACTCTGGGGAGCAGGCCCGGATTCAGACCTACAGGGAGCACCTGTGCCCTCTGTCACCACCTCCCCCTCCCCTCCCAGCCCCTCCCCCCGCCACCCCCGCCACCCCCTGGGCTGGAAGAGATTCCAGAGGAGAGAGCTTCACAGTCACACTTGGTATTCAAAGATTATTTTCCTTTTGTTTCCTTTCCCCCCTTATTATTGTTATTCTTGTTTATTTTTATTTTTTACAAAACAGGAGAAAAGAGTGAACTGGGTTGGGGGGAGGCGACACATTTCTCCACAAAGGTACAAAATTGCCTCTAGAAAGTCCACCTCAGAGCGCCAACCCAGGCTTGCCAAGACGAGGCGTCCCTGGGCGTCCCTTCTCTCCCCAGACGTCCTTCGGATGCGGTCGGGAACCCACTGTGGGAGTGGTCCCCCAACGTGGGGAGGGGAGGCCTCCCTCAGCCCTTGCCCAGGAGGGGAAAGAGCAAGCAATTAAGACTATACAAAGAGCAGGGGGCGCATCCTGTGGGACACAGGCAGGGAGCGCGTCCTGTGGGACGCAGGCAGGGGACATCCAAGCAGAGGCCCCTGGGCCTCTGGGCGCACTGACAACGAAGGAGATGGGAGGCTCTGGCCAGAGTCCTTCCTGTTCCTTGGAGATGCCCTGCAGAATGTCAGCAGACAGGCCCCACAAGGGAAGGGCAGCCCCTGGAGCTGAGAACCCCATCTGTCTTGGTCCAGCTGCCAGGCCTCAAGCATGCGGTCCATGTCACTTTCCTGGCAGGGCATCTGGCCCAGATTGCTTCCCTTTGGGTAAAAAGTAGTCCTAGTTATTCCTCTACTGCTGCGAGCGGCTGAGCTTCAGGAATTTTGCAGCAATGGTGGTGACAGCATTTCCCCTTCTGAAGACCTGGACAGCTTCCTTCCTGGGTTCCAGGGCAGGACAAGGGGCGCAGACACCACGCGGACGGAGGGGGTGCTCCAGCCCCAGAAAGCCCAGGCTGGAAGGAGAGCCCGCCCACCCACTCCCTGCCTGGGCTGACCAGTGCCAAGGTGGGCTGCTAGTCCGGCTGCCAACAGGAGGACAGCAAGAGCCAGGATGGCTATGAGCCCAGGTCGGTCCCCTAAGGCTCTGTGGCAAGGAGTGGCCTCTTTAGTCCTGGTCCATACACATGCCAACTGGGTGTGGGCATCAGCAAAGGCCACTTGCAGGCAGGCCCAGTACTCTGTGGCCTGAAGGAGGCGGGTGATGTTGTAGCTGTGGGTGCCCCTCGGCAGGCGGGCCAGAGCAGGGGCGCCCTGGCCCCGGAGGGAGGAGGCGCTGGACCAGGTGAGGTTGGTAGAGACTGTGTTGGGTGGGGGGACCCAAGACAGCAGGATGTGATAAGGGTGGGTCTCCTGTACCCGGAGCTCCAGCCCCCATCCCTTGTCCCGGCCGGGCTGCAGGGGAGCCTGGCCCACAGCCACACTAACCGTCTTACTGTCAGCCCCCACCAGGTTCTGAGCCACACAGGTGTACAGCCCGGCCTCTTCTGCCGTCACCCTCCGCAGCTCTAGGGTCCCCTCGGGGTACACCCGGTACTTCCTGCCCGCTCGGGCAGCTGTGAGTCGCACCCCGGCCGGGGTGACCCAGTAGATCTCGGGTTCTGGTTCGGCCAGCGCCCGGCAGTGGAGCGCCAGGCTGTCTCCGCTGGCCACCTGCAGGCTGGGAGGGAAGCTGCGGGGGGAGATGAGGGGCAGGCAGTGGTCCGTCATCTCCCGGAAGGGTACCTCACGGACGGGGCGGCGCTGGAGGTCCGGCGGCTCGGCGCACAGGGTGGACTGCGGCTCAATGAAGCGAACGCGGGTGCCCGTGGCATTGGCCCAGCGGATGACACAATCACAGCGGATGGGGTTGCCATGGAGACCCACCTCCTGCAGGTTGGGCAGGGACTCCACCGTCTGCTGGTGCAAGGCACTGAGAGCATTGTTGTTGAGCATGAGGGTCTCCATCTGCGGCAGGTGGTGGAAGGCGCGGGGGTGGATGAAGGACAGCCGGGGGTTGTTGGTGATGTCCAGTTTGGTCAGCTCGGGGAGGTTGACCAGGGCGAACTTGTCGATGGAAACCAGCTCCTCCATGTTGTTCAGCCCCAGCTCCTTGAGGTGCAGCATGTTGGCAAAGTCCCCGGGCCCCACCCGCTGGAGCGGGTTCTTGTTCAGGTCGAGGAACTTGAGCCCGGGCACCTGCTCCAGGGCCCGCCGGGGCACCCGGGCCAGCTGGTTGTCGTAGAAGGAGAGGCTCTCCAGGCTTTGCAAGCCCTCCAGGGCATAGTCGGAGATCTCCCGAAGGTTCATGCCTGCCAGCACCAGGCTCCGCAGATTGGCCAGCGGCCGGAAGTTCATGTCCAGGATGGCGTCTACCTTGTTGCCACCGATCATGAGGATCTCGAGGTTGGGCAGCATCTCAAACCAGCGGCTGTCAATGGCCCTCAGCAGGTTGGAGTTGAGGTGCAGCCGCAGCAGGTTGCCGAGGCCGGCGAAGGCCCGGGGGGCGATGCGGTAGAGCTGGTTGTGGTTGAGATAGAGTTCCTGCAGGCTGGCCAGCCCCGCGAAGCTGTGGTCCTCCAGCCGGGTCAGCCGGTTCTCCTCCAGGTGCAGGCTCAGCAGCCGGGGCAGGGCACGGAAATCACAGTCTCGAGCGTCCGAAAAGCTGTTCTGGGACAGGTCGAGCTCCGTGAGATTGGCCAGGTAGTTGAGCTCACTCTGGTCCACACGCATGATGCTGTTGCTCTGCAGCAGCAAAGTCTGTGTGCCCGCGGGCAGCCCGGGGGGCACGGCCGTCAGGAACAGATCGTTGCAGTCCACGGTGGTGGCCTCGCGGTAGGACGATCGGGGCGTATACCAGGGCCGGATCTGGCAGGCACACTGAGGAGGGCAGGGCACTCGCCAGGGGACCACGGGCACGGCGGCGGTGGCACTGGCCACCCAAGCTAGCAAGAGGGGGGCCACGAGGAGCCTCATGATGGAGCCGCAGGAGGAGTCTGGAGTCCTTCCACTCTTAGCAGTTCACAGGCTGAGGGTCAGCAGCCCTGCCAGGGCCTGGGGAACCACCCTCCCAGGACAGTCATTCTACGTGGGGATGGGTGGGCACCGCTTCTTACCCTCCTGGGCATGGCTTTCCATCCTTGTCCGCTGGGGCTGGGCCAGCTCATTCATTGCCACGCCCCATCAGGGCAGCCCTGGAAGAAGAGGATGCAGAGTCAGGAGGTGGCAGAGAATGAGAAACTACTCCCTCTGCCCGTGTCACCCCTGTTTGACTTCAGAGGGCAAAGGGGCTGAGAGGGGTGGACCGGGCCACAGCCAGGGCTCCCGGGTTCCGTCCTCCAGCCTTGAGGCCTTAGTGTCCTTTTCTACCGTCTTTTGGGGCAGTGAGAAACTGTGAGGCTTTGGGGAAGGAGGGAGAGACGGAACCAAGAAGCTTCCAGGATAACTCAGGAAGGGAGGGGTGTGCCTGCGTGCGTGCGTGCGTGCGTGGAGTCCTGTCATCTCCACAGTCCTTCTGAGCCAAGATGTGTGGAACAGATTCTCCTACCTTTCTCGCATCTCCCCCCTCCCTCCTTGGCTCCCTGGGTAAATGGAAAATAAAGTGAGAGTTCCCAGGCATCCCTCTGAGCAGTGTGGGTATTACCAGGGCTGGTGGAAATGGCACACGTTCTGGATTCCAGGGTGGGCTCTCGGGACTCTGGAAGTAGGAAGGCAGTGGTCCCTGAGCCCACACCCAGACCAGCCAGGGAAGTGGCTGGTCCTGCCTGGGGTCTGTTTGGGCTCTCCTCATGGATGGCTTCCCCCCTGGAGGCGGGGCTTTCCCCTTCCCAACAGCCTGACTGAGCTCCCCAGAAAGAGGTGGGGGTGTAAGACGCCTGGGTGTGGGCTCCTCAGCCCTGCAGGTGAGGTACATGACTCGGTTTTTCTTGCTATTCTCCAGCTTACCCACCATGCGCCACACTTTCCAGTGGAAGGTACCCTGACACGCCCACCCCCTTCCCATAGCTCCTTCTCACTGTCTCCTAGACAAGCCCGACTTTTTCTTTGAGCCTCAACTTAAGGTCACCTCTTACAGAAGCTTCTCCCAAAGCTTCTCCCCTGGCTGGCCAAGGAGCCCACCTTATGTTCCTATAGCGCCGCATGCTCCTGACCCGGATCACATCTCCTGGAAATGGCTCCCCAGCTGGGAAACTGTCCTGGTCATCACTGCAGTTGGAGCGTACAGCAGGTGCCCAGTGAATATTTACCGTATGAATCAACTGCTGTAGCTCCAGGATCCCATCCCCCAGGATGTCTCACCCCCACCCCCAGTCCAGAATCTAAGCCACTGCTCTTTCCCACCTCCTAAGTATGGGTAATCCAGGCTCTCCCACAGATCCTAAGGCCAGGTAGCATCACCCTGGAGGCAAGTCCAGCCTTGGCCTACCACCAACATGGAGGAAGAGCCCGGAGGCCTTGCTGGGCCCAGTCCCCTCTGGACCAGAGGTCCCATTCGGGTAGTCTTCCAAATGCAGGTATCAGGGAAGCAAACCGGCACTTACTGAGCACCTGAAATTTGCCAGGACCCTTCAAAGACTCTTATTGTATGTAACCATCATAATGGGTCAACAGGATAAGCATTAATACCCCCAGTTTGCAGATGAAGAAATTGAGGTTTAATGAGCCTCTTTAAATGAGGTTAAAGAATTTGGTGCAAGACACATAGGTGGTCAGAGGCAGAAGATGGGAACCCATCCAAGTCCAGGGGTTGTGTGTTGACACCAGCCCCTTTGTACCTAGGCCGGGCTGTGGCTGCGGCAGGCTGCCTGGCCGTCCTTGTCCCCTGGGGCAACGTCTGCTACCACCTTCTAGACAGGTGTCTCTCTGCTGGCCAGAGGGGCTCTGTGCCCACCTTGCCCTGCTTCCAGGATGCTGGGGCCAGGGAGGGGAGCAGCTGGAGGCGGGGTACCCTCTCGTGAGCAGGAGAGCGCTACGCCTATTTACATTTGACGACTTCCCACCTTCCTCTGCAGCTATTTCTGAAGGTGGGAAAACAATCGTGGCTGAACATGCACAGAGGTTTTGCGTGGGTGTGTGTGTGTGTGTGTGTGTGTGTGCTGACACATAAAACTCAGAGCAAACAAACACACGTGTACACATGCATGCATGCCTGCAGACGTGCATGGAGGGGAGCCCAGGGAACTTGGCTACCTGAGCCAGGCACTGGTAGGCGGGAAGAGGATAGGGGACTCTGTAGTGTACTGTGAGGGTGGAGAGGCAGCAGGAACCAGGGACAGCCCTGTCACGGGGCTGGACCTAGGCAAGTGGTCCTGCCCCACATCCGTACCAGAGGCCCCCGCCTCCTGCCTGCACCTGGCATGGGGGAGCAAAGTGATCTTACTTCTCAGAGCATCTGCTCCTTCTGTCTAAAAACGAGGTTGTCATTAGGATGACGGGAGCTGAGGGTGGCACACACACACGGAGCTCGGTAAGTGTCAGTTCTCTTCCAGCTCCGGTCATCCCCCAGGGCTGGGAGACTCGCCAGCTACACGACTTCTCAGGAGGAACAGAAATTGGATCCTGTGGCTCAACAAGTCCCTACTGAGCTTGCCCACTGTGGCCCAGCCTTGCCTCAGGGTGGCACGGGGAGCAATGGGCAGAGCTAGATCACACCTTTGCAGAGTGATGCACTGCGGCAAGACTAAATAAATACAAAATGATCAGAAGTGCCCAGGATAGTTCCAAAGGGCAGAGAAGCCTGCAGGGGGTAGAGGGGGCTCTTCGGCTGGGCCTGAGCATCCACTCTCCTGGCTTCAGCCACTGACCGAGCCACAGGCATCTCTCCTCCAACATCACCTTTGTCCTAACACCTTTGTCCTACACATGCTCAGCTGTGTGCAGGGGAGGAAGGAACCACTTAAAACATAACCGAAAGCCTTCTGAGACACCTTTCCCTCCACCCTGGGCAGCACCCTCCTCCTCAGCCAGGAGCCCAGGGCTGGGGTTCAGTGCCCAGAGAGAGGCAATGGCTTGATGACTCACATTTGGCCGCACCCCTGATCCCAAGGCTTGGCAAAGGCCCAGACAAGTCCTCCCTCTTGCTGCTGAGCACGCAGCCCCTTCCAGGGAGGAGCACTGAGCTGCCCACTACCTGCCATCACTGGTTCTGGCCGTCTTGCACATGCCCACTCATGCCCACTCACGCCAGCTGATTAGCAATTTCTGCCGGGAGCTGCAGAGGAAGCTAATTGTCTTTTATCTATAATCTCTGGGGTGAGCAGGAGTTCAGATGATAGTGTGGACATTCTCCCCAACTGGATTTCAAGCTCCTTGCGGCAGAGGCCATGTCGTACATGATTCTGTGCCCCCGCAAACAGTGCAGGGCTGAGCGCACAGAGGGTATTTGTAAATGACACCAGGGGGGAAACGGATGATCCTCCCATCAACCCCGAGGGTGGGCAGAGAGGGACTATTTAGTCTGGTCCTGCAGGGGAAGCAGCTGAGGCATGATGTGACTTGTCGGAGGTTGTACAGTTTCCACGTGGCCAGGTCAGGGTTCAAACCTAGGTCTCGGATTCTAGAACCTGAGCCACAGCCCAGCCCAGGCTTGCTGCCCGGAGGATCCCAGCCCGTCTCACAGGAGCAGAGCGCAGGGCCGGCCCGGAAGGCCTCAGATGTAAATTCCTTCAGAGTTGCCCTGGGTCCTCACCACCTCCTCCCGCACGGCCACTTGGTGGGCCCTGTGGATACCACTCCTTAATTTCGGGCTAGAGTGACACCCCTCCCTCCCCCACTTAGGGGATAGCACAGGGAAGGCACCGTCTCTGAGTGTGGCTGGCCCTGGCACCACAGGGACAAGCCGAGGCAGGATGCCGCACACAGACCTCAGCCTGCCTTCTGACTGGGGGCTGGGCCGCTGGCCAGCCTCGGCCTTTGGTGATGGAAGACTGCAAGCCCTGGGGCTGCAGTCAGGGAAGCAGGGCTGTCCACTCCACGGGCAAAATCTCCAGGGCAAGAGCTGGCACTGGCAGCTACGTGGGACCCGCCTCCTCCAGGCAGCTGCTCTGGATCTAGCATAAAGTGTGGAATGGTCCGTTACACTCAGATCCTCGGCAAAGAGCTGAATGAAGAGTGTGGGAGAAGCTGTTGTCAAAGGCTGCTCCTTCTCCCACCCTGCCCCGCCCCGGCTCAGTCCCTGGCACTCCGGGGCCTGGGGCCGGTGGTGACAGTCCCACTCCTCCAGGTGGTTGGTGGATAGGAGGCTCTCTCTCTCCCCTCCCGGGCAGCCCCCACCAGCCTCCCAGAGTCAGAGCCAAGGGTCCAGGGGGAGGAGCGGTGGTGGTGATCGATGGCCTGGCCTTCGCTGCGTCAGTGCCAGGTGCCCCCTGAGCCGCAGAGACAGATGGGCAGCAGAATTGAGTGTAGCGTTGATCAACTCCGGCCTCCCCACCCGCAGATGAGCGCTGGGTGGGAGGGCTGCTGGGGGAGGGGGACAGCCCTCCCTCTGCGCACCTGGCCTCCTGCTTCTCCAGGGAGGTGAGCCGGGCTCCTCACTCCCACCTCTCATTGAATCGCAGACTCGCAGGTCCTCAGAGGGAGGCGAGCCAAGCGTTTATCTAGCCTTGCAGAGCCTGAATTCCATAAATAACTTATGTAAAGGAGGAGCGGTGGAGCGGAAGGAGCCTGGGCTTTGCCATCAGAGTCTGAGCCTGGCTCCACCACTTGCTGTGTGACCTTGGGCCAAGCACGCAGCCCGGGTCTGAGCCTCAGATGCCTGAGCTGGGAAGCGGGGGTAGCACCCCCCTGCCAGAACCTGGGGAGGCGCACTGGAGGTCAGGGCACGAAGTGCTGCTCCTTCCCTTTCACGCCCACCCCATCCCCAGCTGCCTCTCATCCCTTCTTACCACCTACTTCTCAGCTCTCACTTTTTGTGATAAATTAAAAAAAAAATAGGGCAGCCCCGGTGGGTGGCGCAGTGGTTTAGCACCGCCTGCAGCCCAGGGCATGATCCTGGGGTCTCGGGATCGAGTCCCACGTCGGGCTCCCTGCATGGAGCCTGCTTCTCCCTCTGCCTGTGTCTCTGCCTCTCTCTCTCTCTGTGTCTCTCATGAATAAATAAAATCTTTAAATATATATATATGTTGAAGTGTAACACATGTACAGGAGCGTGTCTACATGGCACTCATCCCAGGTGCACAGCTCCATGATTTTCCCACCAGGAGGTACCTGGGCAGCCACCAACCAGAACAAGATGTAAGGACTTCCAGCACTCCAGTAAGCTCCCAGGTGGCCCTCCCGGCCGATGGCCGACACCCACCGCACGGAACCGCTGTCCTGGCTTCCATCACCATCAGTCAGTTTCATCTTTCAGCCCAGAATTCCCCTTCCCTCTCCATCACGACTGGGGACTGGGGTCTTTGGAAATGGTTGACTCTGACTTTAGGGAACTCCAGAACTTCAGACTTGAAATTCTCTTATGTCATCTTCCTGCTTCCAAGTGGGCTACACTTCTCATGGTCTCACCCCCCTCCTATTTTTTTTAGATTGAGAGAGTGAGCATGTATGAGCGAGTAGTGGGAGGGACACAGGGAGAGGGAGAGGGAGGGACATGGGGAGAGGGAGAGGGTGAGGGAGGGACACGGGGAGAGGGAGAGGGAGGGACACGGGGAGAGGGAGAGGGAGAGGGAGGGACACGGGGAGAGGGAGAGGGAGAGGGAGGGACACAGGGAGAGGGAGAGGGAGAGGGAGGGACACGGGGAGAGGGAGAGGGAGAGGGAGGGACACGGGGAGAGGGAGAGGGAGGGACACAGGGAGAGGGAGAGGGAGAGGGAGGGACACGGGGAGAGGGAGAGGGAGAGGGAGGGACACAGGGAGAGGGAGAGGGAGAGGGAGGGACACGGGGAGAGGGAGAGGGAGAGGGAGGGACACGGGGAGAGGGAGAGGGAGAGGGAGGGACACGGGGAGAGGGAGAGGGAGGGACACGAGGAGAGGGAGAGGGAGAGGGAGGGACACGGGGAGAGGGAGAGGGAGAGGGAGGGACACAGGGAGAGGGAGAGGGAGGGACACAGGGAGAGGGAGAGGGAGGGACACAGGGAGAGGGAGAGGGAGAGGGAGGGACACAGGGAGAGGGAGAGGGAGAGGGAGAGGGAGAGGGAGAATCCCAGGCAGGCTCCACAGCCAGTGCAGAGCCTGATATGGGGCCAGGGTCTCACACTTAATCAGGCAGGGATGCTGGTTCCTCTTATTCTCCTTTCTCGTTCTACAACTTCCAAATCTGGAAATTGCTCTATACCTGAACAACACCCCCCACCCCAGCCTGCTCCAGTTGAGTCCTCACGGCTGGGCCATGTGCCATGTGCCCGAGGCAAGAAGATGCCAGGAGGATGTCCTGCCCCACGCACCACTGGTCTCTCCTCCAGCCTCCCTTCCCCAAGGCCCCATAGGGCCCTGGCCACCTCCTGGGGCAGTGCTGTTGCCTCTTTTCCACCGCCCAACCCCTAGGTCTTCTCGTTATAGAGTGTAGGGCACAGGCATGAGGACAAACATGGGGGTGGCCAGGAAGCAGAGGCCCAGACTCACGGCTCAGTGTCCCCGGCCCTCTCCACCCGGCTGTGTCAGAGGCTCTTACACTCCACTTGCCCCACATGCAACATCTCCCACCAAGCCTGCTCTTGCTTCTGCCGTCCAACAGTCAGTCTCCAAGACCCAACATCTCCGCCACCTTGACCTGTCCCTTTCTCATCTCCCGCCCCTGCCACAGTTGCTTGCACTTAGCACCCCATCTATGATAGGCTCCTCTGGTGCCTCCTGCTCAGCTCTCAGTGGCCCTCTTGTTCCCAGACACCCCCGCTCCTGCGAAACTAGACTTGCTATTTCCTTCCACACCTGGGGGCCCTTCACTCTGCAAAGCCCCTTCCAACTTCAACTGTCGGGTCCTCTTCAGCCAGACAAGCTCGTCCCAAATGCCACCGCCTCTGTGACACTTTCCTAGGGTTCCATTCCCTCCGAAAAGGGTGGTCTCTCCCACCACATCACAGTCCCCAAGACTCTTGGGACAGACCTCCTCCCTAGTAGCACCCTCCTTATTGTCAGACCTTGGGTCTGTCTTCCCAACCAGGCTGTGAGCTCATGGAGGAAAAGGTGCTTTGTTACTGATTCGTGTGTCCTCAGAGCCCAGTGCCGGGCACACTTTCCCTGTGGGGGTCGGAGGTATTCTACTGTATGAACTGCGGATCTCAACACACGTAGGGGGGCATGAAAACAATTTAAAGTGAGTCACACACACAAAAAAATAATAATAATAAAATAAAGTGAGTCACAATCTGCATTTTAAAAAACGAAATACTGGGATCCCCGGGTGGCGCAGCGGTTTGGCGCCTGCCTTTGGCCCAGGGCACGATCCTGGAGACCCGGGATCGAATCCCACGTCGGGCTCCCGGTGCGTGGAGCCTGCTTCTCCCTCTGCCTGTGTCTCTGCCTCTCTCTCTCTCTGTAACTATCATAAATAAATAAAAATTTTAAAAAAATTTTTTTTAAATAAAAAACGAAATACTACTCTCCATTCCCTGTCTCCTGGCTGTCCAGGACAGAGGGTGCTGGAGTTCTGGTGTCTGGAAGGGAGGCTGCCTCTCTCTTTCTTAATTAGCAGCGGAGGGTGCCAGGAGCGAGCACGCCAGGCCATTGCTGCTGGTTGCACTGCAGGGCAGGAGGCTGTAGGGAGCGGGGAGTAGGCCGGACCTGCCGCCACCCGGGGCTGCCAGGTGCTGCTGATCATCCGTCCACCCTCGGGACGCCTTCCCTGACCCTTGGCCCTTCTCCTGGCTCCCCCAGTGCCCCAGCAGCCCCCCACCATGAACTGCTGGTTCCTTGTCGGTCTGCCTCCCTCACTGGACTGTGAGCCCCTCGGGAGAAGGGGCTGTGCTCGGACTTGCCAGCTCCTTCCATAGTCTGGCACCTCGTAGGAACCCAGGCAGCATCTGCAGGAGAACAGTAGGACGGAAGGCAGGAGGGACAGAAAGGCAAGGAAGGGCAGGTGAGGAGGAACAGGTGTAGGGGGTGCTGCTTGTGTCGGTGCCCTGGAGACCAGGCTGGTCTGGTCTGCGCTCAGGCTCTTTTGCCTCCTTTCCTGCCACCTGGAAGGAGACCACACGGCTCCTGGGGTCTGCACTCCTCAGTATGCAGCCTGGCTCCCCTGCCCCTGGCTTGAGCCTTTTCTCTGCCTCAGGCTTCTGTCTCTTGATTCCACATAATCCTACGATGATCCTCGCCCTGCTAGAACTCTTCTAGGCTCTCCCTTGGGAAATCCTGTGGACTCCACCAACCCCTCTGAGAGCTTAGCCTGGTGATTCAGGGGTGGGCTTTCCAGGCAGCTCTGCACTTGAATCCTGGTGCTGGCTGTGTGACCTTGAGCATCCTCACTGGAGTTCTTGCTCTGGGCATGGGGAGAGAGCTTACCTCATAGGGAGCCTGAGAAGGACGATGTCTGTAAAGTGCCTGGTGCTCAGTGGAGCCCCCCTCCTGTTCTACCCACCTCTGTGTGTATGAAGCCCTGTCTCTGGCTTCTAGACCATCTTTGCGCCCAAGCAGCACTGGGCTGGCCCTGTGGCCTCTAAGGCAGGCACCCTCTCCTAGGCACCCTAGGTTGCTACTCCTTCCCTGTGCAGCTAGCTGCCCTCCCAGGGGCCTCCAACTGGGGTCCTGTTTCTAGTCTCCAGGACTGCTCTGGGACTCAGTTCATTGATAGGTCCCTGAGGTCTGACACAAGTCTCACCCAATAAACCGCGGGGCTCCTCCTGGCTTAGGTGAGCCATGCATCCGTTTCCCCCAGATGCTCCCTGGACACTGGGAGAGGGCACCTCCTAGCAGCAGAGTTCTAGATGTCCCAGTCTGATGGCAGCCCATAATCATTCCACACTGGCTGTGGATTCTCACAAGTCAGAGGGGCGGCCAAGCCTGGCTGCTGACCCATGAGCTGCTCCAGCCTCCCTCCCTGTAGCTCCTCGTGACCCTCCTACAATCAAGTGGGAGTGCTGGGCAGATCCTGCATTATTCTGGAAGGGCTCTCTCCCCCTCCACCACCCTCCACAGCCAGGGCCCCAGGACATCTCTCCAAATGCAGCAGACCCCTGGGAGCTAGGTGCAAGGGCAGCAGGAAGTGAGAGAAAATTTTGGAGAGATTCAAGCCATATGCTTTCCTGCCCCTGGAGCCTTTGCCCAAGCAGGGGCCTTGCCCAGAATGCCTCACTTGTGCATATTGGGACTTCCTTCCCACCCTTGAAGTTATCCCTGACTGTGGCCTCTCCTACAAATTAATCAATACCTTGCTCCTTCTCCCATCCCCTGAGAACCCCAACCTGATAAGATATTGGCCTCCTGTCTCAGACCGTGAACTGTCCCAGCTCTGAGGCTCCATGGCCCTGGAAAGAACAGAGCATCAGCATTGTCCAAGGTGAATGGGGAGCTAGATGAGGGATTTCCTCTCTCCATAGTATTGGGGTGCAGAGGGAGGGACCCCAGGGCACACGGGTGGGGGGGGAGGTCAGGGTGGAGGAGCTTGGAACCCGAAGAAAAGGAGGCAGAGTGAATAGGGAGCAGACCAGTCAAACAAGGAGAAAGGCCAAACCTCTTCTAACGGAAAAGGAAAACGAAATCAAAATGAAAATTGATGAGGCAGAGAGAAAAGGAGACTCATTTCATCAGCAGGTTTGCCAGATGAAGCTCGGAGATAAATCATGCGGCAGAAGGAGTCGTGGTGCCCGCGTGGGGCTCTGGCCTGCTCCTCACACCTGTCTGGGCAGCCTTGGGACAAGTGGCTGTGGCCGAGGCCCTGCTGGGGGGCTATTTGCTCCCCTAACTGCTGTGGGAATGGCCTGTCGCTCCTCAGCACCTCCTTCAGGCCTGCCCTTCCATTCCTTCCCTGGGTTCCCCGGGTCCCCTCCCCAGGGCCCCCGGCCTCTGCCTCAGCAGTGTGGGTCAGGCCTGTAAAGAGCACTTCTCAGAAGCTCCATCCAGTCTTCTCTGCCCCTCGCCCAGGTTCCCTGAGGCCAGGAGTGGGGGAAGCAGAGGACATAGGGCGGGATCGGGCTGGGTTCGAGTCTCGGCTTGGGGACACACATTGGGACATGGCCTCTCACTTCTCTAGGTCCTTGGCTCCTCATCTGTGCAGTGAGGTGGTTGGGCTCCTGGAGTATGGCTCTCAAACTTCGGTCGCCAGACCAGCCATGGCAGCATCACTTGGGAACTTGTTAGGAATGCAGGTCCCAGGGACGCCTGGGTGGCTCAGTGGTTGAGCATCTGCCTTTGGCTCAGGTCGTGAACCTGGGGTCCTGGGATCGTGTCCCGTATCAGGCTCCTCCTACAGGGAGCCTGCTTCTCCCTCTATGTTTCTACCTTTCTCTATCTCTCATGAATAAATAAATAAAATCTTAAGAAAAAAAAAAAGGAATGTAAGTCCTGTACCCTACCCCAAGGACAGCTACAGCATCAGGCGCTCAGAGGGTGGGACTTGGCAACAAGGGTGGAACCAGCCCTCTGCCGGAGGAACCACCGGGTGCTCCTGTTCAAGAGGCACTGGACCAGATCATCTCAGAGGCCCCTCCAGCTGAGATCAGAGCTCTGCAAACAGGACCAGCGCCAGCCAGGAATGCTCAGCTACGGCCACGTGGATGACGAGCTGCTTACCACTCTGCTGGCTGTAAAGACTTGGTGTTGCAGACCCTCTCGCCCTTTCTTCCTGGCTGCAAGGAAACTCTTTACCCATCGAGCATTACTAGGACCCCGACTGTGTGCTGGCACGGCGAGGGGGCAGAGACGCAAGGTGGTGGGAAGAGCAGGCAGGGAGTCACAGATTAAAAAAATCCCATCTACTAACATTTGATAAACGTGGTCATGAAAGTATATTCTGAGGGCAGCAGGGGCACAGCCTAGAGGAGGTAACAGGATTCTGCTGCATGTGGCAAGGTGGGCAGATTTACTAAAAGTCACTGAATTGTACACTAAAAATGGGTGGATTTGATGGTACGTGAGTTGTATTTGACAGAGCTGGTTAAAGAAGATTCACAGAAGACGTGTTACCTGCATCCACAGGTCAGTAGGTGCACAGAAGGTGGGAGGCATTCTATGCATATTGGGGGCACCAGGAGCAGAGGTCCTGGGATAAGAACATGGAGGTAATTCCAAGAACTGAGTGGTACCCCCTTAGGGCCTGAGAATGTGGGTGATGTGGTGAAGCGGCTGGAGCAGCCGGCTGGGGCCAGAACGGCCCAGACATGATAGAGCAGAGAGTGTGGCCAGAGGGGCATCCAGGCAGCGGCTGCTACAGCCACCAGTAATGGCCTGCAAGGGCCGCGTGCACCTTGCGATGTAAATTCTTCAATATCTGTGATCCTATGTGATTCTCACGATAGTCCTGGAAGGTCATAGGTGTCCTTACCTCATTTTTTAAAAAGATCTTATTTATTTATTTTAGAGAGAAAGAGTAAGAGCAGGGGAGGGGCACACAGAGAGGGAGAGAATCCCAGGCAGACTCCCTGCTAAGCATGGAGCCCAACATGGGGCTCAATCCCACGACCCTGAGATCATGACCTGAGCTGAAATCGAGTTGGAAGCTTCACCGACTGAGCCCCTGGGGGGCCCAGAGTCATTACTCCATTTTAAGGGAAAGGATACTAAATGAGTAGCCCAACGAACGAGTATGAGAGCCCGGGTTAGAATACACAGTGTGCTTCCAAGGCGGGTCCTTATTTTCTCAGTGGGACAGCAGTGCTGCTACTGGCAGCTACTGATTGAAGAGTAATGGTGAGCCCAGCCTCAGGCCAGCGGCCTGACATGGATGTGCACTGAATGCTCAGAGGCACACTATGAGGAGGTTATAGCCCCATTTCACAGATGTGAGAAGCAAGGTACCATGATCGAGAACATCCAGCTGGTAGAGACAGGACTCAGACGAGGTTCTGGCTGGTGCCAAAGCCTAAACACTGCCCTAAAACCTATGCTCTAGACCCCGACCCCACATCCTCCTCCTCCACCCCTTCCCCCAGTCAGTTCTCTTAGGACCCAGGATGCAATGAGGGAGATTTCCAGTGACCTCTTACTCAACTTCCCTTGGCCTCAGCCAACACAAGAAAAAGAAACTGCCCCAGGCCTCTGCTGAGCAGCCCTCCTTCCTTGGAAAGGGAAGGCCCTGTCCAGTCTGCCAGAGGCACCCTCTCTCCTCCGAGCCTGTCCACGCCTTCCGAGCCCAGTGCATCTGCTGGGGGACCGAGGGCTCCCAGAGGCCCCAGAGCCCAGTGGATGGAAATGCTTCCATCCGTGATCAATAACAGGCATAATTCAGCGACTGCGGCAAGTACAAAGGAGTGTAGGTTAAATCAATATTTAGAAGCCTCAAAATTAAACTAATTAAGAACAAGTCTTAATGATTTTTACTGTCTGGGAATAAAAAAGATAAAAAGCCCACCTATATTTCACGATTCTGCCTTAGTGGCTTGTAATACTTTGGGAAGAGCAGAAGATGAAGCGAGCCCCCAGCCAGCTGCTTCTGCACTGCAGGAGAAGCAGCTCCTTGGCCTTCGCGGCACGTGGGGAAGGGCGGGGAGGGCCGAGCGCAGGTTGCCAACAGCATGTTGTAGAAGGCCGCTGGCTTGGGGTGAGGACCGTTATGGGGGGAACTATGACCTCCCACCCCCAAAAGACATATTTAAGTCCTAATTCCCGGTACCTGTGAATGTGACCTTAATCTCGAAATTGGGTCCTTGCAGGCGTCATCACGTGAAGATGAGGGTGGTCCCTCCTCCAGTGACTGGTGAGGGAAGTTTGGATGCAAAGAGGCACAGGGAGGATCCCAAGAGATGACACAGACAGAGACCGCCGCCGGCCGCCGGCCAGCATCCGAGCTGGGAGGAGGCGAGCCAGGAGCCCGCGGGGGAGTTTCAGAGGAAGCCTGGCTTTGCCGCACCTCGACTCCAGACTTCTGGCCTCCAGAACTGAGACAGTACAGTTCTGTTGTTCTGAAGCCCCCCCTCCCCCCCGGTTTGTGGGACTGTGAGATGGCAGCCTCAGCAAACCCATACAGGGTTTGGATCCTAGTGGCCGCTCTGCCATTTGCTAGCTGTGGGAGCCTGGCAAGACGCGTCACCTCTACGAGCCTCTGTTTTCTCCCCCAAAAACAGGGATAAGACTGGTACCTCCTGTTTTGCGCAGAGACGCGGTACTCAGGAGACGGGGAACACGAATGTGAAATGTGCACTTGGAGCGTCTGTGCTGCACAAATGTCACGTAGGCTCAGCGCTGGCCTGAAGAATCTGGGAAGGGGCCCAGGCGCCGTCAGATGGGCAGGAAGCTCCTGCCAGCACTGGCCTGGCCCAAACACCCGGCAGCCCCCAGGTGTGAGATGTCTGCCTTGTTAGAGATATATCCATGAACGGTACTTTTATCGTCTTTCTCAACAGTATTTTATTTGCTGCCCACTTGGCCCTGGTTTTCTCATCTGTAAAATGAAAGTGTTGGACAACATTATTTTATAGGTATTTTCCAGCATTATTTTCTGGGCTTATTTAAGTATATATTTTAAAAGGATAGTATGTCTTAGCAGCCCGACCTCGTTCTCGTCCTTAAACATTTCTCTGAAACCCAGCACCCAGGGCAGTTCCGATGGGCGCCAGCTATGGGCCGTAGCCAGAGATCAGGAGTGTTCTGGGGCTTTATGCCCCGCTGCCCCTACTGCCTGGGTTAATGGAGGGGGACCCAAAGCACTTTTCCTCTGTCCTCCTTTGAGGGTTCCAGGCATGAAAGAACAGGAAACCACGTAGGCAGCAAATAAAATCTGTATTGATCATGAGATGGCTGGCATCCCAATCTGGCTGGCTCCCAGGACTGTTCGTCCTAAATAAACGTTCCTAATGATCCACTCGTACTCAATACCGGAGCCGTGTCTTGTTAAAGTGCGGTGGAACAGGGCGGCTGAGCATGGAGTGGCTGCCACTCTGTCGGGACCTCTTCCAGGTGTCTGGGGGCAGATAAGGTTCTCAGGTAGCTTCTCTGGATCCTGGAAGGAGCTGTGCCTTGCTGCAGGTTCTCAAACAGGGAGGCCAACCTTCCGGCCACGTGACAACCAACACTCTTCCCAGACGGTCTGAGTGTGGAGAATGAGCATCTGTTTGCACACTGCCCTCATAAGACAGGTGACGCCAGCAGCATCACCATGGTAACGGTCACCACGGTGCCATCGTGGTGGCTGCCCCACCTGCAGCCTACCATCTCCATCAGTAGCACCAGCCCCGTTGTGCCACCCTGGCTGTCATCACCATACCTGATCACCCCCACCATCTATCTCCACGTCCCAAGTGTCCTACTCATCATATGAAAATTTGTATGGTTTCATCACTGCGACTTGTACAGAATCTGAAACAGATACAGATTTTGCCCCTGGAAATACACATTAGATGGTGAGACCCTATAATGCTAGCATGAGAATGACTGAACTCACATGTCCACAGAGGTCCCCCCAAAAGAAGCATGAACATGGTTGTATGATGTACACATGGAGAGCACTGGGGGAAGGGAAGTAGACAGGGGACCTCCACATTCTGCGTGGGGGAAATACAAACGACAATCTGTTGCTTCTTATTATCCCTGCATTTTTCAACTCTGACTACACCATCAAATCATATAAGGATCTTTTATTTACTTATATATTTTTAAAGTAGCTCGATGCTAGGGAGTTCCCAAATGTGGGGGACTCACAACCCTGAGATTAAGACCTGAGCTGAGACCAAGTGTCAGATGCTTAACCAGCTAAGCCGCCCAGGTGCCCCCATATATAGGGATCTTTTAAAATATTCTGATGCCTGCATTCCACTCCAGTCCAATGAAATCAGTCTCTGGGGATATGATGCAGGCATGGTGTTAAAAGAAAAAAAAAGGGATCCCTGGGTGGCGCAGCGGTTTGGCGCTTGCCTTTGACCCAGGGCGCGATCCTGGAGACCTGGGATCGAATCCCACATCGGGCTCCCGGTGCATGGAGCCTGCTTCTCCCTCTGCCTGTGTCTCTGCCTCTCTCTCTCTCTCTGTGCCTATCATAAATAAATAAAAATTTAAAAAAAATCTCTCTAGGATTTCTTTGTATGTAAATCTTACATCAAAAGAAAATAAAAAACCCTGTAAAACAAAATTGAACTCCATTGTCATTGATGCTGAAATATTTAGGGAGAAGTGTACTGATGTCTGCAATTTACTTTGCAATGCACCAAAAATAAGATGGATTGATGGATAGATGGCAGAGGGACGTGAGAGCAAGTCTAGGAATAGGTTAAAGGTAGAACCTAGATGGTGGGCTGTTCACTGTAAAATTCCAACTTTGCAGTATATTTCAAATTTTTCATAATAAAAAATTCCCAAGTGGTTTAAATATGAAGCCAGGACGGAGAACCACTGCATCTGATGGAAAAATCCATAAGCATGTGTGTTTTTCTTTCCTTCACCCTCCTTGTGTGAAAGAACATTACCCCCCCACAACCCTGCCCATCCCTCCGGTTCTCATCAAACCGATCAGAATCTCCCCCAGGACCTTCCAGCCCTTCCTAGGTCGGGGCACACACAGGAAGTATATTTGTGCGGTGCAGCTGGGGCAGCAGAGGTGGCTGCCTGCAGCAGGGGTGAGCAGCCCAGGACAGGCCTCATGGGGCCACCCTGAGGGCCCAGGGCTGTGCCTGGGACCCACCATGGGGCCTGCCAGTCGGCTGGCTTGGCTCTGCTCATATCCCCCCGAGTGTCCCCTTCCTAAAGCCCTGGCTCAGCATTCTTAGCAAGGATTCAGTGTTTTTCCCAAAAAAAAAAAAAAAAAACACAGAGTAGAGGCTATTGCAGCGTGTGTGTGTGTGTGTGTGTGTGCACACGCGCGCGCACCGCAGTGGGGAGGACACTGCAGGCAGGAGCTGACCCACCTCATCTGCATGCTCCTCCACAGCCCACCGCCCTGTGGCCTGTCCCCTGTCGGGGGAGTGCCATGGCAACACCGTGCCCTTTAAACACCGGAGTCTGGGCTGCCATAGCACAGCAGCATCAGGCAATTTAATTAAGGGGCTGGCAGCAGACAAACTTTGTGAGTTAAAGGCATTTTATTAAATCCCATTGTATTATGCAGCTCAGATCCCCCAGGAGCTGCAGAGCTGGGGGAGGACAGAGAATTTGCTGGGGTTTTCTTTTCTCTTCTTTGCTTTTTCTGGCCTCCCTCCTGCTTGGTGAAAGCACTCACCCAGTGTAGGGGCCCAGCCGTGACCGCCACTCCTGCCTGGCTTGGGCCTTGGCCTAGGTCTGCAGGCAGCAGTCGGGGCCCATGAGCAGCAGCACTGACCCCATGTGTCGCCATTCACAGAGCACCTTCACCAGCAGTACCTTGGGGCCAGGCCCCTGATCCTGTTCAGCATCCATCACACACACCTCATGCTGCCCGCACCAAGGTCTGTGCTTCCCAGGCATTATCTCCCTGAATCCTCCCACACCCCTGGAGTAGGACTGCTGGCATTCCCCTTTTGTAGCAAGGGAAACTGAGGCTTACAGATGCTAAGCAGATTGCCCATGATCTTGTAAGTATAATATGTGGCAGAGAAGCCAGCCCAGACAGGCTAACCACAGAGGCCATGGCTCAAAATGTGACCCCCTGCTACCTCCCAAGTCAGGGGATCTTTTCCTCTGTCACCCTGCAGAATGGGTTCCACCAGCCACCCAGCCAGGGGAACCATTCCAGGGTGAAGCTGGGTGGGAGTGGGGGTTCCAGGACGCTGACCCCTCACCCACCAGGCCTAGACTGTGTGAAGGTATCTCATGAAAGGTTACACCCAGGCCCTGGGAACTTGCCGACATGCTCAGGGTCCAACCACTCTTCCTGGCCACCCATGTCCATCTAGGACCCAAGATGAAGAACCCGAGGACACAGGTAAGAAACAGGTGGGAACGGAGAAGGTGTGACTTGCCCAGAAACCACAGGATACCCAATCTGCCCAAAGTGGAGCATGGCTTTGGGCCTGTCTATGGGGGCCTGACACCAAGCTCCTGCTCCTGGGATGGGGAAGGGTCCTCTGGGGTTCTGTGAGCCGCCTGAAGGACCCCATCCTGACAAAACTCTTCTCTGGTGGGCCTCCTCAGCCCCTCACCTTTGGGAGCCCCTCCTGTGTGAGCAAGCATGGGGAGTCCAACATGACCGCCAGGCAGCTCAGGAGAGGCCCATTGTCCACTAGGGCTCCAGTAGGCCCCCGGCCACCAATACCTCCTTACCCTCCCGAGTTGGTCAACCAGGTCTGAGGGGAGAGCCCAGGCTTAGGAGCTGTGCCAGCAAGGAGGAAAAAACACCTCTCCCTGTGCAGACATTCCCTGCTCCCCACCCTGGGCATGGCACCAGTGATGAGTGAGACAGGATGTCTGCCCTCCAGATCTGTCCTGGGGGGACGGTCCTCTTGAGCTGTGTCCTCAATTCTAAAATGGGTTCAGTGACATACACCCTGTACAGCTAAAGCAGATGCCAAAAACCTAGCTAATTTCACTAAGGCCCCAAAGGCCTGGCCCCTCATCTCTTACTCCTCATAACTCTATTATCCCCATTCTGCAGATGGCAAGGCTGAGACTAAAAGAAGTTAAGCCTCTTTCTCAAGGTCATAGAGTAGTAAAGGGCAAGACCCCGTGCTCTTAACAACATACATGTATGTCAACCATGCACATTGTAGGTATGTGTACATCGACATACACGTATTACATGATGATGTATTTTAATCACGGCTTTGAGATATAATTCATATACTATAAACCCACAATCACATTTTATCTGGAAAGTAAATTTGATAACTGGATTGGCCACCAGACTTAAAGATATGTTCTTGTCTGAAAGGAAGGCACAGGTTTTGCGAATGTGGGCCGTGTCGTCCTGGAAGGGGCTCCCGGGAGCTGTGGCGAGGCCTGGGCCCTCTGCCCCTCCCCGACTCTTGCTCTTCCTCCAGCACTGTCCTCTCCCTGCCCCTGCCAGACCTTAGGTTTCAACTCAGCTCCGGGGCCTCCTCTGTCTGTCCCCACTGTCTCACTCCACCTAGCAGAGACGGAGCCAAGGCTGTGGGTGCTGGTCCTGGTGACCGCTTTGAGAAGTCCCTGGAGGGGTGGCTGTGTGTGTGCAGGGCCTGCCCGGGAGGACGGAACTGGCCGCAGGGGAGGACCAAAGGGCCAGTTCAGTGGGTGCCACAGTCCCAGGAGGGCTGTCTCCCAGGAAAAAATCAGCCTCCAAAGAGTTTGGCAGTAAGAGATCTGGTCTGGGTGGCAATTCAGAGGTTCTCATCCCAGCTCTAACACTTACTGGCTTCGGGACAGTCTCACTGAACCCTGTTTCTTCTCATCTATAAAGTGGGGACAAGAATGTCCGTCTTGAATTTCAATAGGTACCATTTATTGAATGCTTACCATGTGCTGGGCCTTTTTTCTTATTTAGTGGACACAGAACCCCACCCCACCCCCCACCCCCCTGTAAGAGTGAAAGGGAAGTGGTGGCTCAGAGAAGTTAAGCAACCTGCCCAGGATCACACGGCTGGTACATGTAGAAGCTGTGGTTCAAATCCGGCACCGTGTGATGCTGAAGCCCTCAACTGGGAGGGAGCCTATGGAATGATGTGCGGGAAAGTGCTTGTGAACAGAAATCTCCAGAACAACGAAAGCAGGGGATCTTCCTGCAGACCTTCACAAAGCTCTGCTACAGAGAGCTTTAGCAGCTTTCATCCAGTGAGTGAGAACGAGTGTTCTAGGGGCTCCTCACCCTTCCCTCTGCCGGAGCAGCGTGGGCTGTATACACGTGTATGTGTGTATGTGTGAACATGAGTGTACCTTGCACAAGTGCACGTGAATGTTGGGGAAGGCGGTGAGCAGAGAGGCGCATGCCCAGCTCGGTGAACCAGCTTGCAGGGGGTGAGTTTGAGGCTGTACTTTGCCAGTGCTTGCTCTCCTGGGCACAAGGCCTGGGGAGTGACAACTTGTTTTCATAGCCATTTTCCCAGGGAATTAACAGGGGAACATTCTCCTCTGTAATATGGATAAAAATAATAATAATTAACACAGCTGTAGCTTGAATTTCTCCAGTGCCTCTCTCCCCAGACCTCGAAACTCTGGGCAGACAGCAGATCTGCTGGCTTTATAGCCACACCCCAGGACCCAGGAAGCCTCAGCGTTGCCACGCTCACTGACTCCTCCAGCTGGGAGGCCAGCTCCCGTGCACATGAGACTGACCTGTCCCAGGAGGAGCCCTTTGAGTGCCATGGCAGGGCTGGGAAATGCCCTGGGCCTCCCCGCTGCATCCCCAGGTTCTGGGATCCCCCCTGTGCCCAGAAGTAGGAGAGAGGGTAAGGGAGGGAGGGAGGTGTCCGCCGTCTTTGCCCAACCTCCGAAAGCACCCCCATCAATCCCCGACTCCCCCGCACAACCTGTTCTGCCTCGCGGAAGCTGCCTTCCTGCTCCTACAGCCAGTGGGGACACGTCCAGCAGGTCTGGTCCCTGCGGAGGACAGCTGCTGGCTTCTCCGGTCGAAGCCAGGAGTCATTACACACCACATGTCTAGTTTAAACAGGTGATAAGGCAGCTTTATTAAGAGCACACATGCTTCCAGCCAGGGAGGGATGGGAGCTTCCAGGGGTGGCTGGGGGCGGGGGGTGGGGGGGTGGCGCTTGCCTCCATGGGCTCTTCTCCAAAGCATTTTCCAGTGAATTCAATGCAGGGTGGCGTTCCAGGGCTCCGAGTGGCGTGGCGGGAGCCTGACAGAGTTCCAGGGGCCGCTACCTGAGTTCCAGCCGCCCCCTTCCTGACTGACTCAAGCAATTTAAATATGCAGAGACCCCAAAGCTCTCACTGGCCCAGTGGCTTCAGCCTCCCCTTACACACTCTTTCAAGCAATTACTGGACCTGAGTACCATTTCCTTTGCTTTCTTCAAATACTGCAGGACAAAGGAGGGGCCAGAAGGGGAGACACGGTTAGAAACTACGTTTATCATGAATGTGTTCCCTCAGCATCTCCAGAGAGAAAGCAACTGGATCTCTGGAGTCCACAGATGGGCTGAAGAGTGTGGAAGTACTTACAACTGTGTGCAAACACATGTGTGTGCGTGTGCACATGCACGCAGGGGTGATTTTTCCCGGAGAGAAGGGCCAACACTTGCATCAGATTCTCAGGGCGGGCCTAAGACCCCCATATATTAAGAAGCGCTGCTCTCTTCCTCGGTCAGTTCTGACAGTGACGGGCTGGCCAACTTTTCCATAAAGGTGACTTCCTCTTTTGGAATCCAGCACTGGATTTTGAGGGCTGGATTCCACCTGCTTGAAAGGGGGGCCTGCGATGAGTTTGAGGATGCAACGGGAGCGGAATGATGACAGCGTCTTTTGCCAGGCAGAGCGGCGGCAGCCTCTAAGCCAGAGGCAGTGATGAAGTGCCTTCCCCCTCACCTCGTTTTTCTCATTGTGACAGCTCCGTATCTACTGTTGCCTGTCACCCCTGTGACAGCCTTCTAATGATGAAGGCAGCATCAATGTCATATAAATTCCTCCAGAACCCCGGGGCTAAAAGCAGATCAGGTTCAGGAAGCCGGGAACCAAACGCTCTGCACGGCAGAGTGGAAAGAACAAAGGCTTTAGAATATGAAAGACCTGAGTTCGTATCCTACTTCTGTCTCTTATGAGTTGTGTGACTGCGAACAAATTATTTAACCTCCCCTCCGTTTCTGTACCTGTAAAATGGGAATAATACCTCATGAGGTTATCTTGAAGATTCAAGGAGGCAATGCTGCCGATCTGGCATAGTGCAGGCACGCAGAAGGAGCTCAGCAAATGAGTTCCCTTCCCCAGCAGGCACAGGTGGGCACCCACACACCTCCATCCGTCTGCTGCATCACTGTAATACCAGAGGAAGGGGGCCCTGGGGGCCTGGCTGCTTGGCAACCAGTGGATGGCAACCAGAGGCCACCTTCCCCATATTGACCCAAATCTTCTGATCCTTCATGGCTCCCTGGGGCCCCTCCTTCTCCATGAAGTGTCCCTCACAGGGCTCTGTCTTGACATCCCACAACTGCCATCTGCATGTTCTGTCTGTATCACACTCTCCTTTCCATCTCTTTCCCTGTCATGAGAGAGGTCACTGCTCCCCTTGATCAAAGGGCAGACCCCTTGGCTACTCCAGCAGTAGCTGTACCCCCAGGCCCTCCCCTCCTCTTCTCTTTCCCCAGACTCTAGAGGGACCGGCTGCTCTCTTTCTGCTTTCAGGTCTTTGAACTTGTTGTTCTGGAATGTCCCTCCATTCTCTGCTTAATTAGCCTCCAAGTTCCAGTTCAATTGTCATCTCCTTTGTGAAACATTCTCTCCCACCTCTTGTTCCCACAGCACCTACCCCAGTTTAGCAGGAGCCATGGAGTGGACATCGACCTCCACAGTCCGGGCTTCTTCAGAGCATGGGCTGGGCCTGTTCCATCCTGGCTCCCCTTCACCTTGCATTGAGTCTGGCAAGCGGTCTGCAGTCAATAAACGTGGGCAGGGGTAAAATAACAAATGGTGTGCTTGTCTATGGGTGGCAGTGGGGCCCCCTAACCAGAGGCTTCCTGTGAAGGTGGCAGTCCCCACTCAAGGGTGGCTAGCTTGGGTCCTGCTGAACTAGGGCCTAACCCCATGTCCAGATTAGATACCTAGTCAGGTGACAATTAGAGGCTGACATGTGCATCCCATTTGGATTCCACACTTGGCTACTCCAAGCCATGAGGCAAGGGCAGAGGAACCCTGGAACCTTCTCTACCTCACACCTGCACAGGAGAGGGAGAGGATGGCAAGGGGATGAGGAAGGGGGTTGACAATCGTGAACACTGGCAGTGTTTCAAGTCTAGTTCTGAGACTGGCCTCCTTGACTCATCTCACAGATGAAGACACCGAGTGAGGCTTAGAGGTGGCTTCCTTGCCTAGAGCCATGCATGACATGGCACAGAGCTCAAATCAGAGCCAGGTTGGTTAAGCTCCAGAGTGAGTGTTCTTTTCTTTACAAGACGCTGTCTTCTGCAGAAATCATCACATAGCACCCAGACGAAACAGGACTGGGGGAAAGGCTCACACTGAAAAACTGTGTGTGCATGTGTGTGTGTGCACATATACCCGTGTCGTGTTTCTTCTTCACCGATGACAAAGACAAAGAGAATGGCTGGGGGATGGTTTGAATCAGTTGCCAAAGTGGTTTTGGACAGACCAACACGTCTGGATGTGGGTCAGAGGATTTCACACTGTCTACAAGGTAAAACTCTAAACAAGTATCCCTGTCTCCATGAGGTACAGCTATTTTAGCATAGTGGTTTTTTTCTTTTTATTATTTTAAAGACTTATTTACTTATTTTAGAGAGAGAGAGAGAGAACCATGGGGGTTGGGGCAGAGAGAGAGACTCTCCAGCAGACTCCCTACTAAGCACAGAATCCCATGCAGGGCTTGATCTCATGACCCTAAGATTATGACCCGAGCCAAAACCAACGCTTAACTGACTGAGCCACCCAGGCGCCCAGCATAGCGATTTCTTCCTCTAACTCCCTGACAGCCCAGAAACCTTTATCCTGCCCGTTTCTAACCCACCATGTTTGTTTACTTGCACTACTTGGCCAAAGCCTCAACGCCCAAAACGTGAAGAGGAAGTGCAGGGATGGGGGGTGGGGAGGAAGCCCTCCAGAGTGAGAAAAGTGGGGGAACTCCAGACACAAGGGTGAAAGGTGGGGGGAGGAGGGGGGGGAAGAGCCAGAAGGAGGCTGCTTGGATTGAACCAGCCCATCTCATTAGGGACTTGAGTTGCCTTTATTTTTGATTAGAAATATGTGATTGGAAAAAATATGGGACTTACTTTATGCTTTTTGAGGTTTTCTCCCCTATGTGTGTTATTATTATATTTTTCATTTTTTTAAAGATTTTATTTATTTATTCATGAGAGAGAGAGAGAGAGAGAGAGAGAGGCAGAGACACAGGCTGAGGGAGAAACAGGCTCCATGCAGGTCTCCAGGATCACACCCTGGACTGAAGGCGGCACTAGACCGCTGAGCTGCCCAGGCTGCCCCATATTTTTAGTTTTTGGTGAGAGTTCCTTTCCAAAAACCTAAACTTGTTTCCATTGAAACTGAGAGAATGTAGGGACCATAGGTGCCTGGATTAGTGCATGGCTGGGGAGCAGTAGAGCCCCTTGGGGAGAGGGTGCAGGCAAGCTCCAGAGGGCTGGAGGAGTGGGGCAGGGTAGAAGGGAGAGGGGGAAGGGACAAAGGATCAGCTGCCTAAAGAGGCTGGATGTCCTCCCGGCTTCAGGATCCAGGTGAGATTCCTGGGCAACCCCCAGCACCTGGATTCAGAGCCAGGGCCCTGCAGCGGGTGCAGATTTGACAACTTCCTGTAGGAGTGCCAACGAGGGTGGCTGGCTGGACTCCTGCCGATGTGGGAAAGGAGGTGCCTGAGAGGGTGGCCTACAGTAGCTGGAAGATTCTGCCTCCAGGTGGGAAAGGAGGCTGGAAAGGAAAGGCGAAAGGAGCCCTCAAGGAGCCAGGGGTGGCGAGGTTAACAGATTCCTTCCTTCTGGAGAGATTTCGTGCCATGTTGAATAAATAGAATACGACGCAATTGCAAAAGACACATTCTACAGTGTATTAGATGCCACCACACCGTTACCGTCTGTCAGCCGCCATCAGGGTGACTGATGACTTATCAAAGGCCACTCTGACATTTCCAAATGAGATGTTGTGATAGAGGTGCCATTCAACAGAGCCCAAAACCCAGAGAGAACCTGAATGTAAATGAGGAACATTTGTCACCTTTGTCTCACCTATTTAAAGGTTTCTTGTCTGACAACAAGGCCTTCTCCAGGGGAGAGCTCAGGAGGGAGAGGGGAAGAGAGGGAAGGAGGGGAGGGAAGAGCAGATCCCCATAGAGCCCACAGGAAGGGAGGGGCTGCTCCCTGAGGAAAGCAGGAAGCCAGGGGAGATGGCTCCCGACTTTATGCTGAGTCACCCTGTCCCATTTGGTGGCCCCCATGTGGTCGCCTGGCACTGGGAAATCGGCCAAACTGACACGCACCGTACCTGCAAACGTGCACCAGTTTGAGGAGATTGAACCTCTCAGCAAAGAATGCAAAATGCCTCATTAGTAAGTTATGCTGATTAAGTTTTGAAATGATAATTTTGGGCGATATATTGGGTTAAATAATGGGATTAATTTTACTTGTTACTTTTTCATGTGGCTGTGAGAATATTAAACTCACACACGTGGTTTACATTATAGTTCTACTGAACAGTGCTAGCCTCTGACCTCTCCAAGTCCCAACTTCCTCATGTTGTCACACCTGAAATTGTGGTAGCGTGTTCTTGGGAGGTTGTTGTGAGGACTGAATTGTGTGGTATGTGGAAACCACCTGGCCTGACACCAGCTACACGGGCACAGGTGCCCCCCACCCCGTTCCTGGGGGCCAGGACTGGATGCCCTTCTAGCCTCATCACCCATTAGCTGCACGCTTAGCTCTTCCGCTCTCTGAGAGAATCTGGAAAACTACGACCCTCTGTAGACCTCAGTTTTTCTCGCAGCTGTAAAAGGAAAGGATTGGGGCATGTCACTTGAGTCCTCCCCAAAGTTGGACCCTTCATATGAACTACCTGATCTCTGTAGGCCTCTTTCCTCACCTGGATCATTCTGAGGGGCAAGCAGCTGTAGTGGCTGGGTGGGAGGGGGTGCAGCATTGGTGCTCCTATGTAAATGGAGCACCCTATGTGTCCTAGGGTGACATGATGTGCTTGTGCCTTACAGCAAAGACATCACTACCCTCTGGGTTGGGGTCTGAAACCAGCCAGGGGCTGTGCTAAAGCTTCCATGGCATCTGTATGTGATGCCTGGGGCTGTGACCAGCTGAGTGAGCCCAGGTGAAGAATTCAAAGTGCTCTGATCACAGGGTATGTCTACAGAAGATGAGGGAGGCCTTAAAACCTTTAGTCAGGGACACGACAGCATTGCCTTATCCCTGGGGAAAGAAATATCCTTCCTACGGAGATCTCTCTGCTCCCAGCTGCCACCCCCAGCTCCCAGCTGCCACCCCCGTCCTGTGGTTCCGACTCCTCAGCCAGTGCACTGGGGACGCAGGGACTGTCAGGATCACCAGGGGCGACCGAGGCAGGATGCGAGTGCTGACAACAATCTGAAAATCCAGGGTCAGCCAGTCCTTGAGGCCTCTGACAAGGCCAGAGCTGGGAGCTGATGGATTCTCTCTCTGATCCTAAATGCTAAAGCCTTAAATAGCAAGAGACAAGACTTCTGCTTGGTGGACCCAGACCAAGTTGCAGAGGGTGGTCCATGGTGCCCCTGAGCCACAGCCATCCAGCCAGAGTGCCCATTAATCATGAAGATTCCTGGAATCTACCCAGACTCCCAGCATTGGACTCTCTGAGGTCAGACCCAGAAACCTCTGTGCCTAACACACTCTGGAGGTGGTCTCTGATAGCCACAGAGGGAGAGGCCAGGTCTACTGACTCTGAGGAGGACAGGACACTTCCCTCCCATCCCCAGTGGGACACCCACTTCTCCATGAGGCCAGCTTCCTCACCATTGACCCCCTCAGCAGCTGGGCATGAGATGTTCGAGCACAAGTGAAAGACCAGGTATGTGTTATGAGGGGAGGGAAAGCTGAGGGTGGTGACTGCAATGCTTGGATGCTTGGGGGTAACAGCTCACGCTGCAGCAACAGGCGTTACCGTAACCATAACGTCCCACCAGGAGGAGGTAACTGCACTGGAGTGGCTGGTTTCTCTTCCTTAGAGACAAGGGACAGGCAAATGATCATGGGTTCTAAGCTCCCTCTGAGGGGACCAGGTGGACCCAACCTCCCAGCACTCTTCCCTCAGGCCAGGCCAAGGAGGGGTGGGAGGGAGGGAGGTGCTGCCACTGTGGCAGGTGTAGAGGCAGCGCAGGGAGGGGAGGAATTGGAGGCGGGTAGCCCAGCTAAAAGCACTAAAGGCTTGACAAGCAGTGGGGGAGAAAAGGGAGCCCGAACTGGATGGGTGGGGAACTAGGGTTGTAAGAGAGGAGGGGAAAGGGGATGCAGAGAATGCAAAGAGGAGGAGAATGTTGGAGAAGAACAGCTTTCTCCCTGGAGACAAGAGGGGCCTGGGCTGGACACAAAGCCACAAGCTCTCCCAGGCCACCCTCACTGTTGGAGGAGTCTGCACCGTGGGGTTGGGCATGTCAGGGCTGGTGGCGTGAGACACAGCCCCATCCAGTGGCCCTAGGAAGCTAAGGATGAGAGAGGGGAAAGCCCTTCCTCTCCCAATTCCCAGTTGTGTGTGCTTTCCACCTCCCCACCTGCCTCCACTGGGTTGAAGGGTGGTACCCAAGAGGCAGGAGGGACCACCAGACCCACCACCACCACCTTCCCATGTGCGATGGCAGGGTTCAGTCACGGGGTCACGTGGGCACTCAGGACTTGTTTGCTGTTTTGCAAACACTTTGACCTGCCTGGAGTTGTCATGGCACAACACAGTTTTGTCACCACCTCCTCCACTTTGCAGATGAGCAACAGGAGGCCCAGGGACTCCAGGCTACCTGGTGGTGGTGGCAGACTGGACTGGACCTCCACTAGCATGTGAGACCGGGAGGAGGTTTTGCCAGAGTCACAGAATCCAGAGGTGGAAGCTACACAGCCCAAGGCCCTGGCTTTGGGATGGGGAAGGTCAGGGAAGGAACGTATGTGAGGCCATGGAGCAAATTAATGAGAAAGCAGGGACAAGACCTCAGGATTCTCAATTCCAAACTTATAAGCCTCAGCCACTGGGGCTCCTGGGGCAGAAGCCAGGAGCTAGGGCTGATTCCCTTACCTGCTGCTGCTCAGGACCTGGGGTCAGTTCTCCCTGAAGAGCGATCTACTGAGGGTGTGGGGCCCAGGGCTGAACCCCCAGACTGTGAAGTCCTTGAGGGCAGGCCGGGTCTTACTTGTCTCTGTATCCCCGCACCTGGTATGGCTCCTGTCACCCCGCTACAGCCGTGAACAAGGGATGATGGGCAAACGAATGAATCAAAGCAGCCTAACCAGAGTGGAGGCTCCGGAGAGAGAGAGAAGTGTGATAGAAGGACACAGACTAGGACTTGGGACTTTTTATTCTTCTTTCTTGCACCTGCACTAAGCCAGGCATTGTGCTGAGTGCCGAGCCTGCGGCATTAGAGGAAAGATGTATCTGGGGAGGGAGGACAGAATTCAGTAAGAATAGCAAAGCATGACAGATCTCTGTGTGACCTAAAGCAAGTCCCCTCCGTCTCTAGGCCTTCGCCGGCTTAGTGGGAGTCGGCGTTAGACCACCCACCAGACCCCCATGACTCGCAGGTGGCAGGCCTTCAAGCCCCCTCCAGCTGCAGAGAATCACTGCCTCACTACACCAGAGCAGTGGGGTGCGTGGGGACGGGCACCGCAGAGGTGCCCTGGCCCAGGGGAGGCAGCCGGACGCTCTCAGAAGCGGGTCCCCGGAGACTGCGCAGCCGGAGTTAACTGGCTGTGACAGAGGAGCAAGCCAGTAGTCAATTCTGTTCAATAAAACTTTGATTGCCTGGGAGCCTTGTAAACAGGCAGCTCCCCTGTGGGCCGGAGGCACTCTCCCTCCCTCCCTCCCTCCCTCCTGCCGGCACTTGCTTTCCCCTGCTCAGTGCAGCCACAGCCCAGTGCCAGCCTGAAAACGTCCCTCAGCCACTGGTGTAAGGTGGGCAGCTGAGGGTTAAATGCCCCCTGGCAGGTGAAGAAGGCCCAGGGCCACAGGGCAGTGGTGGGGAGGAGGAAGCCGGAATCACTTAGCCCTCATTAGTCCAAATTAAAATCAGGAGTGAGATGACAATTACAATTTGCAGTGGGCTAATTGTTTTCCCTCTGAAGCTGATCGTTTTGCAGATTGGGGAAATTAATTGTTTGAAGTCCCAGGTGGATTGGCTTTGAACCCAGCTGAGGCCTGGCAATCTCTGCCTCCTCTTGGACCGGTCCTCCACCCCTTCACCATCCTCAGGGCAGCCACCCAGCCTCAAGCTTCTGCCTTTTGGGATCCTCAGGCAGGGAGAGACCGAAGGGTCTGGGGGTCCGGGATGGAAGGAGGGGAGAACACGTGGGAAAGGCAAAGGCAGGACGGGGGAAGCAGCTGGTCAGAAGGTCCAGTTTCTCCGAAGCCAGCAGAGCTCAGGGCTTCCAGCCCAGATGCCAGGAGAGGGTGCTCTAGCCTTCAGGTGTCTCTGCCTAACTGCACGCAATCTGACCAGCTGAGGGATGGGCTCCGGGAAGCCTCCTGAGACTTGCCGGAAGTTCTCACTTCTCCTGAGCATTCAACAAACACCAATGGCCCACTATGTGCCAGGTGCTGTTTAAGGAGGATCAGGGACATTGTAGTGAACAGCAGAGACACGGTCCCTTGTCTCATGAAGCTTGTGATAGTGGAGGAGGATGGACAATGAATGGAGACTCAACATGTAAGTGAACATGACATCGGGTCCCAAGGGCTCTGAGGGAACACGGGCAGCAGACTGGCTCTGCAAAGACATCTAGACCCCCATCCCTGGAACCTGTTCAATTTGTTAGCTCTACACAGCAAAAGGAATAGTGCAGATATAATTAAGGTTGAAGACCTCAAGATTAGGGAGAGTATCCTGGAGTATCTGCATGGGAGAAACCCAATCACATGAGTCCTGAAAAGTAGAGACCTTTCTCGGGGGCGGGGCAGAAGAGGGGTTCCAAGCATTCAAGCATTTCATGTCCTATTTGCTGGTTCTGAGATGTCCACCCAGGGACCAAAGAAAGGCGTCTAGGAGTTGACAGGTGGCAAGGACACAGGGACCTCAGTCCTACAACCTCAGAGGACAGGATTCCACCAGCCACTTGAGTGAACTCGGAAGGAGACTCCAGAGCTGACATCTGATTTTGGCCTTTTGAAACCTGGAGCAGAGAAACTAGCTGAGCTAACCCAGATGGACTCTAACCTACAGAACCATGAGACTCCACATCAGTGTTGTTTTTAAGCTGCTAAATTTACGGTAAATTTGTGGCAGCAACAGAAAATGAGTTTGGGAACCAAACCCGGACTGAGGGTAGAGTGGCTCCTCTGAGGAGCCAGGGAAGGCCTCCTGGAAGAGGGGACGTGTGGGCTGAGACCTGAATGGGGAGGAGGCAGGGTGGGGTGACTGATTCATCCCCATTTCCTGGCATTAGCACTTAAATCCTGAATCCCCCACAGGCCCCATCCATCCCGGGCAAGCCAAATGGTCAGTCACTATAAGGCAGAGGGAACAGCCAGAAAAGGCTGAGGTGGGGGCCTCTCAGCTGGGCCACCCCAGAGAAAGCCTCCTTCCTGACAGAGGTGTGAGGGTGCAGTCGGATCCAGGAGCAGGTGACGGGTCTGATGGGGAATCCCACTCAGAAAACTCTTTAGAAGGGGGGCCAGGCAGCTCTGGCTAAGGTGTAGGGGGTGGGGGGCAGGCAAGGACTCCTGGCACCTCCCTCCTCCCAAATTCTGGGCTGCTGAACGCCCACACCTCTGGGTCCCAGCTCAGGGCTGCTTCCTCTCCCCACCTGCCTTCCGCAGCTGGCCTCGGCAGCTCCCAGGTGTCCCCGGGGCCAGGGCACCAGGTGCCTTCCCGCCTTCCCGACAGGAGCGCTGCCAGCGGCTCACAGCAGGGGAAGGATTCCAGGCGTCTTCAATTAGGCCGACAATGGGAGGCCGGGAAGGAGGGAAGATGAAGGTTGTGGACGCCTCCTGCCCTGTCAAAACAGCACCTAGAAGCCTGAGAAATGCCCAAGAGATGGAGGGACAGGGAAGAGATGGGCAGTGGGCCTCCAGCGCCGCCTGCTCCTGCTCCCCCGAAGCACCGTGGCCCTGCCTTCCCACATACCCACCCCCTCCCACCTGTCCAGCTGGTCACCTCCAAACCCTGGAGGCAGGCGAGAAGCAGCTGTTGAGGTGCCCAACAAGGGGTCAAGGTTGGTTAGTGGAAGAGCAAAGGAGGACTGGAGTTAAAAAATTTTTGGCTCTCTGTCTGGTTAGCTGCGTGGCGTCTGGGCAAGTTAATTGCTCTGGGTCTCAGTTTTCTCTTCTGCACAATTACAGTAATAATACCTACTTTACAGGGTGGTTGTTGTAAAGATTAGAGATGTCAAAAAGTGCCCCTCATGGAGCAGGTACTGGATGAATGATAGTTATTTCGATTATGAGCACTGAAACTCCTCTCCCAAATCCCAACCCCCTTTAATCCAACATTTCTCAAATCAACATACCCCAGGACCACCTGGAGTGCTTGTGAACATGCAAATAACCACCCCACTCCTCTGCTCCCTGACCCCAGAAACCTGCAGACTGAACCAATTCTCAAGCAGGTGAATCTGATGCAGGCAGCTAGGTGCACACTTGCGGTCCCGGGCCAGGGTCTGCCTCCCGGGGGAGAAACTGGCCTAGGCTGTTCTGCGCATTTCATTTTTTTTTTTTTTTTTTTTTGTAAACAACATTCATTTATTTTATTTTATTTTTTTTTTTTTTTTAAATTTCAATCCTTTTTATTTATTTATTTATTTATTTATTTTTTTTTTTTAAGTTTTCTTTTTTTTTTTTTTTTTTTTTTACTTTCATTTTTTTTTTATTGGTGTTCAATTTACTAACATACAGAATAACACCCAGTGCCCGTCACCCATTCACTCCCACCCCCCGCCCTCCTCCCCTTCTACCGCCCCTAGTTCGTTTCCCAGAGTTAGAAGTCTTTACGTTCTGTCTCCCTTTCTGATATTTCCCACACATTTCTTCTCCCTTCCCTTATTTTCCCTTTCACTATTATTTATATTCCCCAAATGAATGAGAACATATAATGTTTGTTCTTCTCCGACTGACTTACTTCACTCAGCATAATACCCTCCAGTTCCATCCACGTTGAAGCAAATGGTGGGTATTTGTCATTTCTAATAGCTGAGTAATATTCCATTGTATACATAAACCACATCTTCTTTATCCATTCATCTTTCGTTGGACACCGAGGTTCCTTCCACAGTTTGGCTATCGTGGCCATTGCTGCTAGAAACATCGGGGTGCGCATTTCAGAAGCGGCTGGCACAGATGGAAAGAGCTAGCTGGGAGGTGGAGGCTTCCCCCCAATCTTCTACCCTCACCTGGAGGTCTGTGCCGTGAGCGGCTTCCACACCTAAGCAAAGTGAGGGGGTCCTCTACTTCCCGGGATGTTTTAGCACCTCAGAAGGTCAGAGCTGGAAGGCACCTGCACATCTACCTCATCTAGCTTCCTTGTTTTGCAGTAGGAGAAACTGAGGCCCAGAGCAGGGAAGTGACTTGTACAAGGTCACACACTGGAACTCCGGGCTTCTGGTTCTGATGTGCAAGGTGAAAGTGCCACAGGAAAGCTAGTCCCTCTCAACTCTGAAGCTCCATGTTGGAGGTATTATCTATTCTAGGAGTTGGCTCCTCTGGCTCCAGGTTGGGGAGCCCTGAGGGAACCCCAAGGCTGGTCACTTTCCTTGATCACTAGCTGACCTGATTTCTCAGCCAGGAGTTCTATAGAAATTTTATGGCAAAAAAAAAAAAAAAGAAATTTTATGGCATCCCAACCCCAGGTCTCATTCAGTTTATGGTCTACTTTGATGGGGGTTTTCTCTTTCCTATTTTTCTTTCTTCCTCCTCCCTCCCTCTCTCTCTACATCCACCGAAGCACAGATTCTGTACCTGCTCTCGGCCAGGCGCTGGGGATAAACAAGATGAACAATATCCAGCTCTGTTCTGGGGAGCTCTCAGCCCCTAGCAGCACAGATAGACACTCACAGATCTGACACAGCCCAGGAGCTGTGAGATGTGTTAGGGGAGCCAGTGGTGCAGGGTAATGGCGGTTAGAGCAGCCTGCTGGCCCCCAGACCACCACCTTTCCCCTGTACTGCTCCTGCCTTGGGCTCTCTGTATGTTACAGGCCAACAAATATACAGTAATTTAGGTACAATACAGCACTACTATTAAAAATTGGGAAATAAGGAAAAACATATGGAGAAAATGTAAACAGTCTCTTGTTTTTGAGAAAGCAAAGGTGAGGGGAGGCAAGAAGGCAGAAAGAGTATCTTAAGTGGGCTCCATGTCCAGTGCAGAGCCTGATGCAGGACTCGATTTCATGACCCTGAGATCATGACCTGAGCTGAAATCAAGAGTCAGCTTCTCAATGGACTGAGCCACCCAGGCCCCCCCACAACCACCACAATCTCCTTTTCCACCTCCTCATGCTAACCACTGCTATGTTGGTGTATATCCATCCATGTTTCCTCCTATGGTGGTAAATATTCTGTCTCTCTTCCTGGGTTTCAGGTCATCTTTCTTATTTTGGTGCAGCACATCTTTTAGCTACTTTTGAAAAAGAAGTAAGTTACTTGAAAATTTGCATGTTTGAAAGTACCTTTACTTGTTCTCCATAATTAATTGACAGGTTGACTAGAAATACAATTCTAGATTAAAAATAACTTGCCCTCGCAGGTTTGAAAGCATTTTTCCATTATCTCCTTGCTTCCAGGGTACTGGGGAGAAGTCTGCTGCTATCCTGAGGCCTCTTTCTTTCTAGATAGTTGTAGAATCTTCTCTTTATCCTCGATGTTTTGAAATTTCGAAATGTATCTCTGTGTGGGTCTTTTTTTCATTACTTATGCTGGGCACCTAGTGGGTCCTTGCAATTTGGAAAGTAATCATTTTCACTTAAGGAAGAGGAATATGTATGTTCAATTTATGAGAGCTCATTCTTGTTCTCTGCATTTTCCTTAAAAAACAAAAATTACCCCAAAGTCCATCAAGTGATAAATGGATGATTAAATGTTTAATATCCATACAATGCAGTATTATTCAGCCATGAAAAAGGAATGAAGTCTGATCCATGCCACAACATGAATGAAACTTGAAGCATTATGCCAAGTGAAAGCAGCCAGTCACAAAGGTCACATGTTGTACCCTTCCACTTATGAAATGTCTAGGCAAAGGTATAGGGACAGAAGGTAGGTTTGTGGTTGCCAGGGGATGGGAGAGGAAAGAATGGGGAGTGACTGTTTACAGGTATGAGGTTTCTTTGGGGGATAATGAAAATGTTCTGGAATTACGTAGTGGTGATGGGTGCACAGCCTTGTATATAGACAGAAAACCACTAAATTGTATATTTTAAAAGGGCAAATTTTATGGTATGTAAGTTCTCACATTTTTTAAAAAGGCCCCTTGAATGTACTGTGGGCACAAAATCCTCTCCTCCCTCTGAGGATGTCCAAGGTGGTGGTGGCAGTGATGGTGGTGATGATGGTGGTGGTGGTGGTGGTGGTGGTGGTGGTGGTGGTGGTGTTTATGTTTTCTCTGGCTCTACATATTACCTGCTTTTTCAAGTTGTTTTCTGTTTACTTTGGCTTATGGTTTTTAAATATTTGATGCTTTCCTCAAAAATCTAATAATCCTTGGCTGCTGGTTCACATTTACTAGTGAGGCATTTTGAAGCTGCCTGGAAGCTCTACTTGCGTGGCCAGAGCTTGTTAACTGCTGGTCTCCCCACAGGGGCAGGGGGGTATCAGTGGAGCCCCCAGATGTGGCCATCTGCCCAGCCACCAGCATTTCTAAAGCCAGCAGGAGGAAATGCAAGGGGCTCTGCCACGGGCTTGCAAACTTGCAGCAAACCCCCATTTTTCAAAATATTGTCCCATCTCCGCCCATGTCCCTAAGCCAACACTTGCTGGGGTCAGTCTCCCTGATGAATAAAGTTCTCTCCAAGATGCCGTCAGGTAAAGCAGGGGTAGCTCTGTGGTGAAATGGGGGTGAGGAATCACTCTGGGGGATTACTCTCCTGGTTTGGACCCCACTCTATACCCTATCTTCAGATGTCACCAATTTCCAAGCCTTTCTGTGGTTCTAGGGCAAAAATCTGCCCCTTTCTCATTGGTTCCTCCATCTGGGTCTCCAGGTTTCTCGCTATCTACACAGGTCACTTAGCTTCTCAACTCCCAAAATGGCATAGGCGTTGCTGATTGGCTGTGTTCTCCTTCCCTTGACCTTGTGGCCTTGCATCTTTTTGACTCCTTTGCTCTTACTTGGGTGTGGCAGCAGACAGGAACATGAAGGTGCTCTGTCTACCAGGTTTAATCGAAGTACTTCTTTGCTTTGTCGTTTGAAAAACAGCAGACAGTTGGCGCTATCAGGTTTCTGATGAGACGATTTCTCCTGTACCAGGCAAACCCGACCTGACATGAAATAGTGCAGTGCTGAGCTGCATGGGCCGAGAGCCTGATCCGGGAAGATGTCCAGGTACAGGGCTGAGTTCGATGACTTTGCCCGGGCTAGCCATCCTCTCTGCAGCTCTGTCCTACTCAGCTGCATTATATGGGGAGAATTACAGGGCAGTCTCTACTCCATGGATCCATGAAGGGCTATGATGGATCCCTTGAGATGTCAAGGGTCTAGTATACCTCAGTCGCTATGGAAACTGGTTCCCTGGTGACAGTCGGGCTTAGTGATATCCACAATGGTGTGATGTAAATGGATTCTGGCTCTGGCAATGGGCAGAGAGCAGTCCTTACAGAGGGGGTCATGCTTACCCTAAGGGCCAGCCATCGCCTTCAGGACATCTCCTGGGTCTCTCCCTGAGCACCTAACGTGGGGTCTGGCTTGGAGCACCTCAGCTCAGAAGAGGAGGACAAGAACCAGGAAGGAGAGAGTGAGCCTGTTTGGCCCAAGATCTGGAATCACTCGGTGCCTCTGGAGCTGCTTCCCAATTAGCCCCCCAGGACTTCGGTTTCATGTTCACCCAAGCGAGGGAGAGTGGGTTCAGAGCTCTTTCAGTGGCCAGCCTTCGCAGCGCGTGCTGGGGTGGGCAGGAGATAGTTCAAAAGTCGCTTGTGTTTGGCTTTGAAATGTACCAGTATCCCCCTTCCCCTACATATTTACTATGCAAATGAGTTAATACAAATTAAGTGCTTACAACAGCCTGGCTCATGGTAAGTGCCTTATAAGTGGTTGCTATTATTATTATTATTATTACCAAGATTGTATTTAGCTTGGATCTGTATGAAAACAAATTTGCACGACCTCCCTCTCTGCAACTCCCTGGACTTAGAAAATGCATGAGATAGAGACCCAGAGATTGAGAACTCCTGGGTTTTTGACTCCTCTTTACGCGACAGGGAATACACCCCCGTACAAATATTTTGCTTATTGATTCTCCCCATTCACTATATCCGGGAGCTCGCGGCTTGTCACTTCACCAAGAACCAATGGGCTGCTTGTGAGGTCTCCCCCTCCAGGCTGCCCTCATGATAGTCCCTCCCCGGTGGAGGGGTGAGATGCCCAGCTGCTCCTTCTTCCTGCTCTTCCTCCCTGCTTTGTCCCTACTGCTCCAGAACATCCCTGGTCTTGAAATGGCCTTGGCTTGCTTGGGCTGGGGGTGGGGGTGGGGGCGGGGGCAGGGTGCACTCTCCTTTCCAGCTGTGGGCACCCACCGGCTCTCCTGACCCCCTCCAGCTGCTCCTCCTCACTTTCTCTCACGGCTCCCTCTCTCCAGCCTTCTCTGTCCTCCTCATGCCTCCTTTTCTCTAGCTTTCCCCTGAGCCGGGAGTCCCTTAAGGGCAAACTGTCAGTCTTTGTAGCCTGAACGTCCAGCACAGGGCCTGGTACATGGTAGATGCTCAAAATATCTGTTTCCCTTCTTTTTGGAATGACAGAGCCCTCCTGTGTTGTCTCATTTCTGTATTTGCTTCGTGTCCTCTTCCTGTCCCCCCTCTGCCCCCCACACCCTTGGGCTGCTGCCCCACCTGGTGGGTGTGAAGGGGACGGGGTTTCCCAGGTGCTGGGAAGCCTGTCTGACCTCGGCTGCAGGGATGACCTGAGGGGGTGCTCCGCTCAGCCTGTCACGACTGCTACCTCCTGATGAGGAGTAGGCTTGTTCTATGCAATTTCCATCTCATTTGTCTTTTCATTTGTACCTTAAATTGGCCACTTTCATCTGGAATGTGCTTAACTCTCTGGCAGTCCACGCACAACAAATGAGTGGCCCCAGCAACTGACAGACCGGCAGGGGAATGGGCGCTGGTCCCCCACGGCAGCAGGATAATGGGTACTGAGCCCCCAGAAGCACTAATGCTTGAAGGCCAGTGACCAAAAGTGATCCCCACAAGGCTCGAGGAAGGGAGCACAGAGGGGAAGCTGCAACCAGAGGGGTTTATTGTTAGGACCTGGAAAAATCTATTTTCTTTCTTTTTTAATTTATTCCTATCTATCTGCCTGCCTACGCACCTATCAGGGGAAGGGGAAGTGCAGGGAATGGGAGAGAAGTTGTTTGGGTTTTTAGAAGTAGGCAGTATGAGATAACACTGAGTGAAAGAAGCCAAGAACTCCAATCTTACGAAATTCAGAAACAGTGAAGCTAATCTATGTCGCTGGAATGCTGATTAGTGGCCACCCCTTCAGGTGTTATCTGAGCGTCAGGGTGTGCGAGGGAGCCTTGGTGGGGGCTACAAGGGTTCTGTGCCCTCATCTGGGCTGTGGTCACATGGTGGGTATTATAAAGCCTGTGTACAAATGCATCTAGTTGCACACTTAACGATTTGCGTGTGTATGAGTTCCACCTCAGTAAAAATGAGGCAAAAAAAAGACAACAATGGTTTTCAGATTTTACAGTGCATAAGAATCACATGGGAACTTATTTACAATGCAGTGTTTAGTTGGTCTGGAGTGCTGTCTGGGAATGCGCATTGTTAACATCCTCCCCAAGGGTGGTTTCTGAGATAGGTGGTCCACAGACAAGACTACACAGGGGCCTGGCCATCTGCCCAGTCAAATGGTCTAAGTGCCATCCTGCTGGGAGCCCTGAGGGTTGGCTGGTTAAGGATTCCCAGACGCCCTTGGCAGGGAGGGTAAGAGGTTGGCCACACTGCAGCATAAAGGAAACAGTAGTGGGAAACAGGGGTGCAGTTCTCTGGGCTAAGAAGGATTGGGACAGGGGCACCTAGGTGGCTCAGTCAAGCATCTGCCTTTGGTTCAGGTCATCATGCTAGAGTCCTGGGATGGAGCCCCGCATGGGCTCCCTTCCCTGCTCAATATGGAGTCTGCTTCTCCCTTTCTCCCTGCTTGTTTTCTCTTGCTTGCTTACTCGTTCACTTACTCTCTCTCTAATAAAATCTTTAAAAAAAAAAAAAAAAAAAAGGATCAGAACAGGGATGTGTCTCCTCATCAGGGAAAAGCATTATTTTGAGCAAGGGGCCCTCTCCAGTACTCCTGCCCCTGGGCACCGTGGCCCAGGACGGCTGGGCCTTCATCATGGAGAACCTGCTGCTCAGAAGCTGCAGTGGCTAGGGAAGCAGAGGTGGAGCGCCACGGAATGGCCCACTGACTCTACGGGGACTGGGGACTCGGTATGAACAGTCGTGCATTTCTCAGCAAGCACCTGCTGCCGGACAGGAAGGAGGGATCCAAGCCTGAAGACACATGGCTAAAGAGGAGACCCTGGGGAGAGTGCAGACAGGGTGGTATTGCCACAGCCGAATGCCAGGACAGGCCGAATGTCTGTAAATGTATGCAAAGGATGTCTGCTGAGCTGACCTTGACTTGAAGGCCTGGGAGAGCTGAGATACAGGGATGGGAGCAACGTCTGAGGAGCATTTACCATATGCCTGACCGTTTACAAGCACCATGGCATCTGGCTTTCATGATAATTCCTTGGCCTGGCTTACTTATGTCCACCTTACAGAAGATGAAGTCAAGACGAAGACACATTCACCAACTCTTCCAAGCCACAGATTCTCAGTCAGCTGGACTCTGAACTCACTCAGGTCCATAGGACTCAAGCCCCTCGGTCTTTCCCTGCCCCCTGCTACCTCTCCCTCTCAACCTCTAAGGGTGACAGCACATTTAGGAATTTGCAAAAATGCTTTCTCACACATTATCTTATTTGATTCTTGCAAACATCTTGTGTTAGGTATGGATGAAAAACTGACCTTCAGGTAAGGAATAATCTGTTCAAGGTCAAACAACTGATAACTTGCTGGGAACAAGGCCTTAGGCACGGGTCAGATGGCTAGAAATGTGCCTCGTCTGGACACTGAGAAACAGAGCCCAGCCCTGTTATAAGTCATCTGGGAGGATCTGGGGATGCTACTGCCTAGGGCACAGCTTGGTTTCATGATGACTGGAAATTGGTTTTACTAACCTCCCCCATCTAGGGACTGAGATGGAAAGCTGGCCTCAGCAGGGACAAAGAGGCCGGGAAAGCTCTGGTGAGCTGCTTAAGATTATACAGGACACTAAGGTGGGAGCTGAGATCAGAACCTATGTTTGCTCAACTGGATCATTTCCAGAGGCCTTTCGGGATATTCTTTCGATCTCAGGTGCTTTGCCTCAGAGGCCCTCCCCTTCATCCTTCATTTGGAAAATGAACTAGCTGATGCCAAAGGTGCAAAGGAAGCATCAGCCAATGTTGGGGGTTGAGGGGAGAGGGCACGACAGTAGCCCCTGGGAGTCTTCACAGTTCCTCTGGCAAAGAGCATCCAGGGGCATCAGCCCATGGACCTGGGGGCACGTCAGCAAGGTGCAAGTAGGGACTGGGATGTCACACTGGATCGCTGCCCTGACCCCACCCCTAAGGGATTTCCCTAGGCATTTTCACCGGTGAACACGGCCATTAAAGGGATCGACATACAACAGGTGAGGAACACATTGATTAGAAAGCTGTGTTCTGGGGTGACCTGGCAGCATCTGGACTGCTCTGGCTTGTCAAGTGGCAGCCACCATGGACCTTCCATTCTGCTCACATGTGCACTGGAGGATTATCCCCTTGGTGGCTTCCTTCCAGCAAACATTCTTTGCCCATCCTGGTTTCTTCTCACCGTCTACTTTGGGAAATGAAACCAGTGTTCTCCAAGTCAGATCTAATTAGACCAGCAAGTCGGTGGCACAAGGCTCATCAAAGCACACACCAAGCACGAGTGGAAACACTGTTTGGATTATCCTGCAAGCCACTCCTTTGCCTATTTGTCTCCTTGGATTATCCATTCTCTGCTTCTCGCCTTCCATCACCTCCCTAATGGAGAAGCAGGACGCAGTCCCCACAGGCTGGCATTCATCTTCCCAGCCTGACCCTCTTGCAGGCTATTAAGCTGCAGCTGCAAGATCGTGGAGGGGAGAAATATGAGAGCAGCGCAGAGAGACCAGTGGAGGGCAAATGGGACTCTTTTAGAACCGGGTCCATTGGTAAGTCAGGCCAGGAAGAAACGGTCTCAAGCTCTGGGAAGAGGAACGCTCCCCAGATGGCAAGGCCAAGAGAACGGACCTCCTCGCTGGGTTGCTCACAGGAGGCCAGGCCAGGAGGGTCTCTGCAGAAGGGTGGGCGGCGTGGGAAACAGGCCAGGGCTGTCCCTGCCTCCATGAGAGATTTAGCAGTTCTCCCTGCCCCTGGTCCTCTCCTCCCAGAGCACTGCAGGAGGAAGTACGGAAGCCGGCAGCCCAGCCCTATTATGGATTCAGGATTCCAGCTTCGCCCGCCCTCTGCTGCAATCCTTCCATTCCTCTCCCACTGCCGCCCTGGCACACTCTGCAGAGCCCTCTTCTACATCTGCTGCTCTCCGTGCTCCCAGCGGCACCCTGTCCTCCGCGAGGACGAGCTGGTGGGCTCATGGGGCCTGCGCGCGGGGCAGGCCTCACCTCCTTTGCCCACCCCCTCGCTGCCCACTCCCTCTGGCTTCCCTCGGACTTGGGAGAAGGTTTCCTCCCTGAAACACCCCCCACTTCCCCTCCCCTCCTTGGGCAAACCTAGTCCTTCACCCCCCCTCTCCCAGACCTTTGAAAACCACCATCAAAATGCTCCTCTGCCCGTTACTCCCTCTAAACACAGCGCTTCACGCAGATGCTCCGTGAGCCGCTTCTCAGTCTCCCAGCTCTGCTCCATTCAGCAGCATTTCTCAGCGGTGGCTCCGGAGCTCTGGCCAGAATCACCCCGCAAGGCTAAAACCCTTCCTTCTGGGGGTGCTCTCCCCGGCACCTGTGCTTCCAGTGCTCACCCTCCCTCTGGGACCAGCCCCTCCTTACCGGCCTCAGCCTCATAGAGCCTCCGGTCCCCCTGGCCCCACTTTCTGACCTGCCCTTCCTCCCAGCACACCCTCTGCTTCCCCGGCTACCCCTGCCCATCACTGTGGTTTACTCTTCTTTGGCTCCTCCTCTGAAGTGCCTCTGACAACACACAGTGGTGTGCACCCCCAGGGGTCTGAGGACATCATCCCAGATGACCTGCCCAAAGGTCAAAATTCCTCTGAAGTCCTTTTTATGCCACTTTGTGAACTTCCCCCTCGCTCTCTATTTGCTTCTGTCCCAGTCCCTCCCCAAGTCTGAGTCACTGGTGGGGGAGGGGCACGGCTGGGAAGCACGTTCCCAGGCTTATTCTTCAGCTGGGGCCTGTGTCTCCCATCCTCCAGGACACCTTCTCCAATTAACATGGTCTCTTGTTTTCCCCAATGACCACTGGCTTCAGGGCCTGTACAACGGAGTTTGGCATTTAATTATTTCTTAATGGCCCTCAAGGAAGTGCTAATGGGTCGACCTAAGGACCTACCCCGTTTTATCTGTCCTCTGAGGTGTGACCCTGGGTGAAGCCTTGACTGGAATAAAACCACAGGTTCCCTTGGAGGCCCTGGGACACGTTTCCCCAATACCCTCTGTGAGTCCCACCCTGGAGACCGCACTTATCTCCAATGTGTTGCTGGAGGCTGGGGCAGGCTCCCTGTCACCTTGCCCCTCCCAACAGGGGGAAGGCAGAGATGTGTACACAAACCCATCTCCTGGGCGCCATGCCCAGGAGAGACTGGTCTGACTTGTGGTTCCTTTCCAATCACTTAATCGCATTTGGCTCTCCACACCTGAGGTTGAGGACTTCCAGCAGCTCCACAAATCCTCCTTAATTAAACCTCCAGAGGGCCCTGCCGAGTGGCAGTAACTCGGCTCTTCTACAGGCACAAACAGCCTGGCGGACTTTTCAGCCTCGGGTGGGCACGTTCGGGACCCAACCGGTTGTTTCTGTGGGCTGAACCAGCGCAACACGACCCAGAAGCAGCATAGCCTGACCTGGGAACAGCTGAGAGGGCAGTGGTGACAAGAAGCAGGAGCCTCGAGGATTTCCCTGCATTGTGCTAAAATGAGCAACCTGCAAATTAGATGCAAAATACCATGCGAATATGGCATATATTAATTTGGAACCAATAGCTCTGGGCATTTTAGGCAATTAAGTGCCAGCCCTGTGTGTGATCATATTTACTGCCCCAATTTTCCTTTTCTGATATTCCAAGAAAACCCTAAAGTACAGTTATGTAAGATATTGAGAGGGACCTATATTCTCTCGCAAATGTCCAGGCACAGGGATAAGTTAGATGTGGCTGCTAAGTGGATATAAGATACCATCTCATCCACATCCTTACTGGCGAGCCTCTACTGAGCACCTACTCAGTGCAAAACACCAGAGAGGAACGTGAAGTGTCCTCAACGAGTTGAGCTTGGTACGATAGACAACTATTGGGTGCCTACTTAACATAAATTAAGTGCCACTTACTGTGTAACCCTGGACAAATTTGTTGTCTCCCTTGAAATGGGGTAACGCCAATGTGTTGTGTGCATGAATAGTTAAACTGCAGGACATCCCTATCACAGGATACCACTCAGCAACACAGAGGAGCAAACTACCAATATAGGCAACAGCCTGGATGAACCTCAAGGAAATTATGCTGATAGAAAAAGAAAAGCCAATAACAAAAGATGATAGACTGTATGCATCCATTTATGTAATACTTGTGAGCTAACAGAATCCTAGACATGGAGGGCAGAGGAGTGGCTGTCAGAGTTTAGGGATGGGGTGTGTGTGGCTCTAAAGGTTGGCACAGGGAGCCCGGTGATGGTACAGGTAAATAACCTTGATTGTGGTGGTGGTTACACAAAGCTACACACACACAAAATGAATGCATATATGACTGGTGAAATTTGGATGAGCTCTATGACTTACATCAATGTCAGCTTCCTGGTTTTGGTATTGCACTAACCTGTGTATGCCGGGAAGGGCTGGATGAAGGATACTCAGGCCTCCCTTATACATTTCTTTGCAGTTCTAGTGAACCTATGCATATTTACAAAGTTGTTTTTTTTTTTAAATAGGATATAGTACCTACAGCATAAGGCTATTTTTGAGATCTGATGAGTTAATACCAAGCACTTAACATAGCATGTAGCACATCATAAGCCTTCGTTATATATTGTTGTTGTTACTACAACACACCAGGCACTGGAGTGCTAACATGAATAAGGCACAGTCAGTGTCCTTGAGGAGCTTCCTATCCAGCAGAAGAGGGAGACACAGCAAAGAGAGATTTTTAATAGGATATGTTGAGTGTGCCCACTATATGGGAGGAGTTCTGTGGGTTTGGGGGAAGGTTTCCTGGAAGAGATGTCATTAGAGCCAAGTATTGAAGCATGGCAAGAGTCACCCAGGCAGAAGGAACAGTTCGAGCAAAACTTAGAGGTATGAGCAGCATGGGATGGCTGAGGAACCAGGGGCAGTTGGTCTTACTTGGCTATTTGGGAGGCGAAGAGTGGCAGGGGAAGAGGTCGGCTAAGTAGGCATAAGTCAAGCCAGGAAGGCTGTGTGTGTTTCAAGAGTCCAGATTTATTTATTTATTTTTTAAGATTTTATGTATTTATTCATAGACAGAGAGAGGCAGAGACACAGGCAGAGGGAGAGAAGCAGGCTCCATGCAGGGAGCCCGATGCGGGACTCGATGCAGTCAAACTGCATGTCACATTCCAGACCCACCTTCTTCCCACCTGACATGGGTTTCTGGATTTTGGGGACTGTTCTGGTACCACTCCTCCTCCCTCTACTGTGGATAATCCAGTCCCTCTTTTCTACAAGCCTGTGTACGGAGCAGTACAGAGAGAGCATAGAAGCAGGGCCACAAGCACCAACCCCAACCTATGGAAAAGCCACTAAGCCTTCCCGAGCTGTAGGTTCCCCTACTGTGAAACAAGGGTTCATAAGACACCAGAAGCTGGGGTGTGGCTCAAGGGACACAGCAAAATCCAACACCATAATGTACGTGAAAGAGCTCTGTAGGTTGTAAGGAAGCGTTCAGATATCAGAGATTATTGTTATTGCTCCTGAAAGAGCTATTGGTTCTTTCAACCTGCACCTCTGGTTGGAAAATCAGAGTAAACCCCCTTTGAATCTAGGCAAAGTCTTTAGTTAGAAACAGACAGAAAAAGGAAAGGAAAAGAGAGAGGAACAGGGGCCAGGCAGTGGTTATCTGGTCTACCAATGCCACACTCAGGGGCAGCTTTTCCCATGAGATCCTTTTGGTATCTAAAGGTCTTTCACTAGGAGAGAAAATGAGTGTGAAAAGTCAGAGGTGACAGAACATGAGAGACTCCTGACTCTGGGAAACAAACGAGGAGTAGTGGAAGGGGAGGTGGGCGGGGGAATGGGGTGACTGGGTGACGGGCACTGAGCGGGGCACTTGACGGGTTGAGCATGTTTTGTTTTGTTTTGTTTTTAAGATTTTATTTATTTATTCATAGAGACAGGGAGAGAGAGAGGCAGAGACACAGGCAGAGGGAGAAGTAGGCATCATACCGAGAGCCTGGCGCGGGACTTGATCCAGGGCCTCCAGGATCATGCCCTGGGCTGCAGGCGACGCCAAACTGCTGCGCCACCGGGGCTGCCCGAGCACTGGATGTTATACTATATGTTGGCAGATCAAACTCCAATAAAAAGAAAATATACAAAAAAAAAAAAAAAAAAAAAAAAAAAGGTCTTTCACTAATGAATTCACTCCCTAAATGTTTTTTGAACGCCTAATAGGTGCCAGGCACCAGTGCCATAATGGTGAACTAAACAGATAGGGCCCTTGCTCTCATGGGGTCACAGTCTACTGGCAAAGACAGACATTTATCTAATAAACACCCAATTATATAATTAGATATCATGATGCATCTTATGGGAAGGAAGCATAACGGGACATTGTAAGAGTGTCTACCGTGGGCCTGATAAGATTCTGGAGGTACCCTCCAGAAAGGACGAGCTATTTGGACAGGAAAAGGAGGCTTTTCAAAGGAAGGGCTATTTGGACTGAGATCTGAAAGATCAAGGGAATCTAGGGAGGACACGTATGGGCGGAAAGAGTGACTGAGGGTCAGGAAACAGCGTGCGTCAAGGCCATGAGGCCAAAAAGAGCCTAGCAGTCAAAGAACTGGAAGAAGCCAATGTGCGGAGTGCAGCACAAGGGAGGGCACAGGGAAGCACGTGTTTTAAGAGTACAAGAAATGGTGACAGCATCAGACTTGTGTCTTTAAAGGTCATTCTGGCGGCTATTTGGAGACGGGGCTTGAAGTGCAAGGGTAGATGCATGTGTACCAGTCACATGGTGACCCCAGCACAGAAGGCTGGGGTAAAGTGGAGGCTGTGGAGACGGGGAGGGATGGCTGGTTCTTGGTGCTATCCAGGGAGACAGGCACCAGTGAGGGACCAGATGCAGGGGGGTGAGGAGAAGTGTGGACAGTCACTCCCAGCGTACACAACTGGCCAGAGGAGGTGCCATCCACAAACACAGGCAACACTGGAGGGGGATGTGGCAAGGGGTGGGAAGGCAGCGAGGGATTTAGGAGGAGAATCATGGCTGTCTTTAGATACACCAAGTCCGAGGTTTCCTGAGACTTCCAACTGAGTCAACTGGGCAGGTGGATGTAAGGATATGGACGGAGATGAAAAGATGCAGGCTAGAAGTGTATTTTTGAATGTCAATTGCACGTGGCTGATAACAGAAACCTTTCATGAGATGGCCTAGGGACAAGTGTCTAGTTGGGAAGAGAATGTCTTGAACCAGACCAGATAGAACGCCAACGCTTAGAGATGGAGAAGGGAAGGATGAGTCAGCAAGATGACTTGGGAGTGAGCAGAAAAGCCAGGAATATGGGGCCAGAGAAGCCAAGGGAAAGGAAAGTGTCAGAAAGGAGTGAAAAATGCTTCTGAGAACTAAAATAGGCTTATGGAGAGCTGTTTCGGGAGAGTGATGGGGGAGGAAGCCAGGCCCGTGTGGGGCATAGGAAGAAGGGGGGGGGCAGACGTGAGGAGCACTTGGTCAACTCTTCCAAGAGACGTGGCTCAGAAGGAGAAAGGACACAAGGTACGAGCAGGGAGTGGAGCTAGGCTTGAGGAAGGCTTTTGCTTTTGTTGTTGAAGATGGGAGAAGCTTGAGCACAGCAGGAAGGATGTTCTTGAGGAGCCCAGAGGAGGGGATCAAGAGCATAGGTTGGCGGAGAAGTGGACTGGGATGGAAACATGGCGTCCTCTGCTGAAGCAGGACGGGGGAGGGAGGACTGGCACACAGGCAGGTGTGTGTGTGGGCAGGGGGTTGGCGTGATGCGTTGAGGGGTCCCACCTGATGACTTGTATTTCTCTGGCAAGTGGGAGGTGAGGTCCTCTGCTGAGAGTGACGTGTAGGTCGAGGTCTGGGGAAGAAGGTGGGAATCAGGAGAGAGACAGCCAGGGGGGTAACGTGGTGGGAACACCAGGTATTTCTGAAGAATAAGGTGGGTTAGTGACGGTGAATTTCTGGAAATACCGATCTGCCTCATTTTGTGTCTTTTCTAAGCGAGTGGAGTTATCCAGATGCAGGCGGAAAGCAGCAGATAGTGATTAATCCAGAACTGGGGATCTGGCAGACTGGGGCAATAAAATGACAGAGGGTCAAGAGAACTTGGGAATTTTGGAGGGGGTGGTTCTTAAAATGATGGGACATGGGATGTATCTGGACTCAGAGAAGGGAAGGCAGAAGGAGGCAATTGGTGGCAAGAGACAAGAGGAGCCAAGGGTGCCAAGGGACCAAAGATCCCAAAGAGCCCACAGAATGGTTGGGTGGGAGCCACTGGACAAGCAAGCTTGGTGGCCAGGGGGAGGTGGTGACCAGAAAGCAGAATGCTCTACCAGGTGATCTTTGGGTGATGGCAGATTTTCAGATGACTGGCTGAGGTGGGAAGGTGCTAATGGGTCTGGGGGTAGTAAGAGTGACCCATGGAGTCAATAGTCTCACCCAGGACAGTGCGTGGACTGGGAAAGGGAAGAATGTCTATGGGCAGATGACAAAGGCTTCACTGCGGCATGAGAAGAGTGGCTGGTGATGAGGGGAGGATGCAGCCTGATTTTATGAGATTTGGAGAACAACAGTGTTTTAGAGAAGAAATTATATTCCCTTGCATCTGAAGTACATTCTCCACAGTGAAAGTTCAGGAAAGAAAATGGAAGGAGTCTTAAGAGGTAATAGACACGGCACAGGGTCAGAAGTTAGGAGACTCATATGTAGTCCTGATGAGACTATCATACTGTGTGACCTTGGGCAAGTCTTTTCCCCTGCTTGAGTCTCAGATTTCTCATCAATAAAGACAGTTAGGGGGTTGGCTAAGCTAAACCTTTCCAACTGATGTTAGGGAGCCATGAATAGGTTCAGGTGTGCTGAGATATTAACACCCAGCCCCCCCACAGCCCTTGGGTCAGAGTCCCTGAGTCGACATCTGTTTACATGTGCTATAACGCAAGAAGGTGGGGGAAGCGTGGGCCAGACACTCTCCAGGGCCCCAGCCATGTCTGACATTCCGTTTTGCCCATCTCCGCTGCTCAGTCTTGGAGGGGGCTTTGGGGAGGCTGTAGAAGAACAGACAGGCTCCTGCTGCAGGCACAGGTCCATGTGCTGGCAGAGATGGGAGCCAGGTCTCCTAGCTGCCCCCTGCTGCTCTCGCCTCTGGCCCAGCACCAGCCGAGGGAGTCGTGACGTGCTCAGGTGCCCAGGTGAGGGTAGGTGCATCAGCCTCTCTTCTGTCTGGTGGCTGGGTGGTCCCTGATGGCCCCCTCAAGCTTCAGCAGTGGCTTACAAAAGTGGAGGAGCAGCCTCCCACTGGCTCCTTCACCCACTTTCCAGTTGCAAAAACAGACTCACTGTTTCTGAGGAGTCAGGCAGCAGGTCTCTCTGCACAGGCCCAGACAGAGCCTTCACAAAGCCTTCACCTTTCTCCTGGGGCCAGCCACTTCTCAGAAATCCATGGACGGTCCACTTCTGTGGTTGACTTTGGACTACCCTCTCTCTCCTTCCATCTCCTGCCAGGTGCGCTATGCTTAGAGAAGGTACACACGGCCTAATTCCACCCTAATCATAAAATATCAGGAAAGACCCAGCGCTTGACCTAGCACTTTGTACACAGTAGATAATAAATATTTACTGAATAAATGAAGACTATGCTCAAATATTTAAAAAAAGAAAACCCTACCAAGCCCAATGGGATTTTTAAAATTATTGATCACATTGCTCCTGCTTATTTGTGTAGATAAAAGATCACTTTTAAAATTCTTCAGTATTTACTGGTGCTTACTAGATGCCATGCATTTTACAAGTCTGAGCTGATTTCCTTTCCAGAATCCCATTTTACAGATAAGCACTCCAAGGCTCAAAATGAGGTTAAGAAACCTGTCCGAGGTCATAGAGCTGGTAAGCAGTGGCCACAGGATCCTAACCCAACTTTAGAAACCGTGAGCTTTGTGGCGCACCAGGCTGCCTCTAAGGATACACAGAACAGAGTGGAGAGAGACGGGACTAAAGGGGGAGGCAGAGAAGTGTGCAGGGGGGCGGTAGCAACGCAGTCGGGGGCTCCCTACCGCCTTAGCCCTGGGAACTGCTTTTGAGGTTGGGACAAGTTTTGCTGAAGAAAAGTGACAAGTGTCAGGCCCTCGCTCATCTCGCCCCCTTTGATTGCTGGGCCGGCCTACCTGTGCAATCTGGCGTTTCATTGGGCGCTGCCGGCTTGCGTCTCTGTCCTGGCAACCAGCCTTCCCTGCTTCCCTCCCCAGGGCAGTGACTAGGGGCCCAGGGAGCAGGCAGGGGAGCGGCAGGAAACCCAAGCGCTCTGACCTGCCAGGGATGAACTGGGCTGTTGCCTGCCCCCCACGCCTGTCCCCGCTGCCTGACAGGTGAGCAGCTGTGCTCTACATCTGTCTGTACATCTGTCTCCCTCCCAGGGGCCCGGAGAGAGCTGATGCTCCCGAGACAGGAGGCCCTGGATCTCCCTTACTCCAGAGATTAATCGACAGGAACTAGAAGGGCGGGGCGGGATGAAGTGTGCCTCTTTCCCACCCAAACGCCACCTCCCGCCACCCCCCACCCCCCACCTCACCAGCTCCCCCAGCTCTGCCTGCCAAGCTCTGCAAATTACCACACATGCCAATAAGTCATTAGAAACCAGACCGGCAAATGCAGGGTTGCCATGGTGACCGATACCAGGCGCGGGCAGCCCTGGCCGACCCGTGGCTCAGGTGTGCCTGGGGAGAGCCAGGAGGGCCCATAGGCCTGATGGAGGCAAGGGAAGGTGCTCTGCTGTCAGGGTGCGGATTCTGGGCCCTTCCCCCTCCGGGGCCAGCCCTGCTGCCTGCCAAGAGCTGGGGTGATGGGGTGAAAGCACGGCAGGGCTGCGGGAGGGCACGGGGAGGGCACTGGGAGGGCAGGTGTGCCGGGCGGGCCGGGCCGAGCCGAGCCTCCACCTGAGGAGGAGGGCGCAGTGATAAGGCCCAGCTGGGGTGGGCCTAGGCCCGAGCCGACAGCCTGGCTTTGGAGGGAACAGCTCAGGGGCGGGCTGAGGGCAGGGCCAGCGCTCATGCCACACTCTCCACTCTCCCGTTTTCCTGAGCTCAGAACTCACTCTTGCTTCCGCGGCGCCTAGCGCAGCACCGGGCCTTTGTAGGTAAAGACACACACGCAGCGTTGGTTGAAAATGGAGAGCGATGAGCGAAGGCTTGTAAGCACCCGAGATTTCAGACAAGACAGGAGCGGCCCCGCTCTTTCACTAGCTCAGTGTGGTCTCCGACACAGCCCCTTCTCTCGGGCCTCAGTTCCATCAGCTGGAAAATAACGGATCACGTCTCACACATTGTGCATCTCCAAGCACACTCCCCAGAGCTGGCGAGTCGCGCAGGGGCTCCTCTGAAGTTCTGGGCCAGGAGGAGGCCGAGGCCGTGGGGTTCGGGTCCACCGGCTGGGCTCTACCTGCAGCAGCTTTCTTATCAATCCCCTGCTGCTGCTGTAACGTCTTACCACAAAATTAGTGGCTTCGGACAACCAATTTGTCATCTCATGGTTCAGAAGCCAGAAGTCTAAAATGGGTCTCACTGGGCTAAAACCAGAGTGTCCGTAGAGCTGTGCTCCTCCTGGAGGCTCTAAGGGGAGAATCCGCTTCCTTGTCTTTCCCAGCACATTCCCTGCCCACATTCCTTGGCTCGCGGCCCCTTCCATCTTCTCAAGATGTTAGTCTCCTCAAGTCTTCCTCATGCCTCATTGCTCTAACAATGCCTTCTGCCTCCCTCTTCCACATCGAAAGGACCCTTGTGATCGATTACATTGGACCTACCTGGATAATTCACGATAATCTACTTGAAGGGCAGCTGACTAGCAACCTTAATTCCTTTCACCTGCAACCTTAATACCCTTTGCCATGTAACAATCATAAGTTCTGGGGATTCACAGGCAAACATCTTTGGGAGGCCATTAATCTGCCGACCACACGTTATACAGTTGACCTTTAGACAACAGAGTGCAATGCACTGACCCCCCCCATCCTCAGTTGAAAGTCCGTGTATAATTTTTGACTCCCCAAAATCTTAAACACTGAGCTACTAATAGCCTATCGCTGACCTTCCAGAAGCCTTTCTGATACCATAAAGTGTTGATTAACACATACTTTGCACATTATATGCATTATATACTGTATTCTTAAAGTAAGCTAGAGAAAAGATGTTAAGAAAGTCAAAAGGGAGGGATGCCTGGGTGGCTTAGTCAGTTAAGCATCTGATGCTTAATTTCAGGATCGTGAGTTCAAGCCCTGTGTTGGGCTCCATGCTGGGTGTGAAGCCTACTTTAAAAAAATCAAAAGGAAGAAAGAATACATTTACAGCACCGTGCTGTATTTATTGATATCATAATTTAAGTCCTCTGTTTAGAAGATAAATCATCTGTCAGAACCTATATTGATACTGTCTTACATGATACAGAGAGCTGTAGGTGTTATACGTGTTACTAACGCTGGACATGAAAAAATGAAGATGATGTGACAAAGAAATTCATACCTATTTACAAAAGGGTTTTTCCAATATATTTATTGACAAACATCCATGTGCAAGCAGACCTGCACAGCTCAAATCTATGCTGCGCAAGGGTCAGCTGTATACTTTATTTTGAAAAAATGGATCAATTTCTGTAAATGTTTGAAAGCCACATGACCAGAAGACCCTCAGTTGCCACCAGTTTTAAAGTGTTATGACCCGGATGCCTTCTTTTCTCCCTAGGGGGATCCTGGAGAGGAAATTCAGAGGAACCCTGCAGACTGCCCCTTGAGTGTGAATGTTGGCAGGCTTGGGCTCTCCTGATGGGGGCTGCAGAGAGATGGGTCTCTACATCCACCAGAAAAGGGGGACCCAGGGAGGAAAGCATGAGGGACATTTTGGGGAATTTGGGGAACCCCCCTCTTTCCGCTCTCACCTCACCATTCCACATGCACCCCTGTATTCAGAATCCTCTGCTGTCATTTGTTCTTATTTTTATTTCTAGGTAACATCAGATGGAACTGTGTGTGCATGTGTGTCCACACATGCATGTGCATAGTGGCTCCCATCACACTGAAATGTGTGTGATTCTCTGTGGCCGTGACCTTGTTCGTTGTTGCTTGTTACCCACCCCCACCTCTTGGCACTGCAGCTGGTACAAAAGGGATACTGATTTCATAGTTATAAATTTGAGATGGCATCCTTCCTTCCCACACCCTGACCTTCAACATGGTCTGTCCTCCTCCTAGGTGTATCCAGACGAGTCCCCAGATTATTTCTTTTCTTTTTTTTTTTAGATTATTTCTAACCAACTCCGGAAACAGTACCGGGTTCAGAAGGCATAGGTCTTAGAATCTTCCTGTGAGCCCCTTCCAAAGCCCATACTGATTACCTCTAGCGTTTGCAGGTGGGACACGCCCTGACTTGCCCCTGGGGGACCCAGTGGCCTCCCATTCTCGTCCCATACAACATTGCCTCTGTTCTTACCTCTGCAAGACACCCTGTGTTGACCGCCTGGGACCCGGTATGGCTTGACAGCAAAACTCAAAACTGGGCATCAATCACAGGCCTGGTGTTTGAAGATTTTATGCAAATTCCTCACCCTCTCTCAGCCTTATTTTTACCCTTGGTATAAGCCGACAGCTCATTCTCGTGGCTCCTCTGTCACATGTCCCAGGGGATGCTGGAAAAGAAATGTGATGTGGTAGGGAAAGCTATTCTTTGGAGGAGAGGCCCTGGGGACACGGAGGAGAAAAGGAACTCACATTTATTGAGCCTCTACTTTGTAGCAGGCACTTTACACAGATTAGCGGTGGTTGAGAACCAGGGCTCTGGAGTCAGGAAGGTTTGGGGCTGCATCTGTCACTTGCTGGCCGTGTGTGGCCTCCAGCAAGTTACCTACTGTTTCCCAGCTTGGTTTCTTCAGTTGCAAAGTGGGGGAAAATCGTATCTACTTCACAGTATTCTGTGGATTAAATGAGATAAATGAGGTAAAGCTTTCAGCACCTCCTGGGCACCCACCGATGTTAGCTCTTGGCATTAACGACCCCAAGAAGTGGGCACCATTAACCTGGATTCACCGGTGAGGAAACGGAGGCTCAGGGAGGTTAGGTCAAACGCCCAAGGGCCTATGCTTAGGGAAGGGGCTCTAGCCCAACTCTAACTGATTCTGGCCCCTCTGGGCTGTGAGCCACAAGGAAGAGAGGAGCCTCAGCCTGCGTCTTCCCGGTGGTTATGCCAGGAGCCTCCGTGGTAGAGCTGGTGGGCTCTCCTTTCTCAGGCTGCCCAAGGCCCAGAGGAGCAGAAGGCTGTTCTGCAAAGCCTCAGGCTTTGCCCTCGTGACCCTTGGTTCCCACTCTTTGGCCCTCGGCCGGGGAGGGGAGGATCTGCCTGTGTGGGCGAGGGCACTACCAACGGATCCTGTTCCACTCCAGAGCAATCTCTCTCCACGTAATGGGAGTGAGCCCAGCCGCCAAGACCCAGGCAGCCTCTCTCCAGGGTGAGGACAGACTCCCCCTCCATGGGGGAACGCTTGCTCCTTTCAGCACTTTACTTCTAGTCCACCCTAAGTGAGCGTAACTGGAATAACCTACCCAATTGGGAGTAACCTACCCAAGAGGAGCCCAGGCAGTGAGGGGAAGGGAGAAAGGAACCTGGCTGCAGACCGGGTGAAAACTGGAGCTCATGGGAATTCCAGACAAAGCAGTCCAGACACGAGGCAGGGGTGGAGGGGTTGGGGAGGGGTTGGGGGTGTTGCTGGTGGCTGGCAGCAGACCAGGAGGGTACAGAGGTATGAAAACACCTGGAGAGCTGTCATCAGGACCTGCTTAAAGCAACACGGCTCCACGGCACAGAGATGGCTGGCTCTCCAAAAGGAGGAGCACCAGGCAGTGGTTTTCATTCTCTAAAGGGCTGCTCTTCCGTCCCAGGATGGTGAGGAAAGGACTGCACCAGGGACTGATCCTTGGATGCTTGCATACTGGCTGCCTTACCCCTACGGGTGCCCTCTCAACCCCCGCGTTGGTCACACGTCTCCACCTCCTGCTCCTTGGGCTGGAAGCTTCCCTGAGGGAGAGCCATCCGCTCTGCAGAGCCACACCACACCCCCTTCCCAGGTCCAAGGCAGCGGCACCTCCCTGAGGAAGCGTTCCTATATACTCCCACACAGAGCTCGTAGTTCTGATAACATTTATAGTCTAAATCACACAGTTTAGCACTTGGTTTTAAATAACTGTCTGGTATTATTCACTTGTTATTTCTTGTGAATATAAGTTTTGCCTTTCCAGCTGACTGGTAGGTAGGTTTCCTTACCAGTAAAGACTGTGTCTCATGCTTCTTTACCTTCTCCCCTACCCCAGAGCCCACACTGCCTGGGAGACAGTACCCAGGGAAAGGGCACTTAGTGGGTAAGTACTGATGGACTACACTGGCTTTGATGGCTGAGGAACCGCCTGACCAGCCACCCAGTGAAATACTGAAATGGACGGGCTGGAACCTCAGGTTTTAAAAGGTTGGGTCATGTCACCCCTGCCCTAACCCCTGCAAAGGCTCCCCATCTGGCTCTGAGGAAAACTCTTCACTCCAACTCCAGCGTTCTCCAAGATCTGGCCTCCTAATGTCCCTCAAATCCAGCGCCTGCACTGGCAAATCCAGGCACAGCCCTGCCCCTGAGCCCCTGCACCAGCTGTTCCCTCTGCCTGAGGCCCCTTTCCCATCTTGCCTCCTGCTTAATTCTTTTTTCTTTTAAATATTTTATTTATTTATTCATGAGAGACACATGGCAGAGGGAGAAGCAGGCTCCATGCAGGGAGCCCGACGTGGGACTTGATCCCAGGACTCCAGGATCATGCCCTGGGCTGAAGGCAGGAGCTTAACCGCTAAGCCACCCAGGGATCCCCCAACCTCCTGCTTAATTCTTACCCACACGTCATCTTCTCAGCAAGGTCTCCCCAGGCCACCCTGTACAGAATTACAAACTCTCCTCTTCCTAACACGGACTCTCCCGTCACCACTCCCTCCTTGCTTTATTATTCTTTTTCTAGCACTTGCCACTCTCAAGCACACCATTCATTTTACTGTATTTCCCAGACCATAAAGTATAAGCTCCACAAGGGCAGAGATGTCTGGTTGCTTACTTCCGTCGTCTGTACCCCCAGTGCCTGGCACAGATGCTTAGTAAATACTTGCTGAATGAAGAGACCCCAGTCCCACCCTGTGTCTGAGATGGCTCAGGTACAGTTGTGCTCAGAGATGGGCAATGGGCAAGAAAATTGTGGAAGTCCCCTCTAGAAGTGAGATTCCAGCATTCCACTCCTGGGCCAACTCTGGGGAAGCACCTCCCCAGAGGTGCTGGGGAAGAGACTGGAGAAGTCTGGAGCTATGTGAGCCCCAGTTACCTTCATCCCACTAGGAGGTCCATCCAGAAGTAGAAGTGGGGGTACTGCCAGGGAAGGTCAAGTGTCAAGTTCCCCCTCTGCCTACCTACAGCTGCCCAGAAGCTGCCCCTCTGTGGTCACTCCCTCTGCTGGACATCATACCTATGTACTCCCAGGCCAGAGACAGACCCTTTCATCACCTGCCTTTGAATGTTCATTTTGAGAACACTTTATAGAGGAACATAACCTTTTCCACCTTTCTTCTTTCCTCCTCCTTCATCTTTAAAAAGAAAGGTTCAGGTAAGATAGATCCACTTTTCCTGGGAGACCCATGCTGGCTGTCTAACACTGCTGCCCCTTCTTACATATGTTTTTTTTTCCTGAATGATCCACCCTGTGACATGTTTGTAAATATGAATGATTGTACTTGTACCTCCCAAGACACATGAGCCTCCCTTGTTAGAGACACTCCACTGACAGCACTAATTCCAAACCATCCCCACCTAATCTGCCTAATCTGGGGTCTGTGCCCCATCCTCATGTCTCCCAGAAGTCACCTTCATATTGGTTCTTGGCACTGTGGCTGTGGGGACTGGCTCTTAGGGTCCCCCTTCTCTGAGGCCACTGGCTCCCTGTGGCCCCAGAGAGGCTTAGCTGAAACAGAAGGAAACAACGCTGGCTCTCGAAGAACTGTGACCTACAGGAGCAAGAAGAGGGGAGACCCTCTCTGAAGGTCCCCCAAAGGGGACAGGTAGTTCCCAGCTTGCTCAAGACTTGGGAACTTTTCAACCTAGGGAGGAAGGGGAATGGGCAGGATGCCCTCAGAGAATGCTCCAGGTCCAAGGGGCACTGGATTCTGGGAGTGGTTAAGGAGATTGTTTACTCTGTTTTTTTTCTAGTTGTGCTCTTTGAGCAAGTTACTGAACCTGAGTCTTGGTTTCCTTGCATTTAAATTGGAGATAATAAAAGTACCTACCTGATGGAGGTGTTCTGGAAGATTTAATGGGATAACATACGTAAAGCACTTGGCACAGCACCGGGCACCTAGTAAGTGCTCAATAAACGCCAGCTGCTATAGTGAGTGCTGTGTTGGGGTGAGAGGCAGAGGCTGTGACATGGATGTTGCTCCAGAAACCCTCTGCCTGTTCTTCAACTCAGGACTCACTTCAAGTCCATCAAATGCTGATCCGCAGGGAAAGAGTGGGTGGAAGAAATATACAGAGAGAAGCCGAGCTCTAAACCAAACCTGGTTGAGCTCACCTCCTAAAAGGCAGCTCCCTTAGCCCATCTGAACGTCTGAGAGGCCGTGGTCGTGAGACCAATCTCAGCAGGGATGCACCAGATCCTTCGGCCAAAGGCCAATGATTTTAGGCTGAAAAATGTGGGGATGTCCTGGGCAACCTACCAGCCCCACTGGAAGCTCAGCTCTGAGCATGGAAACAGAGCCAACGTGGGACATGGTCAAGGTGTTCCTGACAGCCCTAGAAGTCAACGCACATACAGCACGGCACCTCTTCATCCACGACTCCAGGGCCCCAGACACCCTCGGCACCATGGTCCCCAGACCCACCATCTGTGCCTGGCTGACTCCTTTTCAAGCCTTGCCTCAACTATCAGGTCCTTTGAGAGCCACTTCCTCACCTGTGGACAGGGCCAGTCACCTCTCTATCTGCCCATCCCTATATTATAGCACTTGCTTCATTATTGTAAGACTGATCCCCATTTAATAATAATGGTAGTCACAGAGCACTTACTATGCCAGGCACAGTTCTGAGCTTGCTACATGTAGTAACTCATTTAATCATCATAGCGAGTCTCTGAAGTAGATACTATAATTATCCCGTTTAGATATAAGGAAACCGAAGTACAGAGAAGTTGGGTGACATGTCCAACGCCACCCAGCTAGCAGTGGAGCTCCACCCAGATGGAGCCTGGATCTGAACCCTAGCTGTGTGGCTCCAGACTACACTCTTACGGTGCTCCTGGAAAGCAGGGGCAACGTCTGATGGGTCACTGTCCCTAGCACCCAGCATGGGGCTATGCACACAGTAGGTGCTTAGAAAACATGGGCTGACTGCATAAGCAAATGCCTGTTTAAAGCTACCTTGGTGAATATTTCAGCCTCTGAGCTGCAGGATGGAGAAACCAAGCCTCTCAGGGAAGTAGAAGATAAAGGCGCCCTTGTCATCCACTCTCTTAGCCATCCCACCGCACACGGTTGCTGCCCTGTCTGCTTCTGCCTTGTGTCTTGCCTTCTACTTCTGTTGTTTCTCAGTTTATCTTTGGCCTTTGTGCTCCTCCCCTTTTGTTCCTTGGTCACTTTCCTGCTCCACCCAGCCCCTACCCTACCCATTGTCCTTCCCAGTAGCTCTTGCACGCTTCGAAGCCTCCCCCCACCACCACCCCGACCCCCGTTCTTGGCCTTGGAGTTTTGAGAGTCCAGACTTGCCCAAGGAGGCTGAGAACAGCATTGATATTGACTCATTACACTGGCCACGGACCAAGCTTCTACACCCTGATCCTGAAGGAAAACAGCAACATCCCATCAATTCTACCTGGATGCAGAGTGGGGGTGCGGGCAGGGGGTGGTACCTGCCTATAGCTTGTCCCTAATCTGTGTGGGATGAGGAAGATCCACTGCCCTCCCTGCCTCCTCTCTCAGGCTCCCGGCTCCTCCAAAAAGCCCTCCCATAGCACTTGAGAAAGCTTATTCATACAACCGCGCAGCAAATCCTTTATTTTCTAATACTCTGAGCAGAAGAGGTGCCCTTCTGAAAAATTCAGTTACAACGTAACTTCGGACCACAGTGCAAGTGGCCAGTGGTCACAGGCTCCTGGAGGCCAAAAGAACTGCAGATAATCAGTTACTGCAAAACGGAAACCAATGTGACCTGGGGCAAGTAGTTTATTCTCTCTGGTACTCAATATCCTAGCTATCAAGAAGGGGATGATGATCTAGACTTTAGGTTGTCAGGAGCATTGAATGAGATCATTTTTGTAAAGCTCAGGACAGACTGGTGCTTAGTAGGTGCTAAAAAACACATCTGTTTCTCCGTTCTCTAAAACACTGGCTGTCTACTCCACCTCTCAGACAAAGAGTGTGATACAAAAGGTCCAGCTTTCCAGATCAGAAATATCCAAAGGACAGGATGACCCTCGGTCTCCAAGCTCTGTGGTAAGTGTATGTTATAGGGAACTGGGCCCATCATGCTAGAGGTCACTCACTGCAGTGATGATGTCAATTCACTAGGACTGTCCACATTACCCTCCCCTACCCCCAAGCAGTGGGTCTTTGAAAGAGTCCGGAGGGCACAGAACTAATCAGCTAGGAAGTCCAAACGCAACTTCATTTCTCCCTTGGGACATGCAGGTTTGTTTAATTGCTATATCCTCGGCTCTTAAAATAGTACATAGTAGGTGCTCAATAAATTGCTAAATGATTTTTTTTTTTAAAGCAATAGACTTTCTTTTTCTTTCAAATAAAAACATGGGTAGGGATGGGTTAGGAGGTAAATGGCAGGGTACTGGGGGCATGGCAGGGAAATGCAGCTGCCAGGCCCGCCAGCCCAGGCTCCTCCCCTGCAAAGGGGATACAGCAAAGCCAACAGTGCTTGTGTCCCCACCTTCAGGATGTTCGGGAACCAAGCTCACATGCCTGGCTTGAGGTTTATGCTGCAGTTTTCAGAAGAGAAGGTGGGGGGGGGGGGGCGGCAAAGGTGGAGACAGAGATAGGAAGGGAAGGAGGGAGAGATCTTGGAGAGCGGTGTGAGAGGGAGATAAGGAGATGCCCGTGGAAGAAAGAGAGTGAGGGGAGGACAGAAAGAGGAAGGAGGCACAGGGAGAAAAGAACGGAAGTGGGGAGCAATCCTGGGCAGTTACACAGGAAGCCTGCTGTCTCAGCCTGCTGGGGCATTCATCTCAGCAGACCCCTGAGTTCCCACTGCCTTGGCTGTCTCTTAGGGGTTAGGCTGTGCCAGGGGGAAGGTGTGATCTGGGGGTGCTCCTAGATACCAGGTGTCTGCTGCCAGGCCCTGGGCAGGTCTCAGTCCCTGAAGCACCATGGCCCATCTCATCTAGGTCCAGGGGGACCCCCTAGGCAGGAGACTAGGAGGAGACTCAGTGTGAACCAGCCTGAAAAGGGCCTGGAAGGCTCAGACCCCTAGCTGTGCCATTCTTTTTCCACCCTCTCCATACAAGGACACCTGGCCAGCCGGGAAAGTGGGTCAGGCCACCTACATCTGACTTTTTTCTGAAAACACGCAAGGGAGCCTCAAGGCCCTATACGCAGCCTTTGCCCACCCCATGCCCAGTGATCTTTGTTGGTGGGACCTTTTAAGAAGCAGCGGGCAGTGGGAACGGATCCTGGCCTTCTCACTCAGGAAGAAGACACCCGCCGGAGCCCATCCCAGGCTGGTGGGGAAGAGGGAGTCTGCAGCTGGACAGGGAAAGACCCAAATCTCAACGACGGTGACGGCGCTGCTGGGGAGCCGCCTCCACCCCCTGACCCCGGGAGCCTGTTCTCTCTACCACCCCAGCCCCTGGGGTCTTCCTCCTGCGCACTGACCCGTCCATCTCTGGCGACCGCGCGCGGTGCCCGGCCCGGCCCACCCCATCCGACCCTGCCGGTCGCCCAATTAGAGGCTGCGTTGGCTCCAACAGATGGGAGCTGCGGCAGCCCGCGGAACAGAGCACAAAGCCCAGCTGACATTTTCCTTCCTGTTCTTTCGGCGGGGGAGGAAGAACAGGGGCGGGCGGGGGGTGCCCAGCAACACCCCTAGTGCCCACCCCCCGCGCCCAGGTCTCCTGCCACGCTTTAGCGGCTCAGCGCAGCCCCAGGTGGGGGCGGCCCCCTCGCCCAGCGGATCCTCGCTGGCTGCAGCCACTGCCTGCGCCGCCCCTGCCTGCAGGGCAGACAGACCACCTGTGGCTGGACGACCCCTCCTGCCTCCCGGGCTCGGCGGGGCCCAGAGCGGTCCTTCCCACAGCCCCGAGGCTGGGCCCAAGGCCGGCCCCTCCCCCCCTCCCGCCCCGATGTCCCAGCCCGGGCTGCGGACAGACCCAGCCGGCCCGGGAGAGACCTGGCTCCTGGTTCCAGGTACTTCGGGCACACACCAAGGCCGCCTCGTCCCTCCGCACGGACACCCGAGCTCCAAGGACCGGGCGGTCCCCGCGGCCCCGGAGAGCGTCCGCTCCGCAGGTCCGCCTCTGTCCCGCCCGCCCCATCGCCTTGGCCACCTCCCGGCTCCCCGGCACCTCCGGGCGCCGCTGTACCCAGCAACAGTTTGGGGCGCCTCGGTCCTCCGGGGAGGGGGAGGGGGAGGGGAGGGGGAGGGGCGCCGGGGGCTGCGGCCCAGCCGCCCCTCCCCCGCGGCCCCGGGTGCAGTCCGCGCGGTCGGCCGCGCTCGCCCCTCTCCAGCCCCTCCCCGGCGGCCCCGGCTCCCCTCCCCCGCGGCCGCCCCTCCCCTCCCCTCCCCCCTCCCCCAGCCCCAGCCCCAGCCCCCGGCCCGCCGCTCCCACCGCGCCCCCCGTCCTCCCCCGGCCACGCCGACCGCCCCGCGCCGCCCACGGCTCGGCCCGGGAACGCACACTCACCCGCGGGCGCCGTCCGGGCTCCCGGGGCCGCCGTCCGCCGCCCGCGCCGCCGCGCCCCTCTCGGCTCCGGCTCCGGCTCCGGCTCCGGCTCCCGCTCCCGCTCCCGCTCCGGCTCCGGCTCCGGCTCCCGCTCCCGCTCCCGCCCGGGCTGGGGCAGGCCGGGCGCGCCCTCCCTCCGCGCCGCGCGCAGGCCGGGCAGGGTCTCGGGCGCCCTCGCCGCCGCCGAGTCGTCCGGGGAGCGCTCCTGGGCCCCAGCCGGCGAGCGCGGCCGCAGCACCGCGGAGCTCGCCGCCCCCGCCCGCGCCCCCGCCGCGCCCCCGCCGCGCCCCCGCCCGCGCCCCCGCCCGCGCCCGCGCCCCGGAGCCGCGCAGCCCTGCGAGTCGTGGCGGAGGCTGCGGGCGGCAGGCGGGCGCTCCTAACGCGCCGCGCGGCCGCAAGCGCACCCGGCAGGCCCTCGCCCCCCGCGCCCCTCCCGCCCCTCCCGCCGCCGCTCTCCCCGCCTCCGCGTCTGCACGCCCCGCCACCCCCCTCCGGTCCCGCCGCCAGTTTAACTCCTGAGTGGCCGGAGCCCCCCCTCCGCAAAGCGCGCTCGCACCCGGGCGGGAGGGGGCCGGGGGGGCCGGGGGGGCCGAGGGGCCAGGGGTGGTCCGCGGCTGGGAGCGCAGGGAGCGCGGGGCTCGGAGGAGCCGGGGAGGGGGGTGGCGCTCCTGGTCCCGCCTCGGCCTCTCGCGGAGGCCAGGACAGAGGGGGAGGGGGAATTCGGCAGCTTTGAGCGGTGGGTGCATCTCGCAGGCGGAGCTCGCGCCCGAGACCGCGGTCGTGCTACCCTCCCGAAGTTAGCAGCGGACCGAGTGGGTTAGAACTTGTTCCTGGGCACAGACACCCCTCGTCCTAAAGAATGAAGTGGACCACCCCGCACCCGCACCCGCACCCCCACCCCCACCGGTTCTCATGCCCTTCCAGCACTCTCTCTGAGCCGGCGGCTCTGGCATCCTGGAAGACCCCATCATGACCCTAAGTGAAGGGCGTCAAGCCACATAGGTGCTAGGCGGGAACTGGCAAGTCCGCCCAGGGGCTTGGCTTTGGGGGGCGTCCGTTCAGCGGGCTATGCTATGCTGTAAACGCCGAGACAGGAGAACAGGAGTGATCCATGCACACGGGGGGTGCTGGGCTGCTGCCGGGTGCCTTAGAAAAGCTGGGCCACTACCACTGATTGGGGCTTAGGAGAGTGGGTCTCCTGCTGGAAGCAACCGCTTAAGGCCCGTGCCTTGGCGGGCCCTCAGCCTGGATCGCTCCGAGTGCACTAATGCACGCAAGCTCAGCTCCATGATAGGCCACACCCCGATGATGGGTTTTGAACAGAGGCAGCAGAATCAATCATAGGGGAGTGGGCCAGGGGGAGCCCAAGGTCTTGTCGGGAGTGGCACCTAGCACCTATCCAGTCTGTCTTCCTTCTTTCATGGCTTGAGCTCAATGCGTCCTGTGAGCTGAACTCCAGACAGAACCCTGACAGAGCTTTCTGGTTCTGTCTTTTCCAAGGGCACAGCCAGTGGTAACTCCATGCCTGGAGGCTTTTATAAAGTCGGCTTGAAAGTCTGTGTGTTCTGTATGCACAGAGGGGGTGCTCACCTTCATATATCCAGTAAGCACGTATTAATTTCCCATTGTACCTCCTAAACCACCACCACCACCCCCTGCTCCCTCCACCCTCCACCCCTGCCGTGGGGCATAATGGTCTCAAGGAGCTTAGAAGGATGAGTTGGAGGTATATGAAACAAATTTTAACATTTCAAGGCAATGGAAGTGCCATAGAAATGCAGAATGAAAAAGCCATTATTGGCTAGGGTTTATTCATGGAAAGTTTTACGGAGGAGTTGAGATTCAAGCTGAGTCCAGATGGTAGGATAGGGTTTGAAGTGACGGAGGAAACAGGGACCGGCAAAGGCAGGATAGTGGAGACAAGCAGAGTAGAATGGGTGGTTGTGTGGAGAGTAGGGGGCAAGAGGCAATGTATAGAACTACTATTAGATACCAGTCCTTTTCACATATTTCTCCCATTTCCCTCTCTGAGTTGGTGCTTACCCCATTTAATAGGAGAATGGAGGCTCCGAGAGTTTAAAATCTACAGGCAAAATTTGAACCCTCTTCTTGAAACACACGATGCCCCCTGCTGTAACACCATATTGGAGCTACGCATGCAAAGTGGGGGCAGCCAATGAGCCTGAATTGCCAGGCTGAGCGGTTTGGCAGTGGCCCAGAGTGCAAGCAATTTGGGGTGAAAGAGGCAGGAACATGGGAGACCAGAGAGGAGGCTGTGGTCGGAGCAATGAGGAGGGAGCCCTGAGCATAGAGAGTACATGCGGTGGGCCATTGTCAGGAAGTCCCAACAGAACTCTAACCCTGACTATTCTAGTGAAGGAGGTCAAAACTTGGCTCCAGGCTTTTAAGCATGAGTGTTTAGGTCCTGTGTTAATTCAGTGGTGCCACCTCGCCCTCTTGAGGGCCAAGTCCAGCATATTCACAGACTGATCCTGAAATGGGGAGATATTATCAGTCCTTTACCCTCCCAATGACCTGAGCACTCAATCCAGTGCTTGTCCCCCACCCCTAAAATGTCTGTGCAGGCTGCCATGTGTGTCTCAGCTCCGGAGCAGACTGTGCACTTCTGGGGGGCTGAGACTGTCCCATACAGCATCAGGTCAAGACTAGTACCTTACAGCAGATGCTCTGTAACCAACCGCTGAAGGACAGATGGGGCAAACACAAGTAATGTTTGCCAAGTGGCTGGGTCCCAAGTGACAGACCCTATAAGACACACAATGGGTAAAGGATAAGGAAATCACATTCCCCGTGGGGAGAGAATGAGGCAACGTTCTCTTGAGCCGACTCTTAATTTCACATAACCCGATGGGACAGAGGAAAGACCATAGGTTTTCGAGCCAGAGATTTGAAACTATCACTTACTTTGTGTTGCTCCAGGAAAAATTCTTAACTTCTATAAGCTCTAATTCTTGCCTATGTAAAAATATTAATTTGAGTAATCTCAATTAATTCTTGTTGAATACCAACATGTAAGGCACAATGCTAAACTCACTTATGCATCAGCTTTTTGAAAAGTCCATCAACTCTAGGACCCTGGAGGTAGAGGGGAGGAATGTTTCACATTTGTGTAACCTGTGATAACAGAGCTGAAATCTAAACCCAGGGCTCTCTGATGGCCAAGTCCAAGCACTAAACTGCTACCTGGCAACACTTCTTCAAGATGAGGGTAGCAATAAGGGTATTCATTCATCCTCACAGGACTGCTGTGAGATGTAACAGAGGTTGCACGTGTCTGGCAGTGAGCACTGTGTCTGGCACGTAGTGCACCCCAGTAAATGGGTGTCTCTCTCTCTCTCTTTCTCTCTCCCACTCCCCCTCTCCTTCTCCCTCTCCCCTCTTTCTCTCCTTCTCCCACTCTCTCTTTCTCAATCTGGCTCCCATGGCAGCCACTCCGAGCCAGATACTTTGCTGGGAAAAGATGAGGGCTCAGTTCAGTCTTTTGGAAGCTCTTAGGTAATTACCAGAGGACTTAATGGCCCTGTTAATGACCTTTCACCCTGTCCGTTTAATCTCTAGGCTTAGCCAGGCATAACTCCCTGCCAGGAAGGTGGGGACTCTGTGACACCAGAGTGTCTTTGGAGAGAGATGCTGGGTACACTGTGCCCCTATGAGTATTCCTCAGGTCAGCTCACTGGGCTCTTAATGTAGGGGTCAGATACTGAGCTAGTAGGCATGCTGTTTGTGTGGTGGGGCAGTGAGGAGAGGAGGGTTCCTCCTGGAGCCTGGCAGAGAAGCCAAGTCAAGGAAGGAAGGCTGGGGACATGGGACCACCTCCTCCTCTGGGCACTCCACTGCTATAGACAGCCTCTGCCCAGCCCTCACCTCAGGAGGCCCTGGTGGGCTCTTTGGAATCACCAAGGGCTGTTGCCCCACCAGTGCCCCTAGTAGGTAGGGAATATGGCTCAGAGCAGTGGTCCTTAGGCATAAGCCTCACCAGAGCATGTGTACAAATGCAGACCCACTGGTCTTCCTGAGAGTCAGATTCTGCAGTTCTCTGAATCTGTGTTTTGGCAAATTCTCTAGGTGATTCTGATTCAGGTCAGTGAATTAACCCTGTTTTGAGACACACTGGCCTGAGGTACCCATTGCTCTCTGACTTCTCCCTTCTTGGGCTCAGCTCCCAACTGGCTGTTGGAGAACAGTGAAAGGTGAACCCAGGGTCCCTACCAGAAGCGGGTTTGTGGGAAAGCTGATGAAGCTTAAACTTTAGGGTTGCTCACCTGTGGGATGAGGGGAGAAATCTGGGAGTTGTAGAGTGTTCTAGGTGGGGAGAGGAGGCCATTTTGCAAATAGGGAGCATTTTTATGTATTTCCGGTCAACTTAATGAAGAGACGTCAGAAGAAAGGGATCGGGGTTTCCAAAGCTTGTGTGCATTGCTGTGATCTCTCTAGTTCTAAAGAAATATCACTACCATTGGACTGAATTTTGTATTTGTTCTTTTTCTTGAGAGACTCCCACAAAACCCGGCTCTTCCCTGGCCCCTGACCTCAGGAAGCTCCAAGGATCCACAGATATCCTTGGAACACGGAGAACCAGAAGGGCAGGAGGACATTGCAGATGGCAGAGCTGTGTGGAGCAGCAGGGAGTCTTCAGATTCCTGGAAAAGGCACTGCAGGTAAAAATGATGGAGGTTGAATCTGTTTTTGCCCAGAAACAATGTGATAATGGAAATTACACTCCTCACCAAGGTCCTGGTGCCCAGCTTCTTATAGAAAGAAGCATATATACCGTAAACACCATATTTAATCAACTGTAAATGATCTACTTGTGCTCTGTTCAATTGAATCTGAGTATACAAAACAGCTAAACTGGGCAATATGGTAACCAAATTCCATTCTGTTTAATTTAATGTATTCAAAAGATTCCCAGGAGAACTGCTTTTTGGGAGGATGGGCAAGAGAGAGACCCTCAGAGGCCCAGAGCACAACTGAAAAGAGACCATCAGGCAGCATCATTTGTGGGTGCACCTGGCTGATTGTGAAGTGCACCTCTGTAAGTCAAGCACTGCCTACACGCACACACACCAGGAATGGGGGATATTTAAGAGGGCTTGGGGTACTTGAAATTGGATACGGCTGGTCTAGAATGATCTTTCTGGAGGAGTACATTTTTGAGAAGATACTTGAAGGCAGAACCAGAAAATGGTTAGGTTTCCTGAGAGATGAGCACCAGGGTTGCACAGGTCCTATTCATTTGACTTTTGCCCCACCTCACTGTAACCAACAGGCTGTCAAGAAGACTTGGTCCCTAAGTGTTCAATCGCCACCTTGCACTTACTTTTCAAACTGCAGGTGGAGACCCATTAGCAGGTTACAATAAGAACTTGTTTTTAAGAATAAAATGGAGGGCGCCTGGGTGGTTCAGTCGGTTAAACATCTACCTTTGGCTCAGGTCATGAGCCAGAGTTCTGGGATAAGGTTCTGCATTGGGCTCCCTGCGCAGTGGGGAATCTGCTTCTCCCCCTGCTCTTCTCCTCCTGCTCGTGATCTCTCTCTCTCTCAAATAAATAAATAAAATCTTTAAAAATAAATAAATAGACTAGGAAAAAAATACTTCATTAATTCTTTTGTTCAGTTTCATGGAAACATGTGTGGACTGAGTCATGGTATTAGGTGTTTCTTTACATGGGTCTTTATCAAACCTTGATTATGTATTCCCAAAGCCTGCAAATAAGATACACGTGGGGTATCTCACGTGTTAAGAATAAAGAATTTATTCAAATCCAGCCTTTTTCCTTGGCATTACTTTTGTTGGTTGTCTTCTTTTCCAATCAGACTCTATTCATCACTGAACATTTCATTTCAGAAATGGTTCACAGGGCAAAGAAACTGGGACTCCATGTATCCAGATCCTGTACTTTCCTCTTTGTACTATCTCTGACTTCTCTTATTTTCCTTCTTATTTTCCCTCGGAGAAGGAAGTCTTTATGATCTTACTTCCAATATTTGGATTAATTCCAACATAGATCTTAGAGCTCACAGGGCTCTCCAAAAAATCATTCCTGAGGTCTGTCCCAGCAGCCACCACCTGGGTCTATTTTTGCTTTCTACACTCATGCTTCTGAAGCTATGCGTGCAAAAGAACCACCCGAGGAATTGATTAAAACATGATTTCTTGGATCCCACCTAATGCTGAGGTGAGGCTCCTGAACTGCAATTTTGACTAGCTTCCCCGAGTGGTTCTGAGGACCACACTTTGAAGAACACTATTAATAAACCATGGAGAAACCTCCACTCTTTCCAGGAAGCTTTACCCCGTTCACTCCTGATTCTGATCACTCCACTCTGTTTCCTTTCTGCAGGAATAGTCTCAGTTTATGCCACTTTATGTTTATGTGCAGTCATTTGCACTTTGTCCGAGAAGTTACCTTATCTGGGTATCCCGCTTGCTACTTAAATTATAAACTCCCCCAAGGAACTGTATTGTTCATTACTATTTCCCCAGAGTACCCAACAGAAGACCTTGCTCCTGGCAGACTTCCCATAAGCTCTCTGTGCACAGGACAGAATCCTCCCATATATTCCTCCTGCCCTTCCTGGCCCCTAACCTCTGGGTCCGGGTTCCCATCCAGGAGTTTTTAGGGCAGGGATTAGCATCTGAGTTGTTCCCTGTATCAAACAGTACTATTTATTGGGTGATTTTGGCTCTGTCTGACTTTGTCCTTTTCATCTCACCTCCATGGGTTTAGAGAGAAGTGAATCGGTTAAAAACTAATGAGTCCAGATAACCCCCCTGGGATTGTAGCTTCATCAAGGGCTGTTATATTCTTCAGTTCTAGAAACACATCGAACAGCAAAGACAGAGAGCTGAACAGCAAGGCAAAAACAAGAATGAGGCAAGCTAGCGTCTAGGGCACAAAATTTTTGGAAGCGGTCACTCTCAGGAGCTGGTCCTGTACTTGCAGGACCCTGAGAGTGCGGGCCTTTTCACATTTTGGGCTCTAGGTGTTTCCCTGCCTCACCTTAGTCCCAGACCAGTCCCAGCCTAATTGCAGCCTAAAGCCAGCACCCAGGCCCTAATAAGTTCTGACTGTCAGGCCTCACAATGGACCAATGGAGAGAGGGCTGGGGATGAATGGTTCTTCAGGCAGAGGTCAGCTTGGTCCATTTTCCTGCTCTGAGGAGCTGTCCTGCATGATAAGCAGCTTGGGTAAAATTGACACTGAGCCCCTGATTCTGTGCCAGGAATGTTCCCGGCATTGTCTCACTTAGTCTTTATGAGGCTCGTGGAGGCTGGGCTCCCAGCTAGGAGGAGGCTTCAAGTCCTCTGGTGGAAGTCCACTGGATTTGTTTGTTGATTTGTTTGGTTTTTTTTTTCCCTTTCTTCTCCCTCCATAGCTCCCCTGCCTCTTATGAAAAAAAGATCCCACAATCCTCAAGAGCCACCTGTCAAAGGGATTAAAACTTTCACTTTTAGAAGTCTCATCTTTATGTTTTATCCCTATTGTACCTTCTGCCACAAATCACATTTCTGCCCATTTTACCCCCAGAGGAGATGATGAACAGCCTGTCACTGGGACCAGGCTCTCTCTGTGGGGACCCCGGGATCTTTTGGTTTATGAAGCCTTTTTTGTGTTTTTTTCTTCAGGCACCACAAACTCATCTCCTCTGTTGGGGGTTTTCTTTTCTTCTTCTGGAAGAAGAAAAATTATAAGGAGAGGAAAAAGCAACACCCTTTTTGAACTCGGCCACAGGAACTTCTTGCAAGATACATCCACGAAGGCAAAAGAAACAAAAGCAAAAATGAACTATTGGGACTTCAGCAAGATAAGAAGCTTTTGCACAGCAAAGGATACAGTCAACAAAACTAAAAGACAACCCACAGAATGGGAGAAGATATTTGCAAATGGCCTATCAGATAAAGGGCTAGTTTCCAAGATCTATAAAGAACTTATCAAACTCAACACCAAAGAAACAAACAATCCAAGCATGAAATGGGCAAAAGACATGAACAGAAATCTCACAGAGGAAGACCTAGACATGGCCAACATGCACATGAGAAAATGCTCTGCATCACTGGCCATCAGGGAAATACAAATCAAAACCACAATGAGATACCACCTCACACCAGTGAGAATGGAGAAAACTAACAAGGCAGGAAACCACAAATGTTGGAGAGGATGTGGAGAAAAGGGAACCCTCTTACACTGTTGGTGGGAATGTGAACTGGTGCAGCCACTCTGGAAAACTGTGTGGAGGTTCCTCAAAGAGTTAAAAATAGACCTGCCCTACGACCCAGCAATTGCACTGCTGGGGATTTACCCCAAAGATACAGATGCAATGAAATGCCGGGACACCTGCACCCCGATGTTTCTAGCAGCAATGGCCACAATAGCCACACTGCGGAAGGAGCCTCGGTCCATCGAAAGATGAATGGATAAAGAAGCTGTGGTCTATGTATACACTGGAATATTCCTCAGCCATTAGAAACGACAAATACCCACCATTTGCTTCGACGTGGATGGAACTGGAGGGTATTGAAGTAAGTCAATCAGAGGACAAACATTGTATGGTTTCATTCATTTGGGGAATATAAATAATAGTGAAAGGGAATAGAAGGGAAGGGAGAAGAAATGTGTGGGAAATATCAGAAAGGGAGACAGAACATGAAGACTCCTAACTCTGGGAAATGAACTAGGGGTGATGGAAGGGGAGGAGGGCGGGGGGTGGGGGTGACTGGGTGACGGGCACTGAGGGGGCACTTGACGGGATGAGCACTGGGTGTTATTCTGTATGTTGGCAAATTGAACACCAATAAGAAATAAATTTATCATAAAAAAATAAATAAGAAAACTGAAATTAAAAAAAAAATAAGGAGAGGAAAAAGAAAAGCGGAGGAAGAAGAGAGTTGAGGACACAAATTCTTGCCCTGTCTCCCTGAGCTGAGGGCAACCAATCTGCTGAAGGCAGGACATGGGGAGGTGGCCCCTGTAAATATTTCGCTCCCTACAGGCCAGGACCTACAGCAGGGAATCCAGGATCTTGGACCACTTCAGTGTACTTATGCACAAGTAGCTCATGGTCCAAATCCCTTCACGGACCCCAGGCCCCTGCCCCTCTTGGGTGGGTCTCACCCTGGATGCCTGGGTCACAGAGAAGTGGAACTTTCAGCCTCGACATGGGAAGACAGAAAAGCTGGGGACCGGGGCCAGGCACCCAGCCCCTCTCCTTCCCTGCATCCCCTGCAATCTCAGGGATGGTCTCCCCACACACTCACTGACTTGAGCGGCTAGAGTAGATGACTAATGCATGTCATTTTCAAGATGCTCTCTCTGCACAGAAAAGTACATTCAGATCCAGGTTTTAATTGTGTGTGGTTTTAGCTGAGATGGCGTTAATTTATTTCCTTTGCTACTTCAGCGGTTCTTCATCACGGTGAAATTATCTGGAATGTATCTTCTCTCTCTCTCTCTCTCTCTCTCTCTCTCAAGACAAAGAGAAGAAGCTGACCTTGTTCCTTTTCCACTGATTGAGGTCTAGAACATTCTACGGGCTGCCAGATGCTGTTTAGGGAGTGCTTCAGGTTGGAGACCCTCTCATCTCTCATCTTTCACTACCTAGTGCCCCCACCTCCCCACTGCCGTATTTACCAGACGGAATGCTTCATGTGGCAGGACCTTAACCTCCCAGACAGACTCTGACAAATTCACCAAGAGAGCGGATTTTTCAGGTAGGGCCAGCTCCAGTCAGTTTCCAGAATGAGAGAAATGCTTTCTTGCTTGGACAACCTTTAGAGAAAAGGGGAAAAAACTTGACATCTACAAAGGGCTTCTTGGAGGAAAGGGATGACGTTAATCAAAGAAAGATGGGGCAGGAGGCACTGAAGACCCCCGACGGGTATTCCAAAGCTCTTGCTTTGTGACTTTGGTTGAGAGACAGTCTATCATGTAAGAAAGTGTTTAGGGCCAGTGTGAATATGATAACTCCCTCGAGCAACATTGTGGGGTGGTTTTTTTTCACCCAAAGTCTCTTTGTGATGAGCATAAAAATAGCACACACACTTTCAGAGATGCTGCTGCGTCTTGCCCCGGAACTTTGCCCTCCTTGAGAATGATCATTTCCTGTGGATCTGCACTAGCTAAGACCCTTTTATCAAGCCTGACTTACTCTAGTTTTTTACTCTAAAGGTAAAAGAATGTTTATTTTCCAAATGTAGAAGCTTAGTTTCATTTTGAATATGCTTTTCAATCTGTTTAAGTTCTAAATTGGAGGTTAAACTGCCCCACCCCTCCCAGTAGGAGAATCACTGAATCATCGCCCAAATATCCAGCACCGGAAATTGGAAAAGCATTGACTCTGCCAGACTGGGACTATTCTAGGACACTTTCATCTCTTGTCATTCTCTCTAGCCCATGAAATCAGTGTCTTCTTTGGTATTTCTGGCACATAGTGGGAAATTTGGTAAGTACCTGCTGCACAACTCTCATAGTATTACATTATTATCAAGTACTTGCCACAGTCGTGGTGCCAGACAAGGTGTTCCGTGAGTGTCAGCCATGGTTCCTAAGATCCCTCATCCACGAGTCCTAGAGTCTGCCTTTCTTAAGAAGCTCCAGCTAGTGGAGATGCTTATATTCTTTTTTTTTTTTAAAGAGAAAGATGCTTTATTTTTTTTAATATTTTATTTATTTATTCATGAGAGAGAGAGAGAGAGAGAGAGAGAGAGAGAGAGGCAGAGACACAGGCAGAGGGAGAAGCAGGCTCCATGCAGGGAGTCCGATGTGGGACTCGATCCCGGGACTCCAGGATCACACCCTAGGCCAAAGGCAGGTGCTAAACCACTGAGCCACCCAGGGATCCCCTATTTTTTAATTTTTAAAAAATTTTTAGAGAAAGAGAGAACGAGTGGTGGGGGCAGAAGGAGAGGGAGAGAGAGAATCTTAAGCAGGCTCCACACAGTACAAAGCCCAATGCAGGGCTCGATCCCAAGACCTTGAGACCACTATCTGAGCTAAAGTCAAGAAGTCAGATGCCTGACTGAGCCAACCACACCCATCTCCAAAGAGATGCTTATACTCTTAAGGTGCCCTGGGACAGCTAACATGCGTTGAGGGAGAGAGTGAAGGGTCCGGGGCTCTGCCCTGGCCACCCCTCTGGTCAGGAGAGGCTGGAGCTGGACCACACAGCTTCTTGGTGAACAATTAAGGCTCCCTGATTGTGCATTTTATGCACAGGGCCCTGACTTACCAGCCGATGATCGTGGCTTCAAAATCATTCTGGTCAGCCCATCGTTCCAGCATGGTTAGGGGTTTATTGGAAGCCAGTATCACCCTGCTGTTCACCATTTGTCCCTGATTTCTCCCTATCCCTTTGAATAGCTTTGGAGCTCAGATAGCTCTTCCCTCCAGTTGCCTTTGGTCATTTCCTGGCCATGTCCCCTTGCAGTCTTAGTCTTTATAAGGCAATAAGTGTACGTTTCCTTCCCAGCCTGCCGTTCCCAGATGTGTCTATCTGTTCATTTGCCTCCCCCCTCACCCCCAACTGCTATTTCTTAAAAACTAAGCATATACTTACTATATGTGATTCTGCACTCCCCTTCCTAGGCACGTGTCTCAGCAAAATGAAAACTTATGTCCAGATAAATTCTGTACATAAATGCTCATAGTAGTTTTATTTGTAATAGCTCCAAATTGGAAATAGCCGAAATGTCCTTCAGTGGATGAATGGTTAGACAAACTGTGGTACATCCATGCCACAGATTATGAGCCAGCAACAGAAAAAGGGAAGAACTACTGATACATGCAACAGTCTGGATGGATCTCCAGGGCATTATGTTGAGTGAAAAAAGCCAATTTCAAAAGGTCACATGCTGCATGATTCCATTTATATGACATTCTCAAAGTGACAAAATTATCTAGATGGAGAACAGATTAGCGGTTGCCAGAGTTTGGGGGGTTAAAAAGGAGAAGCAGGGTATGACATGACTATAAAGGGATAGTATAAGGGATCTTTGTTCTGTATCTTGAGTATAGTCATGGTTACATGAATTGACACGCGCTAAAATTGCAAGGAGCCACACGCATGTGTGTGCATACAAGTACACGTGAAACCTGTGTGATCTGCATAAGGTCCATAGGTTGTACCAATGTCCATTTCCTGGTTTTGTTTTTGTTTTACAAAAAAAAGGAAGCTTAGCTTTTGTTACTATTGTCTGTCAGCCCCTGGTCTCCCTTTGATCTTGGGCGTGATGCTCAGAATAGATTTGGAAGGGCCAGATTCTCCTGGCATTCTCAAATTTTAAAAGTATAGCTAAAATATTTTAGTTCTTCTAACCTACAATGAATCCATTTTCCCAGAATCATTATAATCTCATCTGGGAGTTCTGTGTGTCTCTAGCCTCCTCTTGGGGTATTGTATTCTAAGTGGATTATCTACCTGTGAAGTAGGACTATAAACTTATTTTGTTTATTTGATTATCCTAAGCTTAATCAGCTTCACCTTCAAGTTTAAGGAAGATCCTGAATTCAATTACAATGGGACTTGGTTGTGTTTCTGTTTTATTTGGGGACCAAGTCTCTGAACCCATGGTAGGCTCCTAGTGAACTGGGACCTTATCCTGTGGTTGTCGTGGGGTACATAGTGCTGCCTGCCCAAGGGGGCATCCAGGGTAGGGGATCTGAAAGAACCATTCTAAGACTTGATTCATTTAACCGCCCTCCCCAAATGAACAATCACAGGAGCTCTGCTCTCTCTCCCCTCCTAAACCTCTGGAAGGGAAATCTAGTGCCTTGCCCTGCTCTGATTATACTTCATCTCCCTACCTTTGGCATCCTGATCTTCTGGGGGCCCCAGGATGGTAGACAATCAGCTGGGAGAGCATCTTACCTCCTTTCCTCTATCCTTAGAAACACACTAGACTTGCCTAGTCTCTTGCCTAGACAGAGCCCCTCATTTTGGGGGTGAAGACCCTGAGACCCTGCAGTGGTTAATGGCAGAGCTGATCTACAGCCCAACATGGTACTTCACATAGCCTCTCTGGGAGAATGAGTTCCATACATTTATTTCTGGTTGGCAGTCCTGGTTTGTTAATTGGAGGAGGGGGGATGTTTGGTGACAATAGATGTAGGACTTCAGGACTTCATCTGAGCGGCTCTGGCAGTAACTTAGAGCCAGCTCTGCTCTGTGCCCCCACCCACTATTTCCCCAGATCCTCAAAATGGGCCGATGGGATGGGGAAAGATCAGGAAGAGAAGATGCTTCTGCCTCTTCTGGGGGCTCCTTTGCTTTTTTGGTGCTCTGGCTTTTTGGAGCACCAGGCTTACACTCTGAAGGAGCAGCCCCTTCCAGGGAGGAAGGTTGAGCATCTGAGGGTGTGGGTAGGTGGAGGGATGCTGGAGTACTGTGGGCAGACTGGACAGCATCCATCAATTTTTAAACACCATCCTCAACACACACTAACCATGCACGCATGGACACACACACATAACAGGGGACTTGAGCATACCTCTGTCTGACTTCCAGTATGGTGAATGAGTGAGGATGCAAAGGTGAAGACCCAGATGACCTGGTGTGAATCTCGAGTCAGTCACTTCCTGGCCATGTGACTCAGGCGAGTCTTGTAAATAGCCTTAGACTCCAATGCTTCATCTTTAAATAGGAGTAATTAAATAGCTACAAGTATTAGAGGAGAACATATGTAAAGTACCCAATCTAGTCCCTGGTACTTAGTGAGGATTCAATAAATGTAAGTTATTTTGACAATGCTGATCATGATGATAGTGAATATGAATGTTTTTAAATCATTCCTTATTTGTGCCTCTCATGTTTCAGCTTAGATACCACTTTCTATAGAAAACCTTGCCTGGGGACACCTGAGTGGCTCAGAGGTTGAGCGTCTGCCTTTGGCTCAGGGTGTGATCCCAGGATCCGGGATTGAGTCCCACATCAGGCATCTTGTGAAGAGCCTGCTTCTCCTTCTGCCTGTGTCTCTGCCTCTCTCTCTCTCTCTCTCTGTGTGTGTGTGTGTCTCATGAAGAAATAAATAAAATCTTAAAAAAAGAAAAAAAAAAAAAAGAAAACCTTGCCTGGCCCTACAAGAATGGATGAGGGGCTCCTCCTCTGGCTCCTCTAGCACCCTATACTTGTCTACCTTAATATTTTCACCTTGCCTAGTCCGTCTTGCCAACCAGACTGAGTGATGTGAGCATGGTGTCCACACCTTGCTCATCTCTCTGCCTCCAGGGTTTAGCACAATGCCTGGCAAATAGCAGGTGCTCAAGAAAGATACTTTGAATGAATGGATGAATAAAGAGATGAATGGGTGAATGCAAAGATGATACAAAAAGGTGGAACTCAGGTGTCTTCTCCATAGTGAGACTAGTCTTACCTCTGGGGCTTTCTACCTTCTGGAAAGTCTCTCCCTATCTTTCCGGGTTTTTTCTAACATTCTCATCCTTCACAGCCCATCTGGACTCCCTGCCTCCTCTGAGAAGTCTTCCCTGATCATTCCAACCTGCTGTGACCCCTCCTGGGTTGGAAGTCACATGCCATTACTTGGCATTGATTTGACTGTCAGTTACCCTTTTATGTTTATGTCCCTCTACCCAAACTCTAAGTTCCTAGAGGGCAAGAATTTCACCTTATTCTCTCTGTCTTCAGTGTACTTTGTAAACCTCAGAAGTTCAACAAATGTGTGTGGCTGGGAATCAGAGGAGCTGGATATGAGGCAGAGGGGCCAGGAGAGCTACAGGCAGGACCGCAGGATGGGTCACCCAGTGGTGCTTCTCCCACCCATTCCCCAGGCAACCTGGGACAAGTAACTAATTTTCTTGGAATGTAATTTTCTTCAACTGTACTGAAAAGCCAAAGTGCTTACTCAGAGGGCGGATGGGAGAAAGCGCATGTGGTGTCCTTGCCACAGTCATGTTACGATGTCATTACTGAAGAAGATGCCTTCTTCTTCGGGACATGCCCCTCCCCACCCTCACACACTGCCATCTACTAAATTCATTCCGTTGGCCTGCACTTTACATCATCTTACTCTGACCTTTATGACCTGGGAAGCAACGCATTGGTCCCCTTGTTTGAAACATGAATAAACTAAGATTCAGACATATTTGGTAACTTTTCAAAGGTCACATGGCTAGGAAATGGCAGAACCAGGACTGAAGCCCTGGTCTGTCTGATACCAAATCTGGACATATTATAATTCTGGGGGAAAAAAGCATGAAAGTCTAGCCCTTGCTCTGCCACTGGCTTGCTCTGTGGCCTTTCCCAGCTTCCTTACTGTGATGTGATTGGGCTATGCGGCCTTTGACATTACTCCTGACTCTAATGCCAGGATTTTCTATTTGACTTGTGCTCCTTAAGGGCTGAGTTGAGAAATCAGTAGAGGCTCCCTCCCCATCAACTGCCCCTCTGCCCACATGGAGGAGGCCCCCACTGCCTGTGGAATGACCGACTAGCCGTGGGGGTGGATGGGAAGGTGGGGCTGGTTAAGAGCGAGTGGTGTGATGGAGGGACATGGCAACCACGTGCAGTTGCCCCAGTGGAGGGCGGCCTGACCTGGGCAAGAGGGACAAGGAGGAGGGTTTCTGTGGTCTGTCTGTGTCTAGATTAAAGAATGTGGACCAGGATGTCGCTTAGGCTGGCAGTTCTACAGGGGGGACTTCTGACTGGATCTAGGTGAGCTTGTGGTTTGAGTAGCTGTGGGGAGAGGGTGGTCCTGACTCAGAGCTGTGGCTGGAGCTGGTTATCTGTGCTGAACCAGAGCAAACAGGATTCAACAACTGAGTTACCATGAACCACCCAGCTTTCCACAGCTGTCTCTTCTCCTGCTGCCAGAAAACTCGGCCTTCAACATTCAGCTCTGTTGACATTGCTCCTGGATGCCCGGGGAGAGGCAATCCCTCTTCTCTGTGCTCCTGTGTGTGATTAATGAGAGGCCATGCCTTGACATTTCTCACTGCAGAAGAGGCCATTTGAGGACCTCAACATCTAACCAAACACTTGATATGTTTGAGGCCCACCAGAGAGGAGTGGCTGTCAGAAATAGAGTCCAGTGGGAGGGTCCAGAGTGGCTACCAACTCTTCCCTGGGGATCCCTTACATTGACCACTCAGCCACCTCCTTCATATGTTCTTGCCTCCTTTCTCTCCCAGAATGATGCTGTTTCATCCCTCATATATGTATCCATCCATCCCCTGCTTGCCACAGGCCATGGCCAGAAGTGACAAGAGGGGGGCCACAAAGCTGTCTAGGGTATCATTTTATAGAAGACGCTATTCCCCACGAGGGAACAGCACCGTATAATCAAGTGCTAGCCTGGAGGCCATCTGTTATGGCCATGAGGGCTGTGAGCAGGTAGAGAGATGGCTGGGCTGTGTCCTGGGGATAGCATGGAGCCTTGGGGTAATGACATTACCACCGCCTTTTTTTCCGCCAAACATCACCCTTGGCCCTGGTCCTCTTGGCACCATGGAGAAGCTGGCCAGGTAGCCACATAAAGGGCTAGAGAGCAGGTTCCAAGTATGCTCAGCCGGGAGGCAGGAAGACTAGGGCATGTCCTTGTTTCTCCGAGAGGGTGGGTGTGGGGCTGGGGAGCTAGCTCTCCACTGAGGTGTTCCCATGGAGGGGGAGACCCAGCTTTGGTTTCCCCACCAACCTCCTCAGTGCATCTCCCGCCCTATTCTGGCCCCAAGGGAGTCACTTTGGAGGGTCTGTCACAGAAGACGTTGACTCTTCAGCCTGTTAGACAGGGGCCCTGACACAGCAGATAGTCTGGGAAGGGCCAGGCACAGGGGAGACATTGTTCCTCTGGCTACTTTATTTCTTTGGTTTGTGGCTGTTTGACAACAGCAGTAAAAACAGCTTATAAATTAGGTGCCGGGCTGTAAACTGCAGGAACAGCGGTGGTGCAGGCAGCAGAAGAGCCCTCCTCCGCATCTCCCCGCGCTCCCCCAGCCTGCGGCACCCCATCTGCTGCCAGCACCCCCGGGCCCGGGGGCAAGCAGGGCCAGCAGGGATGGCATCTTGACCTCCAGCGCTTTCCCTGAGCTCGGAGTGGCCAGGACGCCACTGTTGGTTCTCAGGGGGCTCTTCAAACAGAGAGATGTTTATATCTTTTCCGTGCGGTCCAAATTACAAGCAGGAAACTGGAGCCTGGGGAACATAAACCAGGGGATACAAGGTAGGGAGTTTTTTTATAAAGCTTGATTTAAATCAAACACCAGAAGATCTCAAATGAGGCCAGTGGGGAGGAAGAGCTGCAAGCAGGCAAGAAGGCCAGGCAGTCCGTTGAGTGTGACCTGATGATCATGTCCTATAGGTCTCTTCCTTTGTGCAGTGGCTTCTCCCTCCCAGCTTGTTCAGAAGGCCAGTTATTGTCATGGAGCACACCCCAGATGGAGGAGGGGTGCCGGTGCAGCTCTGGTTGGGCCAGGACAGGCCTGGCTTTCTGCCTTCTCTGGCCTCAGGAAGTGGCAGGCCAGCCCTCTGCAGAAGCACCTTCTGTCTATCCCTTGCAGGGGACAGTGTCTGGCTTCTTGCCACTTCACCTTCCTGCTCCAGACCCAAAAGGAGCCTCAGGACCTGGGTCGGAGCCTGTGGGGGTCTCAGCGTCCCCCCCCACCGCCCCATCCGGGCAGTGCTCACTGCAGACCATTTGTGGAGGGGCCTCAGGACTTACATATCAACCAGAGCTCAGCCTAAGAGTCAGTTCCTGAACACAGAACACAGCTGTTTGGACCCAGCACTCCCTGGGAGATGCTTCTCTCCTCATTCCATCCACCCCCTGGGTGGCTGTGTGAGGCTCCTGCAGCTGGCTGAGTCTTCTGCATTTGTTTGTTTGCTTTACCCATGTCAAGTCATTGTGTGTGTGTATCCTGCCCACGTGAGCAGAGCTTGGAGAGCAGGAAGGAGGGCTTCTCCTCCCTTCCAGATTGAAGATTCTGCTCTGGGAGCAGACCTGGCCACAAGGATGCCAATAGGCAGGGAGAGGACATCCAGGACACCCAGGGAGAGGACACCTAGGTGATGTGAGTGTGTGCAAATAAATGGACATTGAGGTGCAGGTCACAGGTCTTGTTGGGGCTGCCTTTTTTCAGGTATTTTAGTCTTTCACTTATTGTCTCATCTTGTAGGGCAGCTGCCCATGCGTCCCACCCTGGCCCAAGCCCAGAAGGTCTTACGGGGCAAGTTCTCTGGGGCGTATTAGACCAATGTTAGACCTGGTGTATGTTAGACCAATGAGCCACAAAGCAATGTGCCATCTCTTTTTGAAGAGGAAGACATTTCCGACCCACTGGAAACATCAAATGTCAGTTTTTATTTTTATTTTGTAGGTTTTATTTATTTACTTGACAGAGAGAGAGAGAGAGAGCACAAGTAGGCAGAGTGGCAGAGGGAGAAGGAGAAACAGGCTCCCCGCCGAGCAGGGAGCCCCACGCAGGGCTCCATCCCCGAGCTCTGGGATCATGACTAATGCTGCAGGCAGCCCGTTAACCGACTGAGCCACCCAGGTGCCCCCAAATGTCAAATCTAATAAGCTGTGTGATCTTAGGCAAGTCACTTAGCCTCTCTGCGTTCAGAGCTTTTTATCTTGGGAGTTAGGAAAGTGATCCTTGTGAAACTGCTATGAGGATCAAGGGAGATAATAGACGAGAAAGAGCTCTGAAAAGTTGAAGTGCTCTAAAATGTCACAACCGCTCTGATCAGTAGGTATAAACTGGTGAGTACCAGGAGAAGCAGAGGACTCCATAGGCCCTACTGAGTCTGTGCACGCAGCACCTGTGCTTGCTGGTTGGGTCCTGTCTCTTCTCTCTTTGTATGGTGTGTGTGATCCTGTCATTTCACAAACACACATACACATACACACACACACACACACACACACGTGCAGTTCTACGTGCTGCTGATTGATCATTGACACTCCAATCCCAGGCACTTGGGGGATCCAGAATCCATATTTCCCCAAGCATGGGGCCCTGGACTAGGGGTAAAGGCTCTTGGGGCAACAGTCCCACTCCTCCCCATCCACAGCCCACATTCTAGGATCCAGGAGACAGAAGCTTTATATCCAGGAGCCTGAATGATGCTGGATATAAATCTGGATCCATTTGGGGGATCTCGGGGGACAAAAGTTCTTTGGAGAGGGGTTCGGGGGATATCCTAGGACCCTCTGGCTACCCTGTGCCTAATGTGGCTATCCCTAGGTGGGGAGGAGCTCCTGGGTCGGGAGTTGCATTCTGAAGATAAGTAAGGGTCTGCGAGTCTCAGGAAATGTGCTTATGGGCCATTAGTAACAGCTCCGATCTCACTGGGTGGGTTTACAACTAAAGAGCATTTCTAGGGATCCCTGGGTGGCGCAGCGGTTTGGCGCCTGCCTTTGGCCCAGGGCGCGATCCTGGAGACCCAGGATCGAATCCCACGTCGGGCTCCTGGTGCATGGAGCCTGCTTCTCCCTCTGCCTGTGTCTCTGCCTCTCTCTCTCTCTCTCACTGTGTGCCTATCATAAATAATAAATAAAAATTTAAAAAAAAAAAAAAGAGCATTTCTAGTTTAGCAAGATGGGAATCTTTCTTCTTATTATTATTACTGAACTTCAGTTTCGGTTCTGGAGAAAGTCTTCCCAACCAACGTGTCTATACCAGCCATTCAGGCCAACCCACGTCCTGCCTCCCAGCCCTAAGTCTTGGACCATCCAGCACACAGGCCTGGCACAGGTATTCCAGCATCACTAGGAGCCCCAGAGCAGGGACCCAGGCCTCCTCCCTGCTTCCTTGGCACATCAGTATATGACTCTGCTCATGGGGGCTTTGGGGTGGCTTCAACAAATACAGAACACGGAGGATTTCTGTGGGGCTGGGCCCAAGGTGAACCACGCATAGGAAAGCTCCAGCGTCCCCATGGATCTAGAGTCACAATGAGCAGGACACACAAGTGGGGGCTGGGCTGGGCCCCCTCTCCTTCCCTGTCCTGCCATCAGGGAAGGACAAGGCTGGGTTGGGGTGCAGGCTGTGAGGGCCAGGGGTGCGTGGGTGACCCTCATCCCTGTGGTAATGCTTCTCAGGATCTCTGCTCTGGTTCTACTGTGGCAGGAAGCAAAGAGCCTACCGCTAAAGCCTTCCTCCCTGCTGTCCCCAGTGCCGTATTTTTCCACCTACTCCTCTGGCTTCCCTATCGATTTAAATAGAGAAGGCAGGTGGGGGTGGGGTGGGGGGAGAGGACCTGGGGAACCAGAGGCAGACGGAGCAGAGAAAGGAAGAGGAAGAGGGGAGAAAAGCTCGGTGGGCGGGCAGAGGGGCAGGGCAGGCAGGAAAGAAGGGAAGAGCTGCAAAGGAAGTCGCAGAGGATAGAGAATCCAGGGAATAGGAAGGGAGGGAGCCAGGGTGTGTGGGGGGTGGAAACGCAGCTTCCCTGGTGGTCGGTGGGAAGGGAAGGCCTGGGCGCCCAAGCCGCCCCTCCCCCAGCCACCTGGAGGGATCCACCCTCCTGGGATCCTGGGATTCATCACCTGGAGCCCAGCACCCCATCCCAGGGAGAATGCGGCAGGGCCGGCCTCACCAGGGACCCGGGCCTGGCCCTGAGCCCCTGTGGCTTTGTAGGGTAAACTCGAGCAGATTTGGGCCACCTTCTGTGCTCTCCTGCCCCGAAACCTCTCCCCTGCCCCCCACCGCCCCTCCCCTCCCCTCCCCCACCGTCGGTCCGGTGTGTAAACCGTGTGCATAATCATTAGGTCCATTTCTATTCGATGAAGGCGCTTTGCACTGGGGCTTTCCTGTGTCTGCTCCAGGGGGAGCGTAACCTCTGAAAGGAGCCCCGCGTTCCTGCCCCTGAGTGGGGGGAGCCCTGGGTCCCTGTGCAGGGCCTAGCCACGCTGGATGCAGGCTCTTTGGGGGTGATCCCCATACCCTGGGCTCTGTTGTCCCCCTTCCTTTCGTCCTGGGGCTTTGGCTTAGAAAAAGACTCATACACAGTGGTGCTTACGGGCATAGTTGGATTTGTCTGTGTCACCATGACAACAGTGAGGGCTGCCCCTGCTCTCTCTCCACCCCATACTCTGGTCCTTTCACAGGCTAAAAACTCTCTCTGTCTCTGTCTCTCCGTCTCTCTCAATTTCCCTTCCCCCCACCATTATTCCTAATTTCCAGGGGACTTAAATCTCTGTCCCCTGTCCCTGTCTCTGTCTCTGGAAGGAGTAAGGCCGTGCCCCTTTCTTCCTCAGTTGTTCTAAGATTGTAGGTTCCTGAGAGCTGGTCCCAACCACTGATGGGGGTGACGTCCTGTTGTGACAGGGAGGAGAGGGGCGGAGGACCTGGGCCAGGTCTGTGGGAATGATACAGAGCCTTAGGTCTCCGGGTACCCCTGCAATGTACCCCATCCCTACCCCCAGGCATCTGAAAGGAGCGCTCAGGCTCCTCTGTGCCCCCAAGACCTCTGATTTCCAACTCCCAGGCAAGATTCACCACCCTTATATGTGTTCCCTGTTTAACTCCACCTGACCTCAAGTGTCAGGATCCCTCCCAGCATTTAAGTGCTCTGTGGGGTATTGATCTGCACTTGCTTCTGACTTATGTGTCCACAGCTACGTTCTAGGCTGGATGGGTCCAGCCTCCTTGGCAGCCTGGGGCAGTATCTTTGTGCGTCCAGCACAACTTGCCCCCCTTCCCGCACCCCCATACCAGAACTCTTTCCTATGGCAAACCCATTCTGTATAGACCCGTCCAGCCAGCCAGCCTGCCCCTCCTTCAGTCTGCTTGATCGGCCCAAGATGGGGGGCACTTGGCCAGGCCCTTCTCTGAGATCCGATATCAGGATACGGACTCCTCCTCTGGACTGTGAAGTGTGGGGCACTTTAGCTTTGGGCTTCCAGGGGCACCTCTCCCATCACATGCAAAGGGATCAGTAAATGGCTGGAAGCAGTCATGACTAACATATTTATCCATCATTCTGGGAACTTCTTGAGGGCAAGGGATGTGTCACCTCTACCAAATTAGAGTTCCCTGGGGGCAGGAGCTGGGCTTCCCCCATCAAATTGGGAGCTCCTCAGAGCAGGCATGTTTCTTAAGCAGATGAGCACCCTGGCCATTAAATTGGTAAAATATCAAGCATTTAGGGCTTGTCATCCAGGGCTACATTCCTTATTCAGATAACTACGAAAAGTGCATCTGAGTGCAACCACTACCTGGGTAGCACCTCTGTTGTTCACCAAAGTGCTGAGTCTAAAGAGAGAGAAAGGCAGGGTGACCTTTGTCTTTGGGGATTTTGAGGAACTTGTGTGGTCTCTGACATGTGCGCAGGGGGTCCATCAGGGGACACCAGGAGAAACAGCCACGCCACGTGAGGACAGGTCTGGCATGGGCGTTGGTCATCTGGGCTGGTAAAGAATGGTGTCGCAGACTGAGGTAGCAGCCTTGGCAGAGACACGAGGGGGGAACCAGCCTTCGGGCTCGGGAGCTGCAGGTGGGTGCAAGGTGTGGCCAAGAGAGTGAGGCCGGACTTGCCCTGGTACTCAGGGCGTCATCCCTGTCGCACCTCTCCTGGACCCTCCCCAGCAGCAGGCCTTTGGGGAAGCCTCTTCAGCTGCTGGCATCTGCCAGCCTTCAGGACAGGGCAGGGTGGACACTGGGTCACATGCCACGCTGCCAGTGACCACCTTCCTTCACCCTTGTCCTCAAGTTACCATTAGGCAGAACTCATCGTCACAAGTCCCAGGAACCAACCCTCTCTATCAGCAGCATATATAAAATATGAAATTATCGAGAGATAACCCGTGTGATGTGCTTTACCAGTTCAGGGTACAAATCAGGTCACAGATGTTTTTGATACTTGAGTTCATCCTTTCAGCACCCACCTGCCAGATTTAGTGAGGAGCCCGGGATCCCTTTTTCGGACGTTCCTGTCTTCGTCCCCAACTCTTGTCCCTTGTACTTGTTAGAAAAGTGCTTGTGGGGCAGCCCGGGTGACTCAGTGATTTAGTGCCGCCTTCAGCACAAGGCCTGATCCTGAAGTCCTGCGATCGAGTCCCACATTGGGCTCCCTGCATGGAGCCTGCTTCTCCCTCTGCCTGTGTCTCTGCCTCTCTCTCTGTCTCTCATGAATTAAATAAATAAAATCTTAAAAAAAAAAAAAAAGAAAGAAAGAAAAGTGCTTGTGCAGTAGGAAGAGACCTGGGAGTAGATCATTGGAGGGCCCAACCATCCCATGCTTCTGTCCCTGCTAACGAAACTATGGCCAACATTGGGTTCACACGGTCCCCTGGGCTTTCCGTTGCTGATCAGATCCCTGCACAGACCCACCCAGTCTCAGAACCCTGACACACTGCAGGTGAATGTCTACTCACCAGCTCAGCCATTGTCCCCAAAGATCGCCAGCTAAGTAGCCAGGTCCAGGAGAGTTCCCAGCCATAGCCATGCTCTGTCAGAACCAGCCACTGGCACCAAGATACTCTAGACTCTAGTATGAAGGCCAGCTAGTCTAGATCAGTGTGTCCCAAATTTTACTGTGTGTTACAATCACCTGGAGAGCTTGTTTGAGCATAGATTTGGGGGTCACGCCTTTAGAGATTCTGATGGAGCAGGTTTGGGGTGGGGCCTAACAACATGCACTTCTAACCAGTCCCTACACAATGCTGATGCAGCCAGTCCCGGGACCACAATGCAGAGCCCGGTCTAATTTCTCCTTTCCCTCGGGGACCCTTGGTGTCCATTCCCACCCACCATGGATGTTCAAGGTCACCATCTTAGTCCGTCAGGATTTACTGGTTCTGAGTAAATAAGAGATCAATGTCATGGCCCTCCTCCTTTCAAGAGGCATCTCAGGCCCTACGAAAATGTGTTCCTTCCTTCTCTGGCTACTTTGAAGCCAACTTTACCAGTGGTCCTCAAAGTGGGGCTCCCACTTATGCTGCCGGATTAGCAGCATAAGCATCACCTGGATTCAGATTCTCATGGGGCACCTGGCTGGCTCAGTAGATTAAGTGGTTGCCTTTGGCTCAGGTCATGATCCCAGGGTCCTGGGATCGAGCCCTATATCTTCAGGCTCCCTGCTCAGTGAGGAACTTTCTTCTCTGTCTGCCACCCTCTCTGTGACTTCCCCTTCTTGTGCTCTCTCACTCTCATTCTCTCTCAAATAAATTTTTTTTAAAAATTAAAAAAAAAAAAAGAAATTCAAATCTTGGGCCTTACCCCACAGCTATACTATACCATGTTCTTTTACGTGGTGGTAGGATGCAGCCACAAGAAGAGATGCAAGAGGGGCTAAGGAAAACAAAGTTTATTATACTTACAGATTCCAGAAACAGGAAGCACACCATACGAGGCCATGTGGGGCCATAGCAGTGCTGTCTGGAGGTGGGAGGAGCAGGAACAAAGAGGGAGGAGCCTAGTCCACAGCCTTTATTGGGGTTTCTGAGGGGAAGGCAAGGCAAGGCAGAGCAAACAGGTTATGATTGCCTAGTTCAAATAATTTTGGTGGGCTTTAAGTGGTAGGAGTGATCCCCAATTGCCAGGTACCTAGTCCTGGGATGGTTAAGGCAGAGGAGTATTGCCTCCCAGGGTATATAGGGCCAGGTAGAGGAGGTGTGGCTCAGGGTTAGCTTGCATATCAAAGGCGTGCTCCTCCCGAAGGCTTCCCTATCTCTAAGAATTGGTTAGTTCTAGAAGGGGCAGTCTCTCTCCCCAAACAGAAAGGTTTTTTGTTTGTTTTTAAAGACTTTATTTAGTTGAGAGAGAGAGTGTGCACACATAAGCCGGGGGGAGGAGCAGAGGGAGAGCGACAAGCAGACTCCACGCTGAGCACAGAGGACAGACGTGCGGCTCAATCTCACCACCCTGAGATCATCATGACCTGAGCCAAAATCAAGAGTTGGTCGCTTAACCAACTAAGCCAACCAGGTGTCCCCAGAAAGATTTTAAAGATGTCAAAACATCATCATCAGGGCCTGATCCTGGAGTCCCAGGATCGAGTCCCACGTCGGGCTCCCTGCATGGAGCCTGCTTCTCCCTCTGCCTGTGTCTCTGCCTCTCTCTCTCTCTCTCTCTCTCTCATGAATAAACAAAGAAAATCTTTAAAATATATTTATATAAACACAATACCTACTGATTCAGAAACTCCAGGGAGGGGCTCAGTGTTCTATTTGAACACCCCCTGCATGCGATTCTGTGCTCATGGAAGTGCGAGAACCATTGCTCTATACCAAGAGATACTAGGAAGGCAGTCATTGTGGAGGCATAGCACAGTCCCATCAGATGTTTCCAAGGAGCCCCTTCCCCAAGCGTCGTCGCCTCAGCAGGGGCCCTTCACCTGCCTTCCCTCGGGTGACCTGCCCTGTCAGCCGGCAGCTGTCAGCCACACAGCCTGAGGGGAAGAGCGCGGGGCTGCGGGGTGCGTCAGCCGCTTCCAGCCTGCCCTGCTGCTGCCTGCTGTGTGTCTTTGGGCTCGTCACCCACTTCTTTATGTCTCCCCAGTAGAATGCGGAGAGACGGAACCTGATGCTCCAGAAAGTTCCTTCCAGGCCTGCCTAGGCTTGCTTCTCCTTATCACCCCCTCCGAGTCCTTACCTGAAACAGAGATAATGCCCACCCCTGGGATTGCAGAGACGAGGGAATGGGGTGATGTGTGGGCAAGCCCCCAACATGTGGTCGAGGCCTGATAAACGTTTGCGGATTCTTAAATCACTCTCTCGTCCTCCTGGTTTTGACAAAACCTCTTCTTCTGCCTGCTGCCTCTGCTTTTGTCAGGCCTCGGGGGACCTCTCTTCTCTTTACAGAATTAGCATCTTTATACCTCATAAATAGGGGGGTGGGGAGGAGAGGAGCCCCCTGTACTGCCTCAAGAATTGAGTGATAAAGGGAAGAGTGGGGCACCCTGTCGATGGAAGGCCTCGGGCGCATGACTGAGCGGGCCTGCTCCAGCCCTCTGCTCTGTGGCTGTCCGCAAGACCCAAATTCCTCTTCTTCTTTTGGGCCTCACCAAGCACCCCTGAGCAGCAGCTCAGAGTATCTGAGCCCCAAGCCCTGAGCCTGGAGGATACCCCTGAGTTTCTTCCCTGCCCGTCACCACCCCGCTGTCTCCTCCTCCGCCTCCGCCCCTCTCTGCCAGGGTGCCTCTGCCAACGGCTGGTTATATATATCCCTGAGCAGCTGCTGACAGACAGCTGGGAGCTAGGAGATGGCTGACAGGGATGAGCTGGGCAGAGATGACAGGGTGGTGGGCGGTGCTGTCACTCTCTGCAGGACGCCTGGGCAGAGCCTCCTCCCCTTCACCCAGGAGGTGAGCCTGAGGCAGGGCTGGCAGGGGCATCTGGGGGGGGGGGGGCACCTGCAAGGCAGCAATGACTATGAACCTTGGGAGAGGGGAGGGAAGAACTTTATCCCAGTTGACCTCTTTTAGAGGAGAGGATTGGCTCTGGCTTCCTTATCTGGGACCTTGCCCTGGCACCTGTGCTCACAAGCTGGATGACCTTGGGCAAGTCACTTCCCTACTCGGGGTGAAGGGAGGCAGTTGAAGAAGATGCTCTCTAAGAGTTCTCTCGAGCCATGTTAGGGTGGAGGTTACAGACATAAACCCTTGAGTTCAAATCTTGGCTCTGCCACTTGCTTGCTGAGTGACCTTGGACAATTTCCTTAACCATTTTGTGCCTCTATTCCCCTTTCTGGTGGGCTTTTAACAGCATCTACATCAAAGGCTTTCTTTTTTTTAAATTTTATTTGAATTTAATTTGCCAGCATATAGTATAGCACCCAGTGCTCACCTCATCATATGCCCTCCTCAGTGCCTGTCACCTAGTCACCCCAACCCCCTGCCCACCTCCCCTTCTGCAACCCTTTGTTCGTTTCCCAGAGTTAGGAGTCTGTCATGGTTTGTCTTCCTCTCTAATTTTCCTACTCAGTTTCCCTTCCTTCCCTATGGTCCCTTTCACTATTTCTTATATTCTACATATGAGTGAAACCATATGATAATTGTCTTTCTCCGATTGACTTTCACTCAGCATAATACTCTCCAGTTCCATCCACGTCGATGTAAGTGGTGGGTATTTGTCCTTTCTGATGGCTGATATTCCATTGCATATATAGACCAAATCTTTTTCCCTTCATCCGTCAAAGCACATCGTCATCAAAGGCTTTCTGTAGGGGTGAAACGTGTTAATTAATACAGGTGATATCATGAGAGCAGTGTCTGGAGCACAGTCATCTAATCTAAACAGAATCTCAAGTCTATGATTCTTTGGATCTGTCTCCTTGCTCTAAGAAGGTAACTATATTGGAAAATATTAAGAGAAGAGGGGGGCCCTTTATATATATAGTGTGGGGGATGGGGCAGGGGTGTGAAGGGTGGTTTGGGTTCCTACACCTTGTGCCATCAAGGGGTAACCTGCACACTGGCAAATGTTTGGGTTAAGGCTACATTGGTTCTGAGCCTGACCCGTCTTCTGTTACTCCACCTGTGTGACCTCTGGGGACTGTCATTTGCTCAAAATAGAAAAAGGGGCAAAAGTCTATTGTGCTCTTTTTCCAGCTCTGTCTGTCATTCTTCCTAGAGGTCTTTGCCTCTCCCCAGCTCCTGTCTTCCTTTCAATCCCTTGCTACCCCTTCTATTTTATTTTATTTTATTTATTTATTTTCTACCCCTTCTATTTTAAAAACTAATACCTGGTCTTGGAGCGAACAGAATCCCAAGTGTGTAATTAAGTCCCTGGGCACAGCTGTGCCTACAGCACCGCCTGGCTGTCAGGGTGGGGCGGGGGCTGAACAGGGATGGTGGGGTGGGGGGGTGACCTTGGAGCAGGGAGCCCATCCATCCATCTAGCAGCCTGAGTCTGGCTGCGGGCAGACAGGCCCACAGGCGTTCACAGCAACACCTCGTTGGCTGTGGTGTCTGGGAGCAGTGGAGGCTGGTGTATGACAATGGTCCCGTCTCTCTGTCTCTCTGTCTGTCTGTCTCTCTCCCCCCCTCTCGATAATCCTGGCCCTCTTGGTGAGAAAAGGAGTCTCTCCATAACAGAGGAGGGGGAGAGAGCAAAGCGAAGGAAGCCGATCTGTTACCATGGCAACCAGCTGAACACAAACTCTTAGCTTCAGCTAATACTTGACTTGCAGAACTCCTTCCATAACCACAACTTAAAAGAAAACACACACACACATGGCCCTGTGAAAGAGGAGCAATTGTTGACGCATTCTTCTCTAATCACAGCAATTAGTTGCTAATGTTGGGGTCCAGATGAGACGTGAGATGAGATGAATGTGTTCCTTTCAGACAAGCCCTGCGTCCTTCACCCTCTTCTTGGAAACGGGAGGCTTCGGTTCCAACCCTCCTCACGTTGCCCGGGAGTCACGTATGGAGGATTACGTCCCCCAAATCCCTTAATCCTTTGCTGAGTCATGCGGGTTGTAGACCGTAGTTAAGATTCCTGGTTTCAAAAAGTCTCTTGCCTTTGGCCCATGCCACAGCACCAGGGAGGAAGGGACGGCCAGAAATGGTTGGTTATTCAAGAAACCTTCCCTGATCTCCCACCATGTGCCAAATGCCAGGAATTAGAAGCGATAATAGACATAATAAAAATCTGGTCCTTGTCATCAAGGAGCTCCTAACCCAGGCAGTCAGAGGTCTATAACCCAAATTACCTGTTACTACTGATAAGGGATTCACATTTGCAAATGGGTTTTATACGTGCACAAATGTGCTTTCAAGGTGACCCCATGATGCATGCTCTCTTCAGGGGAGAAGGTGGGAATTGGGAGGGAAGGGGTGAGAGCTGGATCTAAGACCGTGGTCCCTAACACCCCGTAGGTCTTTACCTCCTCCAGCTTTGCTCCCACAGCCCCTGCAGCCTTCAGGCCAGCTGCCTGTGGCTGCCAAGTCCCTCCCTCTCAGAGCAAACGTCTTCTCAACTACAACAAAGCTACCTCCTTTTGCAGGGAGTCAACCTGTGTCCTACTGGAAGCAATATAGTGGCTGGAAGGGCCACACTGGAAGAATCTTTCAAATGAGCATACTACCCTCATGTTTGCTTGTTTGTTTATTCGTGAGAGACACGGAGGGTGGGGGGCAGAGACACAGGCAGAGGAAGAGGCAGACTCCCTGCAGGGAACCCAATGTGGGACTTGGTCCCAGGACCCCGGGATCACGCCCTGAGCCGCAGGCAGATGCTCAACCGCTGAGTCACCCCAGCGCCCCACGGCCCGGACATTTAACCTCCATGTGCTTGTACGTGGTGTCTCATGTAATCACCAACCAGCCCTCCAGATCTCATCTCACAGGTGTGTTGCTGGGCTTCTGAGAGGTCGGTTGTGCACAGGGTTTAGGGGAGATCCCAAGACTCCCGTTTAAACACTTTCAGCCCTTTGGACAAACGGGAGAAGAGCCAGGTGGCTGGGTAGAGTCAGGCCTGGACAGCCAGCTCATGTTTGGCAGAGCTGTGCCCAAATGTCCCTGTACCGGAACCCTTCCCTGGCTACATTCTCCAAACTGCATCTTCCCTACCGCTCTGTAGTCCCTTCATCCTGGGTTTTCTTCTCAATGCTCCTCACCACCTGATCTGATATATCCGTCTGTGTCCTGTCTATGTCCTCATTAGATCAAAAGCACATGTCTAATGTGTTCACTGTTCTAATCACTGTACCTAGAATATTGCCTGGCACACAGCAGGCACTCAACTTGCTTGTTGAATGAGTCAATGAATGAGAAAATGAAAGCTCAAACAGAACCTCTCTGCCTCCTGCTCTGCCCACTTTGGGGAAGACACTGAGGGCCAACAGGACATGGCATTTGAAGATCCTGGATCATCCCCAGTGCAGTGAGCTGGCCCCCTCCTACGGACCCTGGAAGCACAGACGCCTTGGCCAAGGCTGCCTGTAACAGTGACAGGAGTTTCCCAACAACCCCTGCTCAGAGATAAGATAACAAATGCGACTGTTTGGGGTTTAGGGTTTGGAGTTTGGCACAGCTTCCCACTCCCCCCACCCCTGCCGCCACGCATCATCACACCTGCACACCCCCTCAGGCTGCAGAGGGGCCTGTTCTCCTGCTGTTTCTGCTCCCATTCCCAGAACCAACTTCCTCCCGCCCCACACTGGCGTTCCCAGAGCTCATCTGGAACCTTCTGATTTGCATCTCCAAAGAAATAAAATAAATTCCACTAAATGCTGTTTATTTTCCTTCTGTTTGCCCCGAGGCCGGCCTATTGTGGCTTGTAGGATCTGGAGTGGGTAATCAAGGTGACTTCCGTGGTTCGGGGAGCTGGGGACCTCAAGGGCTTTCATAGAAAAAAAAAAAGGGAACTGCAAACTTCAGTCTGAAGTGAGAGGGGACCGCAGAGAGACACAGTGGTGGGGGGCGGGTGGGAAAGATAAAAGGGCAACAAAACCTGCCTGACACAATTACAGCCACATTTGCATAACAGAGACTGAGAGCTCTCTTAGAAGGAGTGGTAATTAGATTCTCCGGTGATTAGGGACACTTTCCAAAAGTGGGGAGAGAGGATGGAAATGCAAACTTGAAGTGGAAAAAGAATGAGCAGAATGCAGGATGGCTAGCAGGTGGCGGCCCAGGAGGGACTAGACCAGGAAACGAATGGACTCCAGGCCTCCCCCTGCCCGCAGGTAAAGATTTCCGATCTTCCATCTGTCCGGACCCAGGGTGGGGGAGGTGTTCAATATGGGGGAGGTGTTCAAGACCCAAAAACCTGTTCTCCGGGGAAAAATTTCCCAGGCGAAGAGAAGGGTTTCCGGCACAGGCTCTGCTGGAACATGTCTGGGCCTTCAGGAACAGCGAGGAGCCCTGTGGCTAGAGCGGGGGGAGCAAGAGGAGGGTGAGGGGAGAGATCAGAGCTCACGGTCGCCTTTGGCATCCTCTACAGGTCCTGAGTTTTACTCTGAGTGAGAGGGAGGCCATTGAAGGGCTTGGGAAGAGCAGTGACATGGCCCAATTTTTCATAAGGACAATTTCACTGCTGTTTGGCAGATTGGGCAGCGCAAAGCCAGAAGCAGGAAACCCAGCTCAGAAGGCAGACGCGACAGTCAGAGGGTCTCGGTGGTAGCAATGTACGTGGGAGGAAGTGTCTCAGAGCCCACAGAGCGGTTGCTGGATTAGATGTAGAACATGAGACAAAGACGGATTCAGGGATGGTGGCCCTGGTTTTAGCCTGGGCCGTTGGAACTTACCTTGGATGAGATGGGAAAGAATGCGGATGAAAGTCAAGATAAGGAGAAAAGTTCTGTTTTGGAGATGTTAGGTTTGAGACGCCTGTTAGCTATCCAGGTGGAGATGTCAAGAATAGAGTTGTAAACTGGGAGCTGGAGTTCAGAAGAGGTCTGGGCTGGCGCTACACGTAGACCGCATTTACCATCAGGAGAACAGAGGAGATCCTGGGAGTGCGCGTGTGGGTGGTAAGGAGAAGTCTGAGAATGAGCCCTGAGGCAGGGCGGTGTAGAGGGGCTTTCCGGCAGGTGAGTGCAGTCAGAGAGGTAAACTGGGTAAGCTGAGGCCTAGGTTTCAAGCATCCTGCCCTCTCCACCCCCAGTCTTGCAAAACTTTCAAGGCCTCAGGTCCTGGAGATGTGAGCGGATGCCTCTGCAGTGACCCAGTGTCACTGCCGGGGAAATAGAGACAGGACAGAGCTAATTGTTACCTGGAGGAGTCCCTTCCCCTCCCCCGGCCTCAGTTTGCTCCCCTGTAAGAGGAGGGGTTGATGCTTGGGCTCCAAAGGCCTTTCCAGCCACCTCCAGGAAGTCTAGGGCACTCAGGAAACAGCACTGACCTCAGGAGACTGTTGGTTTGATACCTTGTTCTCTTATCTGGCTTTTATTATCTACAATATAGAATTGATCCTTGTTGTCTGGGGATTCTGTATTTGCAAATTTGTTTATTCACTAAAACTTACTCCTAATACTAAAATCAACATAGTATTTGGTATCGAATTTAGTATTTGGTATTGAGTATCAAATACTAAATTCAGGAACGCCTGGATGGCTCAGCTGTTGGGCGTCTGCCTGTCTGCCCGCGGTGCCCGGATTGAGTCCCCCATTGGGCTCCCTGCAGGGAGCCTTCTTCTCCCTCTGCCTCTGTCTCTGCCTCTGCCTTTCTCTGTGTGTCTCTCATGGATGAATAAATAAAATCTTAAAAAAAAAAACAAAACTAAATTCTGGGTGCTTGGACAGTCATTCACAGAAATATGCAGAATGGTGAAAAATCTGAGTTGCCCAAGGCGGGGCTGTTCCTGGATGAGGCCAAAGGAGGAGCCCCCTGCCTTATTGTCTCCGCTTTCAGGCTGTCAATAAGTGCCTGTTTCAGGGTCTATTTAGTGCCACATTTTCCATACCTTTGTGCTTTTTGGTGGTTATTTCACTGTATAAAATGGCCCCAAGTGTAGTGCTGAAGTTCTGTCTGGTGTTTCTAACCTCGAGAAAGCTGTGATGTGTCTTATGGAGAAAATAGGTATTTAGATAAGCCTCATTCAGGCATGAGTTCTCGTTGGCTGTGAGTTCAACGTTAACGAATCAATAATATGTACGAAATTAGGTGTCTACCCAGAAACACATGTAAACGTGGTTCTGGGTCCATTGATTGAGGAAAACATTGTGACAGGGGCTCACAGGAACTTTACCCTGTATTTCTCTTAGGAGCAATGGTTCAGTATTTGCTAATTCAGTGTTTGCAGAGATTCACAGACCGTAACTACTTTGAATAAGGAGAATCGACTATATTTCGTTGTCTGTTAAGCCCTAGTATGCACACATATGACATAGTTTCAGAACTGCTAACCCCTACCCCTGTGAGAAGCAAATTTACTAACTAGACTCCAGAAACTGCAGACAGTTCTTTTTGTCTTTAGCCTTAGAGTGTCCAGACAAAACTGTTTTCCAAAATTTCTTGGTTCTCTTCTTTCCTTCCCCTTCAGGGTGGGTAACATGATTCATTTATAATGTAGCTTGGTATATCTGTTGGTTTCTATTCCTTTGTAGGCTCCCCCAACATTCTGGTTATTTTAAAATAGTTGCATGCAGTGAAATTCACTCTTGGGGGTATATGAGGTAACAGGTCTTGACGAATGCAGAGTCATAGATCCATCACTACGGACATAAAACAGAACAATTCTATTACTCCAAACATTCCCTTCTCCCGCTCCTTTGTAAATAGCTTCTCTCCTCATCTCTAACCCTGGCAACCAGGAGTCTCATGAGCCTTTTCCAGAATGTCTTATAAGTGGAATCATACAGTTCTAGCCATCTAGATCTGACTTCCTTCACTTAGGAAGATGTACTGAAGACTCGTCCACCTTGTGCTCAATCAGTAGTGTGTTCCCGCCTACAGCTGAGGAGTATTCCACTCTGAGGAGGCATCACACTTGGCTTATCCATTAGCTTGTTAAAGAACATGTGGGTTGTTCCAGCTTTTGGTGGTTTTGGATAAAGCTGCTAGAAACACTCATGAAAAGGTTTTGTGTGATCATGAGTTTCTGTTTTTCTTAAGCAAAGAAAAGTGGGACTATTGGGTCATGTGGTAGATGTATGTTTAACTTTACATGGAGCCGCCAAACTGTTTTCCAAAGTAGCCATTCCATCAGTAGTCTCACTGGAAGAGTGGAGGAGCTTCTCTTGTTCTACAATCTTCCCAGGACTTGGTTTTGTCTGAGTTTAAAAAAAAAAAAAATGTTAGTCATTCTAATAGGTTCATAGTGGTATTCACTGTGGCTTTAATATGACAATTCTCTAATGACTACTGATGTTGACCTCTTTTCACATGCTCTTTACCATTCTCTGTATCTTCTTTGGAGAACTGCCTATTCTAATTTTTTTGCTAATTTTCTTACTGGAAGTTTGCTTTCTTATTATTGACTTTTGAGGCTTTTCTTATATAGTGTGGATATAAGTCCTTTGTCAAAAATGTGATTTGCAAATATTTTCTCCCCATCTGTGGCTTGTATTTCTATTCTCTTAATGGTGATTCAAAAGTTTTGAATTTTAGGGGATCCCTGGGTGGCTCAGCAGTTTAGCGCCTGCCTTTGGCCTAGGGCACGATCCTGGAGACCCGGGATCGAATCCCATGTCAGGCTCCCGGTGCATGGAGCCTGCTTCTCCCACTGCCTGTGTCTCCTGCCTCTCTCTCTCTGTCTATCATGAATAAATAAATAAATAAAATCTAAAAAAAAGTTTTGAATTTTAATATATCTAATTTATCATTTTTTCTTTTAAGAATCATGCTTTTGGTGTTATATCTAAAAACTCCTTACTTAATCAAGGTCACAAAGATTTTCTTCCACGCTTTCTTCTCGAAGTTTTACAGTTCTATGTTTTATGTACCACCCATATGTAAAATGATCCTATGATTCATTTTAAACTAATTTTGAGTTAATTTTTGTATGACTTGTGAAGTATAGGTTGCAATTCATTTTTTGGATATGTTTGTCCCATTGTTCTAGCATCACTGTTGAAAAGACTAACCTTTGAGTAGTCTTTCTTATTTTTTAATTTATTTTTTTATTTTCTTAATTTAAATTAAACTAATTAACATATAATGTATTATTAGTTTCAGAGGTAGAGTTCAGTGATTCTTCAGTCTTATATAAGACCCAGTGCTCATTATATCACGTACGCTCCCCAATGTCCATCACCTAGTTACCCCACCCATCCCTTACCTACCTCCCTTCCAGCAAATCCTAATTTATTTCCTATGATTGAGTCCCTTACTGTTTGTCTCCCCCTCTGATTTCATCTTGTTTTTTTCCTTCTCTTCCCCTATGATTCTCTGTTTTGTTTCTTGAAGTCCACATATGAGTGAAATCATATGATAATTGTCTTTTTGTGATTGACTTACTTCATTTAGCATAATACCCTCTAGGTTCATCCACTAGTTTCATCCACTTAAGTAGTCTTTTTTAGTCAATTGAGGAAAAAACTGAGTTTCCCACTGGGTTGAAATTGTCCAATTTTGACACCAGTCCCTATGTTTTTTTTTTCAACACCATCAAGTAATTAACCTGATAATGACCCTGTCCACCTGGAAATAGCATCAGATCCCACACATTAAGGGTCAGTCCCACAAGGCTGCCCTACATTCTGCCTTCAGGTGCCAATCGTAAGTCCAGACTGTTACCTGTGCATCTGACTGACTGGTTATAAATCAGAGGTTCCCATGACCCCCTCCTTTGGTTCCATTCATTTGCTGGGGCAGTTCATAAAACTGGAAGTTATAAAACATCACCCAGAAAATTATAGAAAGGCTTTGGACTTTGCACAAGTCATTATGGTGGGGAAGCAACCTCAGGCGGCCCTTCTGGGGAAGGGTGAGAGAGAGCCTAACTGATGTCCAAGCACCCTCAGCAGTGACATGCATTTCTCTCCCACGTTATGGCTCAGACAGCATGGACGGGTGAGGTAGATGCTGCAGCCTGGGCTGGAAGCCAGGTTGACTCATTAGCCCAGGGTGAGTGTCTAGGGGAAAGCGTGTTTTGTTTGCTCTCGCGGAGAGTCCCGTTGCAATAACAGCACCAAGGTGTCCCTGTGCTTTGCTCCCTCCCTGGACTGCTAATGGAGATTGACAGAATCTAGCATCCCGGGTAATACTATTGTCAGCTTCAGCAGCCTCCTGTACCTCATTAGACAAAGGCAGAGAGAGATGGGCAAAGAAAGAATGTCAGCTCCAGAGCAGAGGGGGCCTGTTTGAGCAAGCAGCTTTCAAGAGATGACAAGGTAGTAAGGAAATTATCTGAGCCTTCCAACCAGCCCCTATAGGCTCTGGGTGGGAATCTGGGACATTTGTGAAGAAGATCTGGAAGGGGGAGCCAGTGTAGACTGTTCAGTTTCAGCCATAGGCTCTGCTCACTGAGGGACAGATGAGAGGAGTCTACGAAAGACTGCCTTCTGGATTGTCCAGCCCTTAGGTCAGTGGCTCCTCCTGGTAGTGGGACCCATTAGGGAGGTGTCCCTGGGTGGCTTGGGTGTGAGTGGATGAAGTTGGGTGTCAAAGCCTTATGTGATATACTTGGACCTCTAGGGTTTCACTCAGGATGGATAAATGGTAACAGACCATGGGAGAGAGAATCCTCAGCCTATAGGAAAATAAGAATCCCGAGATTGTCCCCAACCCTGGACAGAAGCACAACCAGACTTATGCAGATGCACACATAACATGCCAGCACTCACACATAGAACCTCATGCACAGGTATGTACAACACTCACCCATGTACTCAGACACACCTTTAAGCACATAGAACATTAGACCAGACATATATGCCAATGGCAAGTATAGACAACACACACAGATTCCTGCTGAAAGCATTTATCTGCAAAGTTTTTGTCTGTGGCTTATGGCATCAGCCTCTCTGCCATCTATTTACATCTTGGATGTGTGCAGCTCACACACACATTCACACCACCCACCATTCTCACAACACACAGCACGCACTCAAACGCCAATGCCACAAACACAGTCACATGCACACAAACATACGTGCCTCTTCCATTTTCCCCTTGCATGAAAGCTTCTGCCCAGACCTGGCCATTCTGATGCCAGGCTCACACTCCATGTGTGTACACCTAGGTACTCACACTCCCGCAGGCTCTCGCCAGGCTGGACCCGTGTACACGTGGACCAGCAGAGCAGGGAGCATTTTCCACCTCCCTGCTCTCATTGACATGCAGTACCTGTCCTGTCTGTAGTTCTTTGCACTCGGCTTCAACTGGGTTGAATGCCAGAGTCTGCTGGCACAGAGCCCAGAGCCGCAGCCCAGCAGCAATTGTCCTGAGGGAATGAGCCTCCATGAGCCCAGGATGCGTGCATGCCAACTTTGGGAGAACCATCAAGGGAAGAGGCCCCAGTAGGCCACCCCCATTCCTCACCAGTGCTGTGGAGAGCCACAGGATGAGTCAGCACATGGTAGCCTCTTCATCCCTCCATTCTCCTCCTCAAAATCTGAGACATTTTGGGTATTCCAGGCCTTTTGCAGAAGAAGGAATGAGACCTGAAAGAGATACCAGCCTACACAATCCAGAGTCAGATTCTGGGCAATTGCATTTTCCATAAGTTTTTGCTTGTGCATCCCAATAGCTCCTAATCTAGAACATGCCTGGAACTACGAATCTTAACTGGAAAAATAGGAATGTCTCTTAGCCTGTGATATAGGAACAACACTGCTTTGTCTCTCAGGCTCTCTGTATATTATGGGGAGAAAGGCAAAGATGAGGAATTTTTGCTATTACTGTGACTGACACCAGAGAGTAAATCATGTTCTTCCCCAGTTCTCATGTTTCTGGCTCTAACCACTCAGGGCACCTTGTACTATCTATAACACCCTAAGTATACTAGTCACCATTATTTGAACATCTGGTATGCTCCAGGTATTATACTAAGTACTTTATAAACACCTCATTTAATCTTCACATCCTTGTTAAATGTTACTGTCCCATTTTACAGTCAGGGAATCCGAGGTTTTAAGAGGCTGAGTAACTTGCCCAAGATCACAGAGCTAATGAACAGTTAAGATAGGACTTAAGTCTGTTTCTCAAGCCCATGACTTCCCTCAGCAAGTGGACATGTAAGATCACCAGTCAGAGAGTACAAAGTCTCTTCATATGCCACAGCCTAAGCCCAAACCCCTTTCTATGTCCATCTCTTAGTCTTTTTTTTTTTTTTAAGATTTATTTATGTATTTGAGAGAGAGAAAAAGAATGTACATGAGCAGGTTGAGGGACAGAAGGAGACAGAGAATCTCAAGCAGACTCCCCACTGAGCATGGAGCCTGATGTGCGGCTGTATCTCACAACCCTGAGATTATGACCTGAGCCTAAATGAAGAATCAGACACTTAATCAACTGAGCCACCCAGGCGCCTATCTCTGTCTTTTTTTTTTTTTTTAAATATTTTATTTATTCACAAGAGACACAGAGAGAGAGAGGCACAGACATAGGTAGAGGGAGAAGCAGGTTCCTTGCAGGACTCGATCCCAGGACCCCAGGATCATGCATGACCTGAGCCGAAGGCGGACGCTCAACCACTGAGTCACCCAGGTGTCCCTATCTCTCAGTCTTGAAGTGTAAGCCAGACTACACACTTCAGGAAACACATTAATTGAATTTATTTAATAGTGCCCAACATACTTCCAGGAAAATATAGAATAGATAGTAGTATAGTAAATAGATTATTTTTCTTAATAAAGATTTCATTTATTTACTTGACAGAGAGAGAGTATATGTGTGCATAAGTAGGGGGAGTGGCAGGCAGAGGGAGAGAGAGAGGAAGAAGCAGGGTCCCTGCAGAGCAGGGAACCTGATGTGGGGCTTGATTCCAGGACCCTAGGATCATGACCTGACCCCAAGACAGACACTTAACTGACTGAGCCACGCAGGGGCCCCTAAAAGATTACTTTCATAAATAAAAAAAAAGTAACAGCTTCTGTAAATTTTAAATTGTGTCTGGAGTCAAGAGACCAAGTTCTAGCTTGTTCTTAGAAAAGAACCAACTTCAGAGTCATCTGGGTTTAAATCCAACACTGCCACTTACTAGCAACATACCTTTGCTCTTATTTCCTCATCTGTGAAATGAAGTCCCAAATGCGATGATCTCTTGAGTTCCTTCCTAATGTGACTTTCTAGGAGCCTACTGTGTCAGATGCTACACACTGGAAGTGATGACTAACATTTTGTGTACTTACCAACCAGACTGCTTCAGGAATGCATCCCGCCCCTTCCTATGCATCTTGTCGGTTGGTCTGCCCCTGAAGGAATACAAGAAGTCATGATGGGAAAAAATTATGACTTTGTAAGGTGACAGGTGTTAAGTAGCCTTGTTGTGGTGATCATTTTGCAATGCATACAAATACTGAATTGTTATGTTGTTGTACACTCAGCACTAATGTCATGTCAGTTATACCTCGATGAAAAAGTTACAATCTAGAAAATAAACAAACAAATAAATGGGAAAATAAGAAGCAAGTGAAGATGTAAAGCCCTTTTGTTGGAAAACAGACACCCCTTGACAGCTTGCCTGACAAGACAGCTACCAGGAGCTTCTTAAAGCCATAGTCAAGTCACCCCACCCGTGTGTCAAACATTCATGTGCTGAACATCCCCATGCTCTTAATGAGTCTGTGTTGAGGGGGGAGGCCGGCGGCGGGAATAGTTCCAGGAGATGACTGAGGGGTCAGGAGGAGAGGAAGAGGGCTTTGGAGTGAGTTGAGGATGCAGGTGGTCAGGCTATCCAGGACTGAAGCTTCCAGACACCTGCTGACAGAAGGGGAAGAAGCCGATTCTCACTGATGGGAAGATAGTAGTTTGCAGGTCCACCCCCACACCCATTTCCTGCCGTCAGCAGGTGGTCAGTGAAGTGACATCACTGCCCTGCAAAGAGCTAGTCTGAGAGAAGGAGTCAGGGTTCTGCAGCACTGGCTGACTCCTGGCAAGCATTCACCTCTTTGAGCATCAGTGTCCCCCATGCAGCCAGGTTCTTTCTGGCCTCACCATTCTGGGGTATAACAAAAAAAATTATGGATCACAATAATGGTTGCCAACACTAAGGCTCCGGTGCTTTAGGGAAAGCACCGGAGCCTTTGTCCCCAAATAATCTGGTTCAAAGTCTTCCTGGAACAAGAAAAAAGTGGCTACGACACTCCTTTTCTTCTATACTCAGAATGTCTGCCCTCTATCCTCTGTCAATCTTCACTCACTTGCTCAATCTCTTCCTTACGAGTCTCCTGTGACTGGAAGCTCTGGTCCCTGCACTGTGTAAGCAAGTGTTTAACCACCAACTTTGAAGTGAGGCCAATGCCTGATTTGTAGGGCTTGCCAATTGCCAAGGTGTAAACTCCCATTCTAGCCAAGTTCAAGATTCCAAATGTGATGTGACTGAATGTGAAGCAGCCAGGAGAGTCACAGAGGAACGTGTTATGTTGTATTTTCAACACACAGATAAAACAGACGTATAAAACCCTCAAGAGCAGAGGTAATAAAACTTAGTGAAATAATTAGGAAGTGATGTATTTTGAGTATTTGTTACCCTTGCTTTTATAATTTATTTAATTGTAACTTCATGTAATTTCCTTTTTAATAATAGCTGTGTTTAGATAAAAACAGAGAGAGAGGCAAACTGTAGGAGACTCTTAATTGTAGCAAACAAACAGGGTCGCTGGAGGGGAAGTAGATGGGACGGAGTCACTGTGTGATGGGCATTAAGGAGGGCACTTCATATAATGAGCACTGGATATTATATGCAACTGATGAATCACTAAATTCTACCCCTGAAACTAATAAAGAACTCTATGTTAACTAAATTGAACTTAAATAAAAAGTAAAAAAGATAATGACTGTGTTTTAACAGCTGTCTCAGAATTCCTGAAAAATACATGGTCTTCCCCATTCAGTTCTTCTCAGGCAGGACTGTATATGACAAAATTTGCAGAGCTATGTAGTTGAGGCTCCTGCTGTGGGAGCCTTGTGGGTAAAGTGGGGGCATTGATTTCTGCATGCCCGTATGTCTCCCTATTTATTTATTTATTTATTTTTAATTTTAATTTTTAAAAATAGGTCCCACTCTGGGCTTGAACTCACAACCCTGAGATCAAGACCTGAGCCATCCAGGTGCCCCTTGTCTCCCTTTTTCTTTTATATTTATTTATTTATTTATTTAGTCTCCCTTTTTAAACCTCAGTTTTGCCATCTATCATATAAGACATTCCATCCAGATTCTCCCTCCTTTACAGGGATGATATTGAGAAATAAGATCAGGGCAGTAGTAATAACAAGTAATAACCTTGCATCTTATGGAAACTTACAATTTTGGGGGGAGGCAGTGGGAGGGTTAGAAATTACAAATAGAATCATTTGCTGTAAAAAAAAAAAAAAAAGAAACTTACAATTTACTAAGCCCAGATTCTCATATTAATTCTTATAGCAACTCTGTGAAGTAAGGTTGATGAAGCAGTGGAGTTAGTGGATGGGCCATTTCACACTGGGTCAGCACACTTTTTCTGTAAAGATCTAGAGAGTAGAGAGTTTGGGCTTTGTAGGCCATGTGGTCTCATTGCAACTATCTAACTCTGTGGCTACAGGTTGAAAGCAGCTGTAGACAATGCATAAGAGTGGCTTTGTCGGTAAACTTGACTCATGGACAATGAAATTTGAATTTTATATAATTTTCACGTGTCACAAAATGTTATTCTTCTTGTGATTTTTTTTAAACATTTGAAAATGTAAAAATAATTCTCAGCTTGTACAACATATTTAAAAAAAGCTGCAGACAGATTCTGACTACAGGTAATAGTATAGGGATCTTTTTTTTAGAGAGAGAGAGCGCACGTGCATGTGTGCATGAGATTGGCAAGGAATGGCAGAGGGAGAGAGAAAGAGAATCTTAAGCAGGTTCCATGCCCAGAGTAGAGTCCTTTGAGGGACTCCATCAATGACCCTGAGATCATGACCTGAGCCAAAATCAAGAGACAGACACTTAACCAACTGAACCACCCAGGCACCCTGATAGTTTAACAATCTTGACAGAAGAGAAGAGCAATATGACTTGTTAAGGTTGATATAAATGGATGGAGTTGGGATTGGCTTGGTTCCTGGTCCATAGAACCTTCCACTAAATCGATATGTTACTGAAAGGAGCCCCTCCTGCTCTTGAATACACCTCAAGGGGCTCAAAGGTAAATTCTCCACTGTGAGATCCTCTGTACCCCCTTGAGCCTTGTGGGTCCCCCTCCCCTCCGGCCATTTCTCACTCTTTTACTGTAGTGAGCCTTCCAGTGCAGTCAGCTCAAACAGAAGAGTTTTTTTGACAATGTATAGTCACAAGCAATTTATAATCCTGCTCCCCTTCAACTAGGGCAGAAAATAAAGAGCCCACTGTCATTACAACTTGATTTTATGACTCTGATTTTTTCCCAGGTAGCCTAAATTTTCACAAAGCATGGACTGCCTCTCTCTTTATTATTCTGTATTCCCAAGTGTCTAGTCCAGAACTCTACCTTAGAAAGAATGCAGTTAGTAATGTCTAAGCTCCCTTGAACCATGGTGATGTGCAACAGGAAGTGAGGGTGACTCACCTATGCGATTTATTTTCCCTCTATGAAAATAAATAAATAGTATGAAAAACTTAAACACCCAGAAAAGTTTAAAGAATTGCGTGGTGGACACCCATATGCTCACCACTTGGATTTCCATAACTAATATTTTGCTATATTTGCTTTATCACATGTCTGTCCATCTATCCATCCATTAGTCCATTATTAAGTGTTTGACACATTTTAGCATAAGTTGTAGACAGTGGTGCAATTAACCTCTCAACCCTTGTCATTCATTAGAGCCCAGTATTTGTTCATGCCTATTTATTTATTTTTTGACCTGGTATAAATTTGAGAGGCTCTGGAAGTTGCCTCCAGAAAATAGCTCCCCATGACCCTGACCCCAAAAGACTTTACTTGGGCATTTCTTTCTTTGGCCTTTCCACAGCTTTGATAATGCAAATTCCTTTGGTGGAGAGAACTCAGCTCCACTCAGTGGTGGCTGCTGCAGTAGACACAGCCTCTGGTCAGGCCTAGGTTTGAGTCCTGGTTCCATCACTTCATAGCTGTGTGTCTTTAGACAAAAATTTTTTTTGAAGATTTTATTTTTATTCATTTTGTTTGAGAGAGAGAGAGAGAGAACGTGTGCACATGAGTGGAGGGGCAGAGAGAGAGAGAGAGAGGGAGAGAGAGAGAACCTCAAGCAGACTCTGCCCTTACCGTGGAGCCCTACATGGGGCTCGATGGACCTGAGCTGAAATCAAGAGTCACGCACCTAACCAGCTGAGGCACCCAGGCACCCTAACAAATTTTTGTTTTTAATTTCTTTGAGCCTCATCATATATCAAATGTGGTTAATAATAACTGTCTTGAGATATTCGTAGTGAGGATCCCAGATTGTGCAGGTGAACTACCTGGTGAATGGCAGTGTGGCAGCATAATCAGACTGAGACATTAGCTCCACTCTGGGAAGGGCATCCAAGCACTGGGCACTGAGATTTAGGCTCTCGTCACTCCTGGAAGGGGGTTAATAGCATCTTTGTGTTTCCACTCTAATTTTTAAAAAACAACAACAAAACAAAAACCAACTTTCCCGAAGCCTTCTCTGAGGAAGAGTTGGGTCCATGGGGAGGCTGCTGCTCGGGCAGGAACCAGGGCTGGTTTAAACCCAGGGGACAATGAGGAACGAGGGAAAGGGCAGGTTCTCTGAGTTGTAGGGACTAGCCCGCCACACCTGTACAGCTTCCTAGGACCAGAGGGGACGTCTTATGGAGTCTCAGGGCCCCTGGCCAAGTCATTATGGAAGGATTGGACTCTTCAAGCAGCCTCCACCTCCTTGAAGGGATCCTACAGGTTCTAACAAAGGGTGGAAGCCCTTCCCCAACCAAGCTTTCCGAATCAACTAACTATCCCAAATACTCAAACCACCTCAGAGAGGGGAAAAGGTTATTCCAAGCATAGTGGGATGTCCCACCAGCCAAGTAGGTGGCATTTCAGTCACAATTACTTTAGAAAATTAACAATCCATCCTTGGAGTGTTCCCTCCTTTCTTCCCCCTCCAAAGGTCAGTGTCTTACGAGATGTGCCAATCGGAGCTGGCCACAGCGTAGAGAGCTAGTGAGGGGCTCTAGCGAGGTTTTTCCCTTTCTGGCAGGTTTCTGGTCAGAGACATACCTGAGAGCTACTGAGGAGGGATGTGTGGCTCAAGAGTTTCCACCTCCCATGTGTGGGGAAAGAGAGAGCCTGGGGAAGGAGCCAAGGGGAGCTGAGGGGGAGCAAGCCAGAAACCTGGCACCTGGAACCTCCTACCCTTCTCTTCCAGACCCAAGGACAGATTCTTCCGCTCCCACTTACCTCCCAGCCTGCCTTTTCCTGTAGTGTGTCTACTGGAGAGTAAAAAACAAATGGAGCATGAAAAAAATTCGGCAAAAATAAATACAGGTTACAACAAATCAATTGGAGCTGTGTAAATAGCTTCGGGCAGGTATCCGAGTCAGGGTTCTTCAGCTTAACACCCACGTGGCAGCTCCAGTGTGAGTCCAGGCATCAGGGACTGGGAAGGCCCCCCGGTTGTGATGTCTGGGGACTGGATGCGAGTCACTGAAAGGAGCCCCTCCTGCTGTTGAACACACCTGTCCTGCCTGGCTGTGCACATTCAGGTGATGGACCCCACCCTCCCTACTGTCGTTCCCCTCTCTATACTGAGATAATAATAATTCTATTTATTCAGTATCTGTCATGGTTGTTGAGAGAGACAAATCTCAAAGGACACAGTAGATGCAAACTGCTTTTGAAACTATGGTGCTAGCCCAACGGATCATCCTATTTCCTGCTGTCTCTTACGTTGATCCCCTTCTCTCTATCAGCTCCCACCATCCCTTGTCTGATCTGCTGCAATAAGTCCTGGCCTGCACCTGCTCTGGACCCAGTTCTGATCTCTTCAGTGGGCTTGCTACCAGCATGATCTTCCAAGATCTGAAGTCTGATCCTATACCCTACCCTGGGTTGTCTAATCCCTGAGAACTGGAGGGGAAAGCGGGATTGAGGGCTGGAGGTAGAGAGAAAGAAAGCTGTAAAGAAGGGTGGAGACAGGTTTACACAATTCAACAACTACTCACTGAATGTGCTTGCTTGGCATTGCAAGGAGGTATAAGGGGGTCTGTTGTACTGCCCTGCCCTCGTGCTATTTAACAAACTACAGGGGAAGACAGAGTTTGCGAGCATGAAACAAACAGAGTGCAATTAAATGCAAAGTTGTCTTCTTCTTCTTCTTCTTCTTCTTCTTCTTCTTCTTCTTCTTCTTTTTAAGATTTTATTTATTTATTCATGAGAGACACACAGAGAAGAGAGAGAGGCAGAGACACAGGCAGAGGGAGAAGCAGGCTCCATGCAGGGAGCCTGATGTGGGACACGATCCCGGGTCTCCAGGATCAGGCCCTGGGCTGAAGGCGGCGCTAAACCGCTGAGCCACCCGGGCTGCCCATCCTCATCATCGTCTTCTTCTTCTTCTTCTTCTTCTTCTTCTTCTTTTTTCTTTCTTCTTTCTTCTTCAAGATTTTATTTATTTACCCTCGAGAGACAGAGAGGCAGAGACATAGGCAGAGGGAGAAGCAGGCTCTCCGCAGGAAGCCTGTTGAGGGACTTGATCCCAGGACCTGGAATCACAACCTGAGCCAAAGGCAGACACTCAACCACTGAGCCACCCAGGCACCCCAAGTCGTGTGCTTCTAATTGTAAATATTTCTGTCTGTTGTAGAAGCCCAGGGAAGCTCATGACAAAGATTGAGTTTAAGACGGGACCATGAAGAGCAGTCTAGATTACAACGAAGAGAAAAGGATGGGCTTCTGGACAGGGAATTAGACAAAGCTAAGGCTTCAGAGCCAGGGGATAGCGGTGTGGGGAATATGTGGTGGGAGGAGGGGTCCGGCATAGGAATGTGCTGGCTGGACTCCACCAGGCAGCTGACTGGGTAGTGGAGTCAGGTGAAGCAGGACTTCAAAGTCCAGCCCGGGGCAATGAGATCTAATTTAGACTAAATGTGGATAATCTGATGAATTATTGATTTGCTCAATGGATAATTTCATAGCTCAGAAGTGGAGGAAGCAAGGAAGAAATGCACTGCTCTGGACTGAACTCTGACCAGTCTCAGGGAACACTTGTTGGCAGTGAAGTGGCTGGGGACCCTTGGAGAAAGTGACTGTGTTGACCTAGGGTGGCCACAGCAGGTGAGCCACCTGGCATGGCAGGCATTAGTGCTAAGCTCGAGGAAAGGGCATTTGAAAAGCTCTGCTTGGGAGAACAGAGAGGCTTGTCCCCTGGACTGAGACTCAGGAACGGTGGTGGTGGTGCAAAGAGGGGTGGCCGCGGTGCTGGAGGTGGGGGCTTGGGAAGTGGAAATCTGCAGTACTCTAACAATGCTAAGGAGAGAAGGCACTGCTGCTCCCCACCATCTCTCTCTCTCTCTCTCTCTCTTTCTCTCTCTCACGCACACACACACACTTGCACACATGCACACACTCTCTGCACCCCATGTCTGTCGTTAAGCATTCAGGCAGTTAATTCTCCCAGACATGCTGCTGAGAGCACCAGGAGCTTTGTGGAGTTGACAATGGGATAGGTTGCAAGGCTCATTACAGAACCCCGGAGGGAGTCCATAAAGACAGGGTTTCCCCTCCCTGGGCATCTGCAGGGGGTTCCATGCCTTTCTACGTCAACTCTAGCTCACCCTGGTAGGCCCAGTGCCTCTGCTGGCCCCTCACCCTGAGCTCCCAGCCCTCCTCTGACCCTATCCCAGGTCTCTGGCCATGTCCACCCTCTCGCCATCCCACTTCAGGTTCCTGATCTGAGGAAGGTCCCGTGCCATGGGTCCCGGAGAGCATGAGGGCTGGTGGGGGGAGGTGAGGTGGTGGGGGAGCCTAGTGAGAGGCAACCATTTGACCCTTCACCAGCCTTAAATAGACACAGCCCCCAGGATGTACTGCACACCATTATAAAGGGTCTTGCTGCCCATAACAGGCAGCACCTGGCACAAGGTAGGCATTCCAGCATTGGATGAATGGGTGGATGTTTGAAGGACTTACTGCACAGTTGCCTTGTGCCACCCGGTATCCCAGGCACTCGAGATACATCAACGAACCAAAACAACAGGAGTTCCTGCCCACTGCAGCTTACACTCAAGGGAGGGCAGAAGGGCAATAAGCAACCAACATTATAAGCAAGTAAGCTATGTCTGCTAGGAGGACTAGGTGTTGCAGAGAAACACTCCTTAACGGTCACTCCACTCAACACTCACTCAACACTCTGTCCCGTACCCCCTAACACTATCCAGCACATTATGTATTTGTTTGTGTCATCTGCTCCCTAAGAAAGGACATAAGCTTCCTGAAGGCGGGATGTTTCACTATGTGTTCACTACTCAAGCACATTAATAAAGACACCCAGGGCCTGGTGCACAGTAGATGTCCCATCATGGGTAAGTGCCAAATGTCAGAACTGTTAGCAAATGTGAAAAGGACACGTTGCCTTCTTCACCAGAGACTCCTGAGTGTTGCAAAGCAGCTCTTCATCCCCTAGATTGATGGAAACGTTTCTGACTTAGGTTGATTATTGTCATCATGGGAGAAGTCCATCGTGGTGTCTGCCACAGGGCTCTTTCTTTGGCTTTGATTGGCTGAGGGCAGGGGTGAACAGTGCAGAGTTCCCCTAATAGGGTTGTCCTTAGATCTTCCTCAGAGGCAGCAGATATTTTACATTCGTTTGTTGAACAAATATTTACTGAGCGGGGAGGCTGGCATGATGCCACCTAGCCCTACGCCGGACCCCCAGGGCCAGCCTTCATTGTGCAAATGGGCGGAGTATACCAAGTGCATGCTGGGCCCTTGGCATACAAGGATCGATCAAGCCACTGACAATATAGTAGATGTGAGATACATGTAAACAAACATCTGCAAATGCACTGTGACGAGTACAATGGCGATGTATGTGGGGGACTCACACAGGAGCGGTGCCTGCGTTGAACTGGAAGTTGAGTGATGTGTCCCCTGTGGTCAGGTTTGAAGTGCTCCCAGATTCTGGAATGAGGAATTCAGTCATATGGGTCAAGCAGTGTCTTCTCCCTATGTTCCTTGGACATAACTGCTATTCCCAAGAGAGTAACTAACACATTACACAACTCATAAGGTGACCTTCCTACATGGAGGAGACCAGGCACCACATGAGAGGGGTTCACAGAACATGTGAGGGCGCTTCTCCCACTTCTCCACCCCCCTCCACTTTTAGTAGCCTCCATTTGCAGGTGTCAAGGCTTTCAGGATGTCTGCGGAGTTTTCTCTAATCTTACAGGGAAAGATGTGACAAGCACATTAATAAACACACCAAAAGGCTCATGATCTGGGATGTCCTCACAGCTCTGTTTTCTTCCCTTCTTGAGGGCATCTCCTGGGGCAATTAAAAGTTCCATCTCCATACAGCCAGGTGTGGCTTCCTGAACCCCTTGCTTACCCCTGCCTCTGAGGCCAGCCCTCTCCTGCCGTGTCTTAGACACAGATAGGGACCTGATGAATGTGGGGTTTCTTGGTTTTAGCAGGAACTGGATAAAGGCTCCCGTGACTATCTTTGTGAACAAACTAGAGGAATAAGTTGGATGGCAGCTTATTGGAAGCCTTGTTGCCATAACAGCCAGAAGGAGTGCTGATTCTTGTTGTCACAGAGGTATATAGTAGGCTTTTTCATTGGCCTTGACTTTTCTAATATTTTAATCAGTGGCATGGATAAGGACTAAAGGACACAAAGCTTAAAGAAAAAAATAATACAAAACTTGGCATAATTAGATAGCTAAAGACTAGATGAGGACAGACAAACCAGACTGTCTGCTGGATGACACTGGAGGCTCTCCCTGGGGCAGCCCAGCAAAATACAGGCTCTAGAGGAGAGCTTCAGGAACTCAGGTTTGAACTGATGATGATGTGCAAAGCCCTCACATGACTTGTATTGGGGAACAGCATATTTCTCATGCCAATAAGGTTGTAACCCAGATTGCAAAGCTCAGGGTCTATCTCCTCTAGCGTGTTCAGTATTTGTGATATTATAGTCATCCAAATGTAATTCATTGTGGATCTAGGGGATACAATAAAACTATTTCATTTTTATTTTTTTATTTTACTTTCCCATCTTCATTATGAAGATGCAATGCAATGTGTCCAAGCATGTCTCTTCATAGGACTGCAAGGGTCTGGGAGGACTGTGTCTGTCTTGCCGGCCATGTGCCTGAGAACCTCTGTTTTGAGTCTGCATTGTTTGTCACCTGTAGTGTTTATCTTTGTCCCTGGCTCCATACATGAGTTAAAACAAGATTAAGAAAACAAAACAGGGTGAAATGTTATATAAGCAAATAGGCTCCATGTAGGTTAAAAAAGGAATTATGTTAAGTCCACAAATGGGGACACTTAGCATTACAGCTTGAGAGAGAACCCTGAGTTTAGTGGATTCAGAATGAGTGAGAGGAATGACCTGGTGGCTGCTAAACCTGTGTGGTCTATAGCTTTCTTAGTAGACACAGCATCCAGATTTCAGAAGAGGACACTGTGCCCATCATGCCAGCCAACTCCTGCCCAACTGTGCTTAGTGCTGCCTTCTCTAGGCTCGGGGAAAGCACAGGGACCAAGGGCTATGCCAAATATTTACAGGCCAAAAGAACCAGACTGGAGCAGACTAATTGGCTGAGGCTGACAGAGTCAAGCTGGCCCATGCTCATATCCAGGATTCTAAAGCAGAAGGGAGGATCAACAGAGTAGGGAATGGACCTGGATGGCTGCAAGAGGACCAGGTGGAGAAGTCAAAGCAAACCATCCTGAAGCAAACAGGAGCAGGTGGTCAGGAGTACAGTCAATTACCGAGGAGGGAAGCTGATGAGGGCCGAAGTCAAGGAAGAGTAAGTTGACGTGCTATAGCTCAGGAGCTCTTCTGGAAAGTCCGGTTGCTTTGAGGAAGCCACAGTACCACCTAATGCATGAGTATAGGTTTTATAAAATTAAATGGCACCACAACATCTACAATGAAAAATTGTCATCCTCTGCCCTACTTATTTGACTTCCTGCTTCCTAGAACAAACTGCTTTCAACTCTCTTCTCTGTTTCTTCTTTCCACCACCATCCTTTATTTCTAAGTAGTAGGATTATACTGCTATTTTTCAGTTTTTCCATTTTAGATTTTGGTCCTTATGTGGAAGATGAGAACTGTGTTCTCTTATACCAATCTTTCCCACACTCCTGCCACCCAATATATTTATTCAATCCCTCCTTCCCGTCCTGCCATTATAGTATTGTTACCTTATAGGTGAAACCAATGTTCAGTGTTTACTATGTTATGGTCATGGAAATGCTGGTCTAGGGGATACAATAAACCAGTTTTATGTTTTACCTGGAGTTAACAGTTGTCTCATTGTTTGCTTGCTTAGTTTTCCATGTATCTATCACAAATTCATTTCCAATTCCTGGCAAAACAATAAAAATGACCTTAATATGTACAAATACGTTGGGAAGTCTGTTTCTTATGTTTCCTTGTCTCCTCCTCAAGGATTCCCCTCCTGGTGCCCTTTGCCTCTGTCATATCTAACTCGCAGCTCTCTAAACTTGCTGCACAACTGTCATAAGCCTCCCTTCATCATAATCTGAGAATTCCTTTCACCTCTCTCTATGTTAAATTTCTTGTTTTTTTGATTCCATGTTTTCCTCTTTCTTAGTTTATTCATTCTTTTTGGTAGAATACATCTGTAGTAGCTTCTTGTGAAAAGATAAGTGGGAGGTTAATTTTCTGAAGACTTGCATATCTGTAAATGTCTTTATGTACTTTTTACAGCTTTATTGAGATATATTTCATAAACCATAAAATGCACCCACTTAAGTGTACAGTTCAGTCATTTTTGGTATTTCCACAGAATTGTACAAACACCACAAGTCAATGTTGAAACACTTTCAACATCCCCCCCCAAAAAAAAAAAAAAAAAAAACCCTCCACACATTAGCTCACATTCAGTATTTCTGCTCACCTCTCTTTGCCCAAACTCCTGCCCTAATCTTAGGCAGCCACTAATTTACTTTCTGTACCCACGGATTTGCCCATTCTGGACATTTCACATAAGTAGAGTTATAGAACATATGGTCTTTTGTGACTAACCTCTTCAATGTAGTATAATCTTTTCAAGGTTCATTCATATTTTGGCATGTATCAGTACCTCAAGTTCTAAACTGTTGAATAATATTCTGGTGTATGAATATATCACATTTTCTTTGTCTATTCTTCAGTTGATGGATATTTAGGTTATTTCCACTTTTGGTTGTTTTGCAAAATGCTGCTGTGAACATTCATTTACAAATTTTTGTGTGGGCATATATTTTATTTCTTTAAGGTAAATACCTAGGAGTAAAATTGTTAGGTCATATGATAACTGTATGTTTAGCATTTTGAAAAACTGCCAAACTATTTTCCAAAGTGCACCATTTTACATTCCCACCAGTATTAGATGAGAGTTCCAATATCTCTACATCCTCACCAACATTTGTTATTGTCTTTCTCATTTTAGCCATCCTAGTGAGTGTGAAGTGGTATCACATTGTGATTGAGTATACTTTTTCCTAATGACTAATGATGGCTAAATATTTTTCATGTGTTGATTAATCACTTCTTTTTCTTTTTCTTTTGAGAAATGTCTGTTTAAATCATTTACCAATTTTTAATTAATTAATTAGTTAATTTTTTAATGAGAGAGTGAGGGTGGGGAGGGGCAAAGGGAGAGAGAGAGAGAGAGAGAAAATCCCAAGCAGGCTCCACACCCAGCATGGATCCCAAAGTGAAGCTCAGTCTCATAACCCTGAGATCATGACCCAAGTGGAAATCAAGAGTCAGATGCTCAACCCACTGAGTCACCCAGGTGCCCCTCATTTGCCAATTTTTAAAATGACTTATTTGAGTTTTATTTTTGAATAGTAAGAATTTTTTATATATCCTGGATATGTATGATTTGCAGATATTTATCATTCTATCAATTAGTTTTCACTTTTTTTTTTAAGATTTTATTTATTCATGAGAGACACACACAGAGAGAGGCAGAGACACAGGCAGAAGGAGAAGCAGGGTCCATGCAGGGAGCCCAACATGGGACTCGATCCCAGGTCTCCAGGATCATGCCGTAGGCTGAAGGCGCACTAAACCGCTGAGCCACCAGGGCTGCCCGGTTTTCACTTTCTTGCTAGTATCCTTTGATACACAATGGTTTTAAAATTTGGTAAAAATATAATTTATCTATTTTTCCTTTTGTCACTTGTTTTTAGTGTTGTATCTAAGAAACCATTGTGTACTCAAAGATCACAAAAATTTACTCCATTTCTTCTTCTAGGAGATTTATAGTTTTAGCTCTTACATTTGAGTCTATAATCCATTTTTAGTTCATTTTGTATATAATGTGAGGTAGGAGTCTAACTCCATTCTTTTGCATATAGATATCTTGGTTTCTCTGACCATTTGTTGAAAAAAAAAAGGCCCTATCTTTCCCCTCATTGAATTGCATTGGCACCATTGTTGAAAATCCATTGACCACAAATGAGAGGGGTTGTTTTTTGTACTCTCAATTCTATTCCATTGATCTATATGTCAGTCATTATGCCAGTACTACATTGTCTTAATTAATGTAGCTTTGTAGTAGATTTTGACCTGGGAAGTATAAGTCCTCCAACTTTGCTCTTTTTCAAAATTGTTTTGGCAACTCTGGATCTCTTGTATTTCCACATAGAGTTTAGAATTTTTTTTTATTTTTTATTTTTTTAAATTTTTATTTATTTATGATAGTCACAGAGAGAGAGAGAGAGAGAGAGAGGCAGAGACACAGGCAGAGGGAGAAGCAGGCTCCATGCACTGGGAGCCCGATGTGGGATTCGATCCCGGGTCTCCAGGATCGCGCCCTAGGCCGAAGGCAGGCGCCAAACCGCTGCGCCACCTAGGGATCCCTAGAGTTTAGAATTAGCTTGTCGATTTCTGCAGAAAGGAATCTGGAATTTTGATAGTAATTGCATTGAATCTGTAAATCAATTTGGGGACCATTGCCATCTTGAAAATGTTAAATCTGCCAACCTATGAACATGGATTTCCTTTCCATTTCTTTAGATCTTTAATTTCTTTTGAAAATGTTTTGTGCTTTTTGGTGTTCGAGCCTTGCACTTCTTTAGTTATATTTATTCCTGGCCATTTTCTTACTTTCGTTGTGATTTTAAATGGGATTGTTTTAATAATGTCTTAATATTTTGACTGTTCATTGTTAGTGTATAGAAATATAATTGGTTTTTTAAATTGACCTTGCATCCTGCCACCTTAATAAACTCACTTATTAATTCTACTAGTTTTTACTGCATTCCTTAGAAGTTTCTATATACCAGATGATGTCATCCACCAACATAGTTGTATTTCTTCCTTTCTAACATGTAGCACTTCAATCCCTTCTGTTGATAATTGGCCTGGCTAAACCTTTCAGTATAATGTTGAATAAAAGTGATGAGAGGAAACTTCCTTGTCTTATTCCTGATCTTGAGGGGAAAGCATTCAGTCTTTCACCATTGAGTATGATGTCAACTGTGGGTTTTTCATAAGTGTTTTTTATCAGATTGAGGGAATCCCCTTCTATTTCTAGGTTGTTGAGTGTTTTTATCGTGAAAGAGTGTTGAATTTGTCAAATGCCTTTTCTTTGTCATTTCTTTGAGATGATCATGTCCTTTTTACCCTTTATTAATATGTTATTAATGATTGATTTAATAGGTTAAATCAACCTTGTATTCCTAGGATAAATTTTATTTGCTCACAGTATATAATCCTTCATATATATTGCTGAATTTGGTTTCTAGTATTTATTGAGTATTTTTGCATTTATATTCATAGCAGATATTGGTCTGTTTTCTAGTGATATCTTTGGTTTGATATCAAGGTAATACTGGTTTCATAGAATGAGTTGAGAAGTGTGTTTTATGTCTTCATATGGCTGTTTAATAATTTGGTTAGCTAGCAAACATATAAAAGAGCACATAATAAATATTTTAGATTTTAGGGACCACACATAGTCTCTGTCACATATTCTTTGCTTTTGTTTTGTGTGTTTGTTTCTATAACTCTAACATTTTAAAAAACATTCTTAGTTCAAGTGTCACAGAAAAACAGGCTATAACTGGATTTGGCCCACAGGCCATAGTTAGCCAACTCCTGTTTTAAAATTTCAAAAGCATTGCTCCATCATTTGCAGTCTCTTTCCTCATCCTTTTATGCCATCTTTGTTTGTGGTTTGTTTTTTCCCTGAAAGCATATATATTCTATTTATCTCTGATTTCTGGAAGTTTCTCAAGGATGCATTCTGGTGTAGGTCTTTTTTATTTATTATACTGAGAAAACTGTCAATATGAAAACGTTTAACATGGAAATATATATTCCTTTAGTTCTGGAAAATGTTTTTAGTATTATTTCTTTGCTAATTTCTTTCCCATTTTGATGGGAAAGAACTCTCCTTCCTGAACTTCTATTATTCTTGATTGATCTTCTAGTTTTTTAATGCTTCTCTGTTGTCCCCTCCCTCCATCCTTAATTCATCTTTTTATTCTGATTCACAGAAGAGTTCCTCAACTTAATTTTTCAACCTTTTTTTGGAATTTTGAAATGTCCACCTCTCTTTCTCTCTCTCTCTATACATACATACATATAAATATATAAGTATTTATATATAAATATATTTTTATATAATATATTTAATTCCAAGAACTTTTATTCTCTGAATGTTCTTTTTTTTAGAATCCTGTTTTTGTTTCATAAATGTAATATATTCTACATCTCTATTTTTTATTTTATTTTTTAAAGATTTTATTTATTTATTCATGAGAGACACACACAGAGAGAGAGGCAGAGACACAGGCAGAGGGAGAAACAGGCTCCATGCCGGGAGCCCGACCCGATCCTGGGTCTCCAGGATCAGGCCCTGGGCTGAAGGCGACGCTAAACCACTGAGCCACCCGGGCTGCCCTACATCTCTATTTTAAAAATGTCTTAAATGTTATATTGCTTTTTTCATTGTATTCTTCCTTATCTTTTTTTCTCTGTGTTTTTTCTTTGGGAAAAGCATGACTCGTCTAGATGTTTTCCTCGTTTGTGAATTCTTGGCTAGTCATTTGAATTTAAGAGTGAGAGAATTAAAATCTGATTAGAAACTAAGCTAGGCTTCTTAGCTAGTGTGCTTCACTGGTGATTAGACAGGGATCCTGCCTTTTTGTGGGGAAAGAGGAGATCAAATATAAATTTCTTTTTTCTCTCTCTTTTCCACCACAAACAATTCTTGAATCTCCTGCTTAGGGGTGGGAGGTAGGTGTAAGATTATCTGCCAATATTCTGGGAGCCAAATGGGAGAAGAGGAAGACTAGGTAGGCAAGGGACTCATATTTTGGGATATAAACTTTGATTAAATTCCCCTTTACTCACCCTTGGCTCATCTATGTTGGTAATCCTAAGTACAGAGCCTGTTCAGTCTCTTTGGAGAAGAAACCTCCATCATTTGCCAGGGTTGAACTGAGGTAGGTACATAGTAACACAGTAGAGGATTTGATCTGTGGAATCTAAATACTTCTCATAATGACCTTCAATCAATCCTCCTATGTCAGCTCCACCCCACAGCTCCCACTTCAGACACTCCAGATGCCTTCAATACTAAAACCTTTACAGGGCTCTGGGGTGCTAATTGGCTTCCTCTTGATGGCTTTCCTAAGGTTCAGTTTTTCTGGTCTGCTAAGTCAGTTATCATTTGCACACCAACTTTTCAAGTTCTAAAAAATTTTTTAAACATGTCTCTTTTATCTTTAACTCTTATCCTCTTTGAATTTAAGGAGTTATGATTTTAAACTATTTTACTCTAATCTTCAGTCAGGTATTGGAAAGAAGACCAGGTAAGTGTGTATAATCAATCTGCCATGTTTTAAAGGAAATTATTGGGCAGCCCCGGTGGCGCAGCGGTTTAGCGCTGCCTGCAGCCCAGGGCGTGATCTTGGAGACCCGGGATCGAGTCCCACGTCCGGCTCTCTGTGTGGTGCCTGCTTCTCCCTCTGCCTGTGTCTCTACCCCTCTCTCTGTCTCTATGAATAAATAAAATAAAATCTTTAAAAAAATAAAGGAAATTATTACCTCCCTTTTAAAGAAGATGATTCACATCCTTTGAAAGTATCCTCACCAAGTTGGAGTCAGTACCCCCTACCCCACATCCTATGGATAATCGGGGCCCCTAGTGCCAGTTCTTATAGGCTGTGAACTCCCAACAAAATAATTCTCAAACCAGTAATCTAAGTTCTCACCCCAAAAACTGAGGAAAAGAGAAGTAAAATAAACCGAAGCAAGCAAGAGAAAGGAAATAATGAAGATAACAGTATAAATTAATAAAATTGAAAACAGTAACAATAGAGAAAATCAATGAGCAGGTTCTTTGAAAAGATCGGTAAAATTGACAAACCTCTAGCAAGACTGACAAGAAAAGAGGACACAAATTATCAATATCAGGAATGAAGCAGAAGATACCCCTGAAAACCCTGCAGACATCAAAAGGATAAGAAGGGGATGCTACAAACAACTCTGAACACATACATTTGACAACTTAGATAAAACAGATCACTTCTTGGAATACACAAACTACCACAATTCACCCAATATGAAAAAGATAATTTGAAGAGCTCCATGTTAAAGAAATTGAACTCGTTAAAAAAAAAAAAAGAAGAAAGAAAGAAAGAAAGAAAGAAGAAAGAAAGAAAGAAAGAAAGAAAGAAAGAAAGAAAGAAAGAAAGAAAGAAAGAAAGAAAGAAAAAGAAATTGAACTAGTACTTAAAACATTCTTCCGGGATCCCTGGGTGGCGCAGCGGTTTGGCGCCTGCCTTTGGCCCAGGGCACGATCCTGGAGACCTGGGATCGAATCCCACATCGGCCTCCCGGTGCATGGAGCCTGTGTCTCTGCCTCTCTCTCTCTCTCTCTCTCTCTCTCTCTCTCTGTGACTATCATAAATAAATAAAAATAAATAAATAAATAAATAAATAAAACATTCTTCCAAAAGAAATCTCCAGGCCCTACATCCTTGCTGATTTTTGTGTAATTATTCTATCAATTGTTAAGAGAGAAATGTTGACATCATCTTCAACTATAATTACACTTCTATCAGGTTTTGCCTTACATATTTTGCAGCTCTGTTGTTTGATAAGTGCACATTTAGAATCACTGTGTCTTCCTGATGGACTGATATTTTGTTGTTATGTAAAGTCCCTGTTTGTCTCTGGTAATTTTATCTGCTATTAATACAGCCACATCAGCTTTCCTTTGATTAATGTTTCCATTACACATGTTTTCTCAACTTTTTACCTTCCACCTGACTAAGTTTTTAAGTTTGCAGGTTTTTTGGGTAATTTTTAAAATTTCCTTATGTAATCTTTACACTCATCCTGGAGCTTGAACTCACAACCCTGAGAACAAGAGTCACATACTCTACCAACTGAGTCAGCCAGGTGCCATGGTCATGTTTTTCAACCCACTTTGACAATCTCTGTCTTTTAATTGGTATATTTAGACCATTTACATTAAATGTAATTATTGATATGGTAGGGCTTAAATCTGACATTTTATTTCCATTTTCTGTTTGGTCTCTCTGTTTTTATTTCTTTATATTAGTTTTCCTGACTTTCTGTGTACTCCTCAAACACTTCAGAACACCATTTTGATTTAGTAATAGTGTTTTTGAATGTATCCCTTTGTAAAGCATTTTCAGTGATTGTTCTAGGCATTACATTATATACAATAACTTATCACAGTCCATTGGTGTCATCATTTTATCAGTTAGAGGATAGAATAGAAACTTTACTATCTTTTATGTCCCTTTACCCTCCCTATTTGCAATATAATTTTCTTATATATTTCATCTACATTTAGAACTATATCAGACTATGTCATAATTTTCCATTCAACTGTCAAATATAATTTAGAAAACTCAAAAAGGAAATCTTATTATATTTACCCATATTTTTAATCTTTCAATTGTTCTTTTTCCTTCCTGATATTCCAAGACTCCTTTAAAAAAATTTTTTTTCTGTTCAAAAAATGTCCGTTAGCCATTCTTTTAGAGTAGATCTGCTGGGACAAATTCTCTAGTTTTTCTTCATCTGAGAATATCTCAACTTATCTTCATTCTTGGTGAATATTTTCACTGGCTATACAATTCTTTTTCTTTCACTTCTTGAAAAATATTGTCAATTTACTTTGGCCTCCATGGTTTTTGTTTTGTTTTGTTTTTTTAAGGATTTTATTTATTTATGCATGACAGACACAGATAGAGAGGGGCAGAGACATAGGCAGAGAGAGAAGCAGGCCCCATGCAGGGAACCCAACATGGGACTCAATCTCAGGACCCCAAAATCATGCCCTGGGCCAAAGGCAGACACTCAACCACTGAGCCACCCAGGCGTCCCTGGCCTTCATGGTTTTTGATGAGGAATCCACTGTCATTGAAGTTATTTTTCTCCTATAGGTAGTGCCATTTTTCTCTGAACTGTATCTAGATTTTTCTCTTTAGTTTTCAGAAGTTTAATTATGATGTATTTTGTTATGTATATATATATGTATATTTTTGGCATACTTTGTGGTTCACTCTGATTCTTGAATCTGTAAGTTTATTTTCTTTGTCAAATTTGGGGAATTTTCAGTTTAATTCCTTGAGTTCTTTTTCAGCCCCACATTCTTTTTCTTCTTCTGGGACTCTGATGACATGGATACCAGAGCTTTTGTTACAGTCCCACAGATTCCGGAGTCTCTGTTAATTTGTTTTCAGTCTATTTTCCCTCAGTTATTTAAATTTGGTAATTTCTGGGGCACCTAGATGGTTCAGTTGGTTAAGCATCTGCCTTCTGCTCAGGTCATGATCCCAGGGTCCTGGGATGAAGTCCTGTGTCAGGGAGCCTGCTTTTCTCTCTCCCTCTGCTGTTTCCCCTTCTTGTGTACTCTCTCTCTCAAATAAATAAAATCTTTAAAAAATACAAAAGTAAATTTGGTGATGCTTATTGTATCTTCAAATACATGGATTCTTTTTTCTGTCCCTTTCATTCTATTATTGAACCCATCCACTGAGCTTTTTATTTTAAGTACTGTATTGTTAAGTTATAAAATTGCCACTTGGTTCTCATTTATATTTTCTATTTCTTTGCTGACATTTCTCCTCACTTGTTTCAATTGTGTCTATAATTGCTTGGTTTGCTTGTTGAAGCATTTTATCCTGGGCACTTTATTTTTATTTTTTAAAATATTTTATTTATTTATTCATGATAGACACAGAGAGAGAGAGAGGGAGGCAGAGACACAGACAGAGGGAGAAGCAGGCTCCATGCAGGCGGCCCGACATGGGACTCGATCCAGTGACTCCAGGATCATGCCCTGGGTGCTTAAACCGCTGAGCCACCCAGGCTGCCCTATCCTGGGCACTTTAAAATCTTTGTCAGATAATTGTAACATCTTTGCCATCTTGGTTTTGGCATCTATTTTTTTTTTTTTGGTTTTGGCATCTATTGATTGTCTTTTTATTTTCATTTACTTTGAGATCTTCCTGTATTTTTTTTTTAAAGACATTTATTTATTTATTCGTGATAGACACAGGGAGAGGGGGACAGAGACACAAGAAGAGGGAGAAGCAGGCTCCCACAAGGAGCCCAATGTGGGACTCGATCCCGGAACCCGGGATCATGTCCCGAGCTGAAGGCAGATGCTCAACCACTGAGCCACTCAGGTGTCCCTGAGATCTTCTTGTTCTTGATATGACAAATGAGTTATTGAAAGTTGGATGCTTTTTTATTATGTTATGAAACTCCACATCTTATTTAAATCTTCTATTTTATCTGGCTTTCTCAAAGCTTTGGCAGGGGAATAGGGTGGGCATGGGGTAACCACCCTGTTATTGCCAGGTAAAGAGAGGTCTTGTTTTCCACTCAGCTGCTGTTGACAGCCAAGGGAGAAAGATTTCTCATTGTTACTGATCAGGGGTGGGAATTCCACCTTCACACCTGGGCTCTTATGTGGAGAACAAAGGCAAAAGAAATGTAGATAAAATTAAATTTCCGTACAACTTGTAGCCCATTGACAAGTATTTGAGACAGGTAGTGACCTTCCTCAAGGAACTCACATCTGCCTTATTGTTAATGCTTTGCCAGAGGCAAAAAGCAACTTTAGCTTGACATTAGCCAGACCTCCAGGATCCTGTAAGTCTCCTTCAATATATAAAAACCCCTTTGGAAACCTCCTGTATCTCTATCCCTGCCAAGATATATGTTAGCAATCATCCTTCAAACATATGGCCCACTGATATACATCTGAAGGGTCTCATGACTAATGTTTTACTAGACAATAGTAAATATCTTATAATAGCAACTATCCCTTCAAGGTCCTGGAAGCCTTGCTTCCAAATTCCTCAAAGACTTACACTATCCCAAACCCCCACTAATTTAGAAGCATATAATCAATTGCTCCTCACAATCCCAGTGCAGCTCTTTCTGCCCACAGGTCCTGTCCCTGTGCTTTAATAAAACCACCTTTTTGCACCAAAAACATGTCAAGAGTTCTTTTTTGACCATTTGCTCCCAGACACCTACATTACATCAGTCTCCTCTGGCACAGCAGCAAGGAGGTTTTTTACCCCTCGTTGATGTGAAAGTCCTGACTTTTACTAGGTTTCCAACACGCTCCAGTGTGGAAGAGAAAGGGAGCCTCATTACTACTAGGTGAGGGTGGAAGTCCAGGCTTCCCATGTGATCTGGTGGGTGGTATCCCGTTATCAGACATTAGGGATGAAAGCCCCATCTCCCTATTTAGCCTTCTCTGCCAACATCCTAGCAGGTATGTTAGAAACCTCTATAGGGGCACATGGATGGCTCAGGTGGTTGAGCATCTATCTACCTTCAGCTTAGATCATGATCTCAGGGTCCTGATATTGAGCCCCACGCAATGCGGGCTCCCAGCTCAGCGTAGAGTCTGCTTGTTTCTCTTGCTCTGCCCCATCCCCCTGCTTGTGCTCTCTCTCAAATCAATAAATCAATCAATCACAATGCTGTTAAAAAAAAAAAAAGAAAAGAAAGAAAGAAACTTCATTATAGTTTTGTGAGGGTGGAAGTCTCAGCTTCCCATTTAATCTTTGCTGGTATGGGTGGGAATGGGACCATGGTTTTCTCTGTGGGGATTAGCTGGAGTGAAAGTTATTGTCTTAAAATTCTCTGTCTTGCTAAACTTCCCCTTTCTTGATCCTTTGACTTAATTAGGCTTTTGCTAAGGCTTGTTTTTTTTTTTTTGTTTTGTTTTGTTTTTTTAAATGGATTTTCTGAGCTGCGGCTTCTTTTGAGTCTGGGATGAATGAATAAGGCAAAAAGAAAACCCCAGGACCTCACTACCTTGTCATTCCACAGGCCCCAGAGGTCCTTAGCTAGTCCCTAGCCTTTAGGTCTCTATCTTTCAGAGTTTTCTTAAATTTGTATTATATGTAATGTCTACTATTTTTAGATGTGCTTAACAGGCATAATAGGGGAAAGTATGCCTGTTCCATCATCCCAGAAGCAGAAGTCCCCAATATATATTTCATTTCATAAGTGAGAAAACAGACTTATTTATGTGTGTCCAAAATCATAAAATTCAGAGCAGGATACAGACTAAAATTACCACGCAGCCTCACCTTCTACCCAGAATCTGTAAGAGCCAGCAGTGGGGGCCCCAACCATCTGCAGGACCAGAAATCACACAGGAGGTAAATAGCAGAACTGGAATGTAATCTCACATCTCTGTCACTCTATAACTGGTCCTCCTCCTGTGCCACACAGGCCTATGCATAGGTCCAAATACAAGAGTGGTCACATGAGATAAGGATTAGACTTGCTGAGCTGTGCAGAGAGCAGAGCCATCCACTGAAGATGCTGTTAAATAGGGTCTCTGAAGGGATGGTCCATGGACCACCTGCATAGGAATGTTATTCATGTCTGTTAGAAATGCAGATACTGAGGTGATTTTGTGTGTACGTGACCCTGTAGATTGTTAATCACTGATAGAAAGAAAAAAGGTAAGAATTCCATGACCTCTTGTAGCTCTTCAAACCAAGACTCTATGATTCTCCTGAGGAAATTGCCCCAGTCTTCCTGTACGAGTGGCTGCCCATGCTGCTCTTTCAATTTCCGGTAAAACTAGCCTGGTGAGCAAGACCAGCCCAATCCTTGTTAACAGGAACATGCCATAAGCCTCAGGCATCAGGGAGCTTCCTCCAGGGAAAGGAAGACTGAGAGGAGAGGGAGGGACCTAGTTAGAAGTGGCAGACAGTAGAAGACTAATGGGATTAATACTTGAGATTCATTAGCCAAGGATTCTGGAACCTTGCCAGCCCTCTCTAGCAAACGGCCCAAACTGCCCCTTTAATAGCATTAAGTGAAATTACAAAGCAGACACTGGCTGATCAATCTCCTTGGGGTTTCTCTGCAGACATTGTGCAGTGAGGGTGGGGACAGTCCTTCAGTGGGGTTGCCACTGTTTCTCTGCTAGCAGCTGCAAAACTTGGTCCACTTGCTCAGTTTTCCTTGCTCCTGGTGGGAGGGAAAGAGCCAAACAAGCAGGGCTGGATCATGGTCAAAGCTTATTTCTTATCCCATCTCACCCTACTCCCCCACGAAGTACAAAGCCACCTTTCAAAGGAAGCCAGGTAGAGGCAAAATGCTCTGTCCAAGAAATTTCCATGGCCACAAAATTTAGATTGTAGTAGTGTCCTGGGCAGAGAGGCCATTGTGGAACGGTGTCAGGAGGGACTTTCTTTACCTCAACATAGTCTGATCCTAGGATCTTTGAGAATCCCTGAGGCTTCAGATTGAGAAGAGGCGGTCCTTGCCCACCGGGTACCACTTCTTCTAAGGAGGGCAGCTCTGGGGGGCAGGGAACCTACTCTGAAGTCCATTTGGGGGTTAGATACTTAAAGGTTTGGAGATACAAGTTAGTTCCCATCTCTTTTAGCATGTGCTTCATCACAGCTCTTGACTCTGCCTGATAGAAAGTTCTTGAAATCTCCAACATCAGCCTTCTGACTTGTCAGACCACTTGTTCACATTCTCCACTGTGGCCTTGGCCCAGCTGATGGGGTTAATGGTGATCTATCATCTTGTTCTCCTCATGATTACTCCACCACTCACATCTGTCATTTCTTTAGCAAGAGGGAAGATAACCAAGCCATGTCAGAGAGGGCAGATGGTTTAGCAGTGGGGGCTCCTGTGGAATGGCTAAGCCCCCAAGGGGACCAGGGCTGGTGTGCCAGATGGGGAGCACCTCAGCTTTCAGGATACTTCTGTGTTGGCAACAACCATAAACTCTGCCTGTTTGAATCTCATTGGCCAGGCCTTGTCTTCTGCCAGGAACAGTCTTTGCCCCTCACTGAGACCAATCAGCAGCACAGTCAGCAGCAGGGTAAGCCAAAAGCAATTTCTTCATGACATTTCCAAGGGAGGGTGGGATTCAGCACATATTGTGCATTTCTCTGAGCTCCCTAAGGGTATGATGGCATCCAAACCTATAGCCAGCCAGCGCCATAGGGAGGGGTGTGTGTGCGTGTGTGTGTGTGTGTGTGTATAGATCCAACTGAGGCGGTCCACAAACAGTTTTGCATGTAAGAGTAAGCACAGGTGTTTCAAGGTACCCAGTGAATAATCTTGCCTATACTACATCAATTCTGGTAATTACCCTATTTCCTAGATTCTAATATGCCATTGATTATAAGATGCACCATTGATTTAATAGCTGCTTCAGAAAAGAAACTTCACAATAAACATGCGCATCTATTTTTAAGACACATCTCTATTTCAGAAATGTTCAAATGTGTATAGGGGAAGCAGGGAAATAGATGCATATTACAATTAAGAGAAAATGGTAATTGGGAGATAGTCAAACAAATTGCCTGATTGAACTCATCAGTAAATGCAGTCGGTATGATTTATTGGTCTGTACTGTGAGAGAGAACCTTATTGGGTGAGGGGTTTTTGTGTGTTAGGAGGGGCACCCTAGCCTATGACCCAACAGCCATGAGTTCAATTATTGTGCCCCATTCTTTGCCAATTCTCAAAGGCTCTTCCCAAAGAGTATCTCCTCATATTCACTGTCATGACAGGCATGTGATTCTAACTAGGTGATTTCCAGAATTAAAGGCAAGAGGATACCCTCATCCCTTTCATCTGACATTGTCTTCTGAGCTCAGCTCCTCCCCTCAGCCCCCAGGGATTCAGATCTCCTATGGTGTCTCCATCCTGAAAGGCCCACACCTCAAGGCTGTATCAGAAAGGGTTGAACATTCTCCTCCTGCACATTGTCCAGGTGAGGCTGAGTGAGACTATTACCATTTGCTTTCAGCCTGTCTCTCCCAGCTTCTCTCCCAGTACACTCTAAAGCCTACTGCCAAACCGTCTGTCACTCTCTATCACTCCAGGCTTCCTCCTGACACAGGCCTTTGTTGACATTGTTCTCCTAAACTGGAGGGTCTTGGATGCCCCAGATCGAGGCAATAAGATTGGGCTTTATACACATACTAGATTGTGTGGTGGCCCAAACAACAAGCCAGCAGGGTATCAGGAAGGTCTGAGGTTGAAAGTGGTCGGGGGAGAAACATCTTGGAGACAATGAAAATAAAAAAATTTTGGTCCACACTGGAGAGTGGGAGGGACTGGTTACGGGCTGAGCAAACAAGGGGGATAGAGAAGTCCAAGGAAAGATAGTCAATAAAAAGACTTAAGAGGTGGATGTGTGGGTGGTTCAGTCGGTTAAGCATCTGCCTTTGGCTCAGGTCAGGTTCATGGTCCCAGGGTCCTGGGATTGAGCCACACATGGGGCTCCCTGCTCAGAGGGGAGTCTGCTTCTCCCTCTTCCTCTGTAATCTCTCAATCTTCCTGTCTTTCAAATAGATAAATAAAATCTCAAAAAAAAAAAAAGACTGAAGAGGGAGAGTCTTTACAAAGGTTCTAGAGAAGAATCTTGCTATCGAGAAGGCAGGGTCATTTTCAAGGATCCTGGTAAACTCCTCTAGATCTGCACAGATCTGTAATTCTCCTTTCACCTGGCTTTTCAACTTTTCACTCAATAATTCTCAACCTGGAGATTAGGGTACTGCCCTCCCCAGGGGTGTTTGGAAGTGTCTGGGGGAGTTTTGTTTGTCACAATAACTGGAACTCTACTGCCATTCAATAAGCAGGGCCAGGAATGCTGACAATTCTGACGTTTTGGAATAGTCTTGCACATGAAAGAATTACCTATTTAAATAACCAAGATACTCATATTATGAAACATTAATTAACCCCTGAACTACCTCACCTGGCTTCTAGGGGTGCTCTTTCTCCCCACTAGGCTGGCCTACATTTGCCCTAATTGCCTGCAGTTCCTTATCAGACAAAGTCTGATTTGGAATTTTCCAATGGAACTTTCTTAAGCAACTAAGAGAAGACAGATGGAAAATTATCGAGGAAAGCAACAAAGCATAAAAACAGATGAGCATCAACAGACTTCTGAATCTAAGGAAGATCAAATCTATTCAGCCTCGTCACAGGAGCACTTTTTTTTTTTTTTTTTAATTCACACTTTTTACTGATTGAAACAATTTTCTAGGTACAGAGGCCTCATTTCTCTCTTTCCTCCAAGGACACTATAGCCATTCAGGCTCCAGGCTGGTCTGGCTGCTCTGCTGTGTAAGCTTTCTAGAAGCCGGTCCCTCAACCTCTCTCTGAGTATGACCCAGACAAACAGTGAGCCCAAATCCACTCCAGCCTCAAGCTGCCTTGGCCTTCTGGGCTCTTCTTGATCTCTAGTTTCTCACACTAGGCCCACGCATTAGGTCTGTCGGAGCAAGGTGTGGTCTGCTTTGCCTTTATCCTTACCCTGAAAGGCAAAGGTCTCGTTTGCCTTTCAGGGTAAGGATAAGGTAATGCTAGCAGCCATAATGGAGTATTCATAAACTCCCATGACTTAACACAATGAAAGTTTGTTTTTCACTCACTTCAAGACTAAAACAGGTGTTCTTGGTTGGTAGCAATTCCCCCCCAAGTGGTAATTCTGGGCTTAGGCTCCTTCCATCTGGTGGTTCTTCCATCTTTGATATGGGTTTCTAAGGCCACCCTCTTGTCTTCATCAAGCCTGAAGAAGAGCAAAGAGCATGAAGGATTGCATGTGGGTGGTTTTAATGGGCCAGACCTGGAATCACCACACATACTTCTGGTCATATTCTACCAGTAGGAATACAGACAAAGGGCCTTACCAGGCTCTAAGAGAGACTGGGAACTGTAGCCTAGCTGTGTGTCCAGGAAGACAAAGAATTAGGTTTGATTATCAGCCAAGAGTATCTGCCAAATCCTCCCTGTATAGGATTTTAGAGTCCTGTTGTTATTTTTCTCTACCATTTTTGGCTGGCATGCAGCATTTCCTGGTTAACAATAAATGGTTGTAAAAAAAAAAAAAAAAAAAAAAAAAGAATAAATGGCTGATTTTTCAAAAAGTGAAACATAGCATTAGTATAGCATATGACCCTGCAGTTCCACTCTTTGGTGTAGACCAAAGCATTTAAAACAGTACTCCAACAAATACTTATGCATGTATATTCATAGCAGTACTGTTCATAGGAGCTAAAAAAAAGGTGGGGAAAAAAACCCAAACATCCATTGATGGAATGAATGGATAAACAAATTGTACTGTATACATACAATAGGGTATTAGCCATAAAAGGAATGAAGTACTTCTATATGTTGCCATGTGGGTAACCTTCAAAACCATTATGCTAAATAAAAGAAACCAGACATAAAAGGTCACATAATACATGGCTCCATCTATGTGAAATGTCCACATAGAAAAGTCCATAGATAGGGATCCCTGGGTGGCGCAGCGGTTTGGCGCCTGCCTTTGGCCCGGGGCACGATCCTGGAGACCCGGGATCGAATCCCACGTCGGGCTCCCGGTGCATGGAGCCTGCTTCTCCCTCTGCCTGTGTCTCTGCCTCTCTGTCTCTCTCTGTGTGACTATCATGAATAAATAAATAAAATCTTAAAAAAAAAAAAAAAAAGTCCATAGATAGAAAACAGATTAGTGGCTGTCAAGGAACAGGGGGACAGAGCAGAGAGTGACTGCTTATGTGCACAGGGTCTCCTTTGGGAGATGAAAACAGTTTGGAAATAGAGGAGGTAGGTGGTGGTTGTACAACATTGTGAATGTACTAAATGCCACTGAATTGTTGGCTTTAAAATGCTTAATTATATGTTATATGGATTTTATCTCATTAAAAAAAATGTCTTGATTCTAAAAAAACAGTAATTGTAGGTTTTAAAATTTTGGTTTTTATTGAGACTCATCTTTTGCCCATTATTCTTTGTTAATTCTTCTGGTCTATATGACATAATTCTTCTGGTCCATATAACATAAGATGCTGCATATCATTTTGGTCTGACCCAGCAACCTACATAATCCCATACACTCTTTTACCCTTTTAAGATATAGGGAAATTAACTGGCTTATTTTTCCTTAACTCCTTGGACTCCTTCCTTGGGTTTAGTTTCCAATAATACAAAATATGTTTCTAAGGTATAAAGTGATTCTCTGTCAGAGAGTTCATTTGCTGAACCATGATGATTGACATTAACACCATGGGTTGATTACTTTTACTTAGTTAATACTCTCACTTCCGGAACCTTCTCAACTTCCTTCCCACCATACCTGTCCTCATCAACTAACTGCTTGATCACCCCTGTCCTCTGGGTTCTGTCCAGCAGCTTGAGATGTAGGCATTTTCAAGGTTTCCTAGGACCCAGTTCCCATCTTTTCTGCATGCATGATCCTAGTCAAATAATTCCTACAATAGTAAAAATAATTTTTTTAAAGATTTTATTTATTTATTCATGAGAGACAGAGAGAGAGAGAGGTAGAGACACAGGCAGAGGAAGAAGCAGGCTCCATGCAAAGAGCCTGATGTGGGACTCCATCCCAGGTCCCCAGGATCACGCCCCAGACTGAAGGCAGCACTAAACCGCTGAGCCACCTGGGCTGCCCTATAGAAATAATTTTAAAAAATTATTCAGACCTTGCTTCTGCTTCAAATAAAATAGCACTTACTAGGTTGCTTTGTACTTTTTTTTTTTTTTTGATATGGGACTTTTTATTCCTCTAAACTGTAAGCCCTTTGATGGTAAGAACTATGTCCTTAATTGCTTCTATATTCTTAGCACAACATAGTGCCTGGTATATAGTCCTGCTCAATAAATATGACTTAAGTGAATGAACAAATTGTAATAACATACAGATAAGAGAAAGGTTGTTTTCCCGTAGAAATAAACAACTTGATTGAAGCCATTCTCTTGTAGAAAGAACAGTTTTTACCTGAAATCAATGGATTGCTCATTCCTGGAGACTAGCACAAAAGAACCATTGTCTAGGGCTGGCACAAATTACAAGCAGGCAGGCTCAAGGAAAGAAATAAAATGTGTTATAAATGGTAGCCTAGAACTCGGGAAACAGTAGAAAGGGGCAGACCAGGAATGGTCAGAATAGAAAAACCAGGGGTGCCTGGGTGGCTTAGTCAGTTGAGTGTTTGACTCATGGTTTCAGCTCAGGTCATGATCTCATGGGTGGCAGGATGGAGCCCCAGGTCAGGCTCTGCACTCAGCAGGGAGTCTGCTTGGGATTCTCTCTCTCTACCCCTCCTCCTGCTCATGCTCTCTATATCAAATAAATAAATAAATCTTAAAAAAAAAAAAAAAGGAAAGAAAAAATAAGAAAAACCAGTTCTACTCACTGGAGGAGGGTGAACAGGCCCTGCTGTAGGCAGTAGGGGAAATCTAGCCAGGCACTGCACTCTGAGTACGTGGGAATGTGCATAAATGATGGCGTGGATGGTGGTCTTGGGGCAGCCTTCAAAGGTAAAAAGAGAGAACTCCAGCAGTGTAAGGGGTGGGGGATTGCTATGAGCAGGAACCATGAGAGAGCTAAAAGAGTCCGAAGTCAGTGTCAGGGGGAACTGATAGTAGGCTGGGCAATGGGCAAGATTCTTTGAAAGAATGATGGGATTAAAAATCCTGGGAAGATGGATGGGAATAAGTCTGGGTCTTGGTTTTGGTATCTAGGTAGATATTGGGGCCCAGAGAAGGCCCAAAAGCTAGGTTGGAACAGGACTGGGTGATATATGCTTGACCTCCTGGACTAGGTAGGGCTCTTTAAACTTGTTATGACTGAGGTCAGAGTAAGTCCCCAAGGTTGAGGTAGGGTGGAGCATGTAGATGGAACTCAAGTGTTAGAGTCTAGAGTCTAGGTCTCCTGCAGTCCCCACTAGAGAGTGGGGAAGGGAAGCCTGTAGGGAGCAAGGAGCCATTAAAAGTTAAACCTGCACAAATGAAATTTGTATGGTTGCTAAGCTGATTCAATGATCAAGCTGGGTACCTATAAATTACTCCACTGGATTTAATGTGTATATGTTTTAAAGATTTTCTTTCCCCATAGCGAAGTAGATTTACAGTCTGAATGACTGAGCTTATTAATTCTAATCACCTTCTCTAAAATAGAGGTATCTGAGAACACAGGAAGGAAGGGCTTATGTCCTGAGGTCCAAGAAGTAAGAGGAGCCCTCCTCGTACCTACAGCTATGGTGAATCAGGATGTCTTCTGGTGACCATGACCTTGGTGATTTCTCATGCCTTACCTATCCAGCTGGCATGCATCCTTCCCTGAGGAGCCAGACCAATAGAACTGTCCTCTTACTCAATGGTTAGATTCTTCAATTCTTCCCGAATGTGTTCACCAAAGCTCTCAGTACAGCATCCACAGGACAGTACCCGGGAGACCTTTAATAAATTCTACATGGAGAACTGGCTTGGCTGAATGAAGTCTGGTTGTCTTCTTTCCTGCTAGTTTGGAGCCTGATTCACCCTTTTTTCTCAGCAGTGTTTGAAATGAATTATCTAGTGTTTCTTCAATAAATCCCCTTTTCAAATTATTTCAGTCTAAGTGAGTCCTGATATTTCTAATCAAGAACCCTAACAAATACAGAGATTGGTGTCTTAAGTGGTGGCAGGAAACAGACCTTCAGAGAAACAAGGGGTGTTAGAATTTGTTATCTGCCTCGATTGGAGCTGAAGGCAGTGGAAATCCAGCCAGGAACTTTAGGGACATGTGGCTCAAGTGCCAAAACAACTACTTAAGTTATCACCCATTGTCTCTGACAGGAAGCGCCCACTGCAGGCAAGGAAATGGAGGCTCCCTAGCAGATGTTCTTGGTGCCTGCGGCACATCCCTGCGCTCTGGATTTCAGTGCAGATGTGGGATCGCCACACTCAAGCGAGTGCCAGTGTCTCCGTTTTCTTCCTCGAGGCTTTCGGCAAAGCCACAGAACACTCAGCCAATAATCAGTGCAGCTAGCCCCCAGTGTAGGGGAAATTAACCTTCCTGAAGGCAAATCCCAAAGAGGGATGAGAACTGGTGAATAAGCAGTCCCATTCCTTTCCTTCTGAGGACAATGTGAAGGCACCTTCAACAATGTGCTTCAGAAGCCTCTATGAAGGGAGCCCACCACATTTTAGCAGCTTCACTTGGCCCCCTTGGTTGATTTTTCTCCCTTTCCCATCTCACTCTCCCTGCTTCCTTATGGAAATTCCAGATAACCTATGTGCACCCAAGTCTGAGTCTTGAGCCTGCTTTCAGGAGAGCTCAAATTAATAGGCAGGGGACAGTGGGAAGGGGAAAGGAATGAAAGGACCAGAAGCAGGGGGGAGGCAAAAAGGGGTGGCTGTAGTCTTGATCTGTCAGCACTGGGAAGCTTAAGGAGGGAGAGAAAACTTAAATTCATATATTTCAGAGACTCCTGGGTGGCTCAGCAGTGGAGCATCTGCTTTCTGCTCAGGGCGTCGGCATGATCCCGGGCTCTGGGGATGGAGTCCTGCATCCCGCTCCCCATAGGGAGTCTGCTTCTCCCTCTGCCTGTCTCTGCCTCTCTTTTTCTGTGTCATTCATGAATAAATAAATAAAATCTTTTTTAAAATTCATATATTTCAGCCCAAGGAATGGACAGAAACCCACAGACTTTCAATGACCTTACTAAAAGTCTTTCTTCCAGCTCAGTTGCAGGAGCAATCATAGCACTTTATCCTATAGGTGGTCAAATAATAAACGTAGTTAAAAATCACAGCTCTTCTACATTTCTAATGTGAAAGATAGGGCTTAGACCAGAAAAAAAGTGGGGCCCCAACAGCTGGAATGAGGATACCTGGAAAGATTCGGGGAACTCAGTGTAGTACCATGAACTTTTAACCCCTACTAAATCTTGCCAGAAGAGTAGCTCCTCCCCTCTCTCTGATGCAGCTGTTCCTGCCTTGTTTGGTAACCCTATGTGGACCTCTTTATTTGGTTACTTTGCAAGGGGAGGAGTTATTCTCCTTATTACCTCTAGATTGAAAAAAAAAAAAAAAAAAAGATTAGGGACAGACCCCACCATGCTAGGGGCAGCAGTAGTAGTTAATTCCATTGTAGTTAATTCCATAGCCAAACTCTGGAGGAGAAAGTGTACACACCAAAAGTATGGATGGTATTTTTAATTTGAATCACCAGAACATCTGGGCATTCACATAGAATGAATTATGAGAAAATAAGACTAAGAAGAAAAGAATACTGTATGAAATTGTCTGAATTTGTAGGTTCTTGATTGAATGTCACTACTTCTATGTTCTAATTCTGTGTTTGGTTGACTGAAGCATGGACTCCACACTGGTTTCCATCAAATGGAGTTGAAGAGGCTGAAATTCTTGGGACATAAGGAAGGAATGCATAGAATTTAGGGGATAGAAATGTGGAAATGGCTTTTTTTTTTTTTCCTGGAAATGGCTTTATGTGAGACCCAATCAACTTACTCTGAGAAGACCCAGAAAACATTTATTTCTCTCACTGTCTCAAGAAATATATATTTTCCAAGATGTTTAATGGGACATGTCCTGTCATCCTAGAGTTATGGTTAAGACCAGAGGTTAAAATAGAAGATGCTAAGTATAACACTCTAAATCCAGAGTCATTAGTCACCTCTGTGTAGGACATACTGAGACATAGCATCACCACCAACACCCTGCCTGCCCCCATAGTACGTAGTAATCCCTGAGAGAGATCTGCTAGCTTTCTGCAGAGGAGGGCAGTGCAATGTTCATGATGAGAAGCTAGTCCTTCCCTTACACCCTATGGGCAAGGTAAGAAGAGGGTGTGCTCTAAGAGAATCACTTGTAAAGAAAGAAGTAGAGAAGAGAAGACTCATTTACATCCTGGTTTGGATGTCCAGCTGATCTGAGCAAGGGGAAGGAGGCCTGGGCAAAATGGGGGGCAGGAATAAGGTATGTGTATTGAGGGAGAGGGTAGTATAGTTAGCCTATACTTCTACCATTTTGCATGGTGAAGACCCATGAGTTTCTGAATAGTTGGTTGGGCATAGCAGAAGGGACCTAGTCTTGAGTTGTCAGTGACTCTACCCAAGGGCTGCAAGCCCACCAAGGTCATCCCAGCAGCTGGAGGCTGAGTGTTGAGTATATTTGGCTAGAGCTGAAGGGTGGTGGGGAAATAAGGCAAGCCAGAGGCAGTCTCCTGGTCAGGGAAATGTACAGCTCATGTCTCCACAGAGTCTCTTCTCTTTCCCCCCACACAGAGCTCAGAGATGGGAGAGAGCCCAGCATTCAAAGCCTGCCCTACAAGGAGCTTGGTGACCTACTGAGAAACAGCAACAGAAGAAATGAATGCTGTAACCTCTCCCAGTGGAGAAGAGAAATGTTTACCCTGTTCCTTTAAGTTCCTTTTTGCCTAGTGGTATAACTGCCAAAAACTCTAGGAGAGGCCTGATTTGAGCTATAATGGAGGATGGTTGACCCCTCCACCCATTCCTTTTCCTAAATCCATTCATAGACATGGAGACTCTTGAACGAAGAGAAGGTCAAGTACTCTTGAGGGAAGATCCTGCAATAACACTAAAAGGATGCAGTGTGACTCTGTTAGCCTTCCCCTAAAGGATCTGTGGCCGCTCACCAGGGTAACCAGGTGTTGATTAAGGTACTTGGATTACCAGACCTTTTAAGGATTATTGGGTACTGAATCTTGTATAATATTAATTCTTGGGGACCCAGAACACTATTTCATCCATTGATCAATGTGAGCCTTTTGAGGGCCAGCTGACAAATGGATTTTTTCCTGAGTCAGTCTCATGGTAGAACCAGTGCACCTCTTAGACTGTCCCATGGTTATTTTCTCAGTTCTTGACTGAGCACTTAGAATAAATGACTTTAGCAACGGACAGAATCCCTGCCCTGGCTCCTGAAGGCTCCTGCCATAAGAAGGACCAAACAGAAGTGTCCAGAGTCCTCCCACTCGCCACAAGCGAGTTGCAGACATTAATGCAGACATCAACAGTGCCCAGCTTTGAGAGGGGCCAAGAGCCAGAGAAGTTTCTGATGCGGGTCCAGGTCACAATGTAAGCGCCTGCGTCCTACACTTGCCATGCCGACAGATAGGGCAATGATACGCATTGTGTATGGAGCTTGGGATTCCGCGTGGAGCCGCTGAAGAGCACCAATGGGAGAGTCACAGTGAGGGCCTCGGAGGTTTTGGAAAAATGATCTCATCTCTTTGCGCAGTAAGTGTTCATGTGAGAAACAGCTCTCGACTTTCTACTAGACCTCCCAGACTGAACCCCAGAGCGTGGGATTCCAGGCGACCATGCAGCCCACGTTGCCCGTCATGAACTTGGTATGACCTGATCAATAAGCCAAGAAGGGTGTGCCCAGAGCCACAGTATCATTAGGTGGAAGCAGGATATTTGAGCCTGGGTCAAGCAGGGTCTGGAGATACAAGCAAGTTGCATGTGGCTCACGCTCCGAACACACTTGCTCCTGTTATGCTGCCACCCCACTCTCAGCACACACATGTGACCTCATGGAGAGTTCCCTATGACCTGTTGTCTACAGGAGGAGAAATGGGAGCCTGATCTACAAGTGGCTCTGTACAATATGCTGGCAGCACACGGTAAGGGCCTGCTGCGGCGTTAGAGCTGCCCTTATAACCAGCCTTGAAGGACCGCAGAGTAGTCAAATCCTCCCAGGGACAGAACATTCAGCTGTATGTTTGACCATTCTTCTCAAGAGAAGAGAGGGCCTAAGGTGAGCATCCGAAGTGATTCATAAGCAGCAGTGAATGGTTTGGCCTGATGACTGGGGATTTGAAAGGAACCAGATAGAAGAATTAGTGACAAAGGGGTTTTGAGAAGGGATCTGTGAAAGGATGACCACCCAACATAACAAAACCCTCTCACCTCCAATATGCTCCCACCTTTGTCTTCCAAGTGACCTTGCAGCAAGCTAATCTGATCATGTCTTTATCTTTTTTTTTTTTTTTAATTTTTATTTATTTATGATAGTCACACAGAGAGAGGAGAGAGGCTGAGACACAGGTAGAGGGAGAAGCAGGCTCCATGCACCGGGAGCCCGACGTGGGATTCGATCCCGGGTCTCCAGGATCGCGCCCTGGGCCAAAGGCAGGCGCCAAACTGCTGCGCCACCCAGGGATCCCTGATCATGTCTTTATCTTGATGGGAATTTGAACTACTCCCTATTGCTTACAAGATAAACTATAAACTCTTCATATAGCCTATCTCTTGCCTGTTTGTCCAGTCTCACCTCTTACATTCCTTCACTAATGCTTGCTGCTCTAACCTGATTCCCCCAAAGCATGCCTTTCTTTCTTAGGCTTCTGTCCCTCAGACTCCATGTTTTTCCCTTTATCAGGAAGGACTCTGCTCTAGTCATCTCCCAGGTCCCAACTCAGAGGCCACCTCCTGCCCAGGTGTCCCCAAGCAGATCAGGCCAGCTACTATAACAGACTCTGGAGCCACATTGCTTGGGCTTTGATCCTAGCTCTGTCACTCAACCTCCGGCATGTTATTTAACCTTTCTATGCTTCAATTTCCTCACCTGTAAAGTAGGAAAGACTATATTAATCAATATGTAAGTATTAGTAATAATAAGATGTTTATGTTTATAAATAATAAAACAAATAAATAATACAGAAGCAGAAATATAAAAGTAGAATTGGGCCTGGCAGAGTGAATGCTCACCATGTGCTACTTAATTACTGCTATTAGATGCTCTTTGCCCTCTGTTCCCTAGTACTGTGTGCACATGCCCAGGCAGACAGGACAAAGACACTCTCCCCTCTTTGCAGGCAGCAAGGGCCTGACATATAGCAGGCTTACAATAAATAAATATTCATGGGCTGAGGGGCGCCTGGGCAGGGCAGTTGGTTAAGCATCAGACTCCTGGTTTCGTCTCAGGTTTGATCTCAGGGTGTTGAGATGGAGCCCTGTAGCCAGCTTCTGGCTCAGTGGGGAACCCACCTAAGATTTTCTCTCTTCTTCTCCCTCTGCCCCTCCCCCATGCACGCATGAGCATGCTGCTCTCTGTTTCTCAAATAAATAAAGTCTTAAAAAAAAAAAACACCACTCATTGAATAAATAAACAATGTCTGGAATCAGAAGCAGAGATGTAGGAATCAGAGATAGAAGACCCCATTCTGCTGTTTACTAAGAAACCTTGGACAAGTCACACAGTGAGTAAAAGTCTCAGTTTGCTCATCAGCAAAATAAAGATGACAGCACACATTATAAGCCAAACCACAGGAAAGTGCCATTTTGTAGGTCAAAAACAATTGAATATCAGCAATTTCATATGCTTCAACATAATTCTCACACCTTAGGACTAAAGGGAGGCCCAGATGAGGTAATGGCTACGAGAATGATTTACAAGCTGTAAAGTGCCTTACAAATGCCACTGTTGGTTATTATCTGATATGTGTGGCAAGTTAGACTCAGTGTGTTTGAGTAGAAGAATCATTTCATTTCATTCTGTTTGTATAATAAATAGCAATTTGAAGAAACACATTAAAATGTCAAATTCACATGACAGGTGATGTCAGTGCTGGATTTGAACTCAGGACTCTGAGTGGAAGGGCCATGGGCTTGGGTGGGCCCCCAGGTTGGGTGAAGACGCCAAGGGATGTCTTGCAGACAGAGTGCTGTGGGTCTGAGAGAGTGGTGGCCAGCCAGTCTTCTGGCCTGCAAGCGTTTAGCATTCTGTGGCTCTTGGAAGCCCCTAGGGGAATTCTTTGATGCTCTGGTTCCTCCAAGAGCACACACTGTATTTGTTCACACTCACTACACTTCTCCCAGACTCCCAAGGTGACATCCTCCCCAGAATCCCTGATGCAGTAGAAGACTTCCTGGTGAATGTCAATACACACAGGTCCATAGGAGCCCATAGCTTCCAGTCTAAACAACCTCTTCTGCCCTCAGTGCCTCTGATGAAAGTGATCTGTTTATAGACTAGAGCTTCAACCATCAAATGTCCTTCCTGCTATGATTTCACTGGCTCAGAATGGTGACTATGTCAGATAGGATATGATGAGGGGGATGGGCTTGATGACGCCTGGGATCCAGGCAGGCCAGATAGAGTCAGTGTCTAGCAGAATTAACACCAAGTTTGCCATTAAATCAGAGCCTTTCCCTTGCTCCCTTGGTGTACCTGTTTGCCCTCTTTACTTTTCTATATAAAAAGGACTTTTGATCACCTAAACTTACTACAAGTTTAAGTCATAGAATCATCTACCATAAGAGCCAGCAGGGTCCTCAGAGATCACTCACAATTTACAGCTGAGGAAACTGAGACCAGAGCTCAGAAGCTCAATCAGAAACTAGGCCTGTGGAATCCCCAGTTAGCACTCTTATTGTCATGTGACATGTTTTGAACAAAGGGCTGTCGTTGATAAGAATACCTTTATATGGCCAAAGATAGTCCTGGGTTCTTCTAAATCTGCCTCTTACTGGGTGTGTGACCTTGGGAACATCACCTGACCTGTCTGAACGAAACATCATCTGTAACCTCTCAGTGTTGCAGACTCAAATAACATACAGAGTGTGCATCGTACACAGAGTCCTTATTACAGTTGGTTTCATTTCACTGTGGAATAAAAGACAAACTTTGTAGAAGGGTCAATAAGCAAGTAAAAGATTTGGGGCAGTACCGGTCATGGGGAGGAGGGAAGGGTAATGAAACCTGGTATCTGATGACACACTATTTTACCCTGCTTTTGTACAGGACTGGCATTTTCCCCCAATTTGATTAAATTCAGGAAACATTTATTGAACACTTATTATGTGCCAGACAAGGTTAAGTTTTGTGGGTATAGACTATTCTAAGACAGTGTTCTTACACTGTGGGAGGTAACCCTCTAGCTCGGGAGACAGGTAAACAAGTAACTGATGTTGTTCTGCTTAAGAGATGTGCTAACAGAGGAGAACACCAGGAAAAGGGCATTTCAGGCAGAAGGAACAGTTTGAACAAGTGCCCAGAGGCATGAAAATCAATTTGGAGAATGTATCAGGTAGGCATCGGCTTGGCAGCTGACAATAGAAAACTCAAAATAGCAGGGGCTGAAGCAAGCCTGAGGTTTATTTCTCTCTCACGTAAAAGCTGTGCAGAGCCAGGCAACCCAGGGCTGGTGTGGCAGCTCCATGGTCATTAGGAATCCGGGCAGTGTGAGCCGGATGCTTAGAGCATGGACTCCTGAGTCATACTGTCTGGGTTTTAATTCCTTTTCAGACCAAGAGACCATGAGGAGGTTACCTCTTTTCTTATTTTCTCAGCTGTAAAATAAGGATAATAAAAGGACCCATCTCATAGAATTGCTATGAGGATTAGATGGTTTCAGTTGGAAATGTGTTTTGAACAGAACCGATGCATATGTTTTAATATTCTATTTTTCTGTGCCACCATCCTTAGTGCGTGGCTTTCATTCTCAAGGTCACCTCAAGGTTCATGATAGCTGCTGGTGCTCCAGCCATCACATCCCAGTTATAGAAAGCTGAAATAAGAAAGGGAAGGAGGACAAAGGCCTCTCCCTCCAGCTGGGTCAGCTTCCTTTAAATAGCTTTCCAGAATTCCCAACACATCATGTGTGCTTATACGTCACTTGGCCTAATAGAGTTGCAAGAGAGGCTTGGAACCATGGTCTTTTAGCTGGGTTCTATTAGAAAAGATAGGAAATTTGGATTGTTTTTTAAAAAGATTTTATTTTATTTATTCATGACAGACAGAGATGCAGAGACACAGGCTGAGGGAGAAGCAGGCTTCATGCAGGGAACCTGATGTGGGACTCGATCCCAGGACCCCACGATCACACCCTGAGCCGAAGAGAGACACACTTAACCACTGAGCCACCCAGGTGTCCCGGAGATATAGATTTTGGTTGGCATGTGTGGAGGCCGAGAAAAATTAAGGCCATCCCACCTAAAGTTTAGCATTAGCACAAGTACAGCCATCTTAGGGTCCCTGTGAATAAGAGCTGAACTTTACGGGAAAAACTGCAGAATGTCCTCAATGTCCTCGGCAGAGAATCCCGTATCAGAAAGAACAGAGCCCACGCCCGTGGTAGAAAGTCCCATCTTAGAATGAGAACAGAGCTCAATGCCCTTGAAAGCCCCATATCAAAATGTAAACAGAACTTGAGAAATTCTTCCACCCCTTCTGGAAATCCCCTAGACCAGCCTATAAAAAACCCAGCTGTAACCCACTTCGGGGTCCAAGTCCCCGCTCCGCTGTGTCGGGTATACTTGGCCCCAAGCTCGAGCTTGTAAATCAACCCTCGTGTGTTTGCATTGGTGTCGGCTCCTTGGTGGTTTCTCGGATTCTCAATCTTGGGCACAACAGCATGATATTGTGATTTGTGAAAAAAAATACATATTGGGTGTCCTTTTGGGTACAGAGCTCCTAAAACCCTTGGAATTTCCTGTGATAAGAATGCTAAAGGTATCTTCGTTATGATAATGAGGTGATTTCCAGAATGCCCTCAGGCAACAAAGGCTGAGTGTTGATGGGGGTCAGGGAGAGGGAACCAACTATGTGATTAGAAGTTGATTAGGTCAGAATTTTCATTCCCACCCTTTGACCTCTACGAAGAGAAGAAGGGCTGGAGACTGAGTTTAACTGAAGGCCAACAATTCAATCAATCATGCCTACGTAAGAAAGCCTCCATTAGGACTCAAAGGGGGTTCAGAGAGCTGTGTTGGGGCACACATGGAGGTGTGGGGAGTGTAGGATGCTCACGGAGAACACGGAAGCTTCCTCAAGATACGCATCTCTTCCATCTGGCTGTGACTGAGTTAAAACTTTTTATAATAAACCACAGCCTAGTAAGTTAAACGTGGTTTTGGGGGGATTTTTGTGACTTCTGTGAGCCACTCTAGCAAATTAAATTAACCTAAGTTGGGGGTTGTTGGAACCTCCAATCTATAGGTGACAACCTGGACTACGAGTTGGCACATGAAGGGCGCTGGAGGGGTAGTCTTGTAGGATTGAACCCTGAGTTTATGGGATCAAAGAGTATCAAAACTGACTTGAATTGTAGAACAACCTGCTGGTGTTGATTACTTGGTGATGTGGGTCCCCCACCCCCACCACTCACACAATGGAAATGGGTCCAGAACCCTTTAAACCGCCAACTTGTGAAGTTTTTTTTGAAGTGGTGTTGGTGACATTGTTGAGGCCCGGAGCAGCCCATCAAGAAAGAATTCCTGAGACTTCTTTGTTGCAAAATGGTGGTTTTATTAAAGTATGAGGACAGGAACCGTGGGTAGAAATTGCTGCTGACTGCTGCCGGCTGCTGCCCCAGAATAGAGAGAAGCAAGTGATTACATACCTTGGGTTTGGGAGAAGTGAAGTTAAGGGAAGTCCCAAAAGGGCTTTCATATGCTAAAGAAGACACAGGACCTGGAAGAATGTTATAATCTGTCTATCTCAAGTATTTGTCAATGGGCTTCAGGTTATAAGGAACTTAATTTTATCTACATTTCCTTCTGCCTCTGTTTCTCAAATCATTTGCAGTCTCTGCCACAAGGAATAATAGATAAGCACCAATACAGGAGTTAGAGTTAGGTTGTAGGAATGAGGCTCAGACCAAACAGTGGACAGCCTTGACTGCCATCAATTGCTGGTTGTGATGTGGGAAACAGAGGAGAAGGAAATGTAGATAAAAGTAAATGTCCGTACAACCTGCAGCCCGTTGACAAATACTTGAGGCAGGTAGAGTATAATGTTCCTCCAGGAGGCTCCCAGCAGTCTTAATGCCTTGCTAGAATTATTTCTTGGCCATCAGTCCAGATCCCACAGAACCTCACCTATATCCCAAAATTACATCAGTTAGATGCATGGGATCTGCACCTCAGGGCATCCTGGGCTCAGGGTATCTTCTGGGAGTCATCAGAACACAGGTGGAGTGCTGGGGCAATGGGACAAGTCAAGTGAGATAAGGGATGAGGAAAGTGGTGTATTCAGTTTCCCACCTCAGCGGTCCCTTACCCTGGGATGAGGATGGTGAAGGGCGAGTGTGTAAGAAAGTAGTGCCATTTGACCAGTGTCTCTCCATATCTCATCTCGTGGTGCGGTGTTCACACTGCTTTCTCTTCTAACCAACTGCCATCAGTCTGTGATCATGACACAGCATATGACCTTGAAAAATGAACAGAGTCACTTTTTAGGAATGTGCTCGCCCTCACCCACCCCCATCACCACCCATTGCAGATGGAAGCCTGGAGAACACCACCATCTAGGGAGAGGAAGAGGAAGAAGAAGAAGCCATGTGCCTGGTTAGGACCCTGAACACCCAGCTTACTGGTTATCTTCACTAAACAAACCTCTACTCTGTCTGCATAAATGAGTTTGCCAAGACTGGGGGTGGAGTGGGCCAGGGTTGTTTCTCAAATGAAGAGAGAGTGACACAAATATGGGTGTCCCAGTGTTCATCCCAACTGTGGTTGGTGGCAGAGCAGTCACCATCTATCAGAGACCCTTCTGGAAACCAGACCTGCTCTAGAAGCTCTACTTTTATGTTCCGGGTCTCAGGACCTTCCCGAACCTCCTTTGAGAAGAGGGGGACAAAAGGTTGGGCCAGCTTTGCTCCAGGAGCCAAAATTCTTTGTCCTCAGGGTACTCCTCCTGACCTGCCAGCCCCTGCTGCCCTCACCTGGGTCAGCTGACAGAGTGGCCAGGATCGTGAAAGCAGGGTGCTCACACTACATTTAGCTTCAGGGAGATGGGGTGTGTGTGCCATCCTTTGCTGCACATCTATTTACCCTAAAGCATAGCCTTTTTAAGTCTTAACACCATAATAAAAACAAAAATAATAAATTCAGTTTCTCTGGATCAGGAATCTGGGAGAGACTAGGCCAGGCAGTTGAGGTTGCTATCAAGTCACTGGTTGGGGCCGCAGTCATCTGAAGACTTGACTGGAATTGGAGGGGCCATCTCCAAGGCAGCTCCTCCCACCCCCACCCTCATATGACTAGCAAGATGGTAATAGCCTTTGGCAAGAAGCCTCCATTTCTCTCCTTGTAGACCTCTTCTAAGGGATGCTTGACTGTCCTCATGGGGGCAGCCGGCGTGCCCCAGAGTGAGAGAGCCAGGGGAAAGAGCCAGGTCGAAGCTACTTTTGGACGACCTAGCCTCCAGATCAGCAAATTTCCACCATATTCTATTCTTTAGAATTGACTTACACGGTCAAGGGGTAGAGTATCAAAGAATTAGTGAAAATATTTTACAACCACAACATAGAACTTATGTCTTGTGGGTCCTGGGGTGAAGGAAGCCAGAGGTGGAATTGGAGGGATAGTACGAGTCTCATCCTCAAGCCTCCTGGAATTGAAAGGTAACAGTGGAAAATCATATTGGGTGAGGTTGTCACTGGAGGGTCCTATGATCTAATATAGAAATCTCCAAATGCCAGGTGGCTCTAATGTTGTCTCAGAAATGTCTCTACTTAAGCAGTACTGATGCCCAGGAGGTCCCAAACTACAAGTCACTCTTGCTGTCAAGGTTTGTAGCCTCCTCACTAGAAAGCACCTTCCTTTGGTATGGAAAGGGAAACTGAGGCCAGAAGAGGTTGAGCAATTTGACTTCCAGTCCCTTAGTGAGGCACAGATAGTGGCGGGAAAGATTCTAGAAAGGTCTGGCCTGTATAGCCACTTCTCCACACTGTAGCATCTCCCTCCTGGCATTCTAGGCAGCAGGCATATATGAGAAACTTCAACAAGCCAGCAGTGTGCTGAGCGTTTCTATGTCCCTCTGCCCACCCCCTCACTCATGATTTCTCTCTCTCTCTCAAATAAATAAAATCTTAAAAAATAAATTATGTAAACTGATGATGTAGATAGCTCCTCCCATCTACAATGAAGTCTTGGAGTTTGATGATGGCACCCCAGCTACATGTCCCAGGGAGCCAAGGACATGTGTGCCTTCCTGCCCTGGGCATCTGAGCCAGAGCACGACCATCGCAAACACATGGAGCTCAAGATGTTGATGACGATGAGCTTACTATTTCCCCTGAGCTACACCATGAAGTGGCATAAGTGGCATAAGTGAAGAGCCAAAAGCTGGCATATCAGCCACCAAAGTGACCCTGCCCAATGTCTGCTCGTTGTCTTGTCTGATTGGGCCCTCGAACCAAGGAGCTACCCTGGACCCGTTCAGGCCTCAGCTGGCCCTCTTGGCCAAGCCCCTCTTTCTTCGCTTAAAGACGGGAGGGGGCAGGAGATCAGGTTCTAGCTCCAGATCCTTCAATGTCCCCATATGGAGATTGTTTCTCAACAACAACAACAACAAAGAGTTGTTTCTATAAAAATTAACTTGAATACTTTGGAAAGAGCCCATAAAGGCAACTTGAAAGGAAGGGAGGAAGGAAAGAGGGAAGGAAGGAAGGAAGGAAGGAAGGAAGGAAGGAAGGAAGGAAGGAAGGAAGGAAGGAAGGAAGGAAGGAAGGGAGGGAGGGAGGGAAAAGCTTTCCAGATGTGGTTGACTTCTCTAAAAAATTAGCAAGGGTGGGGCTAGGGAAGAGGAATTATAAAAATCCCAAGGAATTATAAAAATCTCTGCATTCAGATTGCTATACACTGTTTTCAGGTCCTTGGGTAGGATAGAAATCTTTGCTGATGACTTACAGATGTGACTCATGGAAGAACGACAAAGAGGAACAAAAGAGTGGATCTATACTTACACAAAAGATCAGTTTTACATAAAAAAAAAATTAGCAAATGTCCATTTATAATTTTTACAGAAATAGTGTTTCAGGTAGGAAATCATTTGGCTACATCCCCACTGGAAGGAGTATCTCACCCAGTGTGAGCAGCAGCCTGTACTTCCAGAGCCTCACTGGGGAAGAGGCCACAGCACACCCCAAAGGCTAATTAGAAAATCAATGCATCTAGGCCTAATTGACAATGCTAATCATCTTTTTTAACTAAAGTGTCCTAGCTGCATTAGAATCATTAGCACCTGTCAGTGAGAGATAAGGTCTTCAGATTTCCACAAGGAAGCAGAGTTTTTTAATCAGCAGACCCGGACTTAATCAATACTTCCAATATCATGACCCATAACCTCAGTCCACTTAACAAATGCTTACACTTCCTGAGAAGCATCATTTTCCAGCGGCTCTCCCTGCTGTGAAGCTGTCTCCTGTCGGGTCCCTCGCCACACACGTCCATCTCTGTGCATGGAAATGTGCTCCCCCCTGAGCAGCGAGATGTTGTTGGAGGAAAATCTTACCACTGAGCCTGCTTTGACTTTACTCTCCTGACTTCATCCTTCAAATTGGCACAATTCTGCCCAGCAATTCCACTTTGTTTCTTTTCTGGGGAAAACTTTCCCACTGCAGGAGATGTCATTTAGCACAGGTTCTTCTCCCCTGAAGCCTCTCATCCCAGCTCCTTCACCTCTCCACTGGGAGAACAGAAACCATCCGACGTGCACTCCCTCATCTCTCCCAGTCCTCCCCTTTTCCTGCCCTCTGGGTAAAATCAAGAAAGCTCCATGAGGGCAGGGGGCTGTTTGGTCCTCAGCACCTTGTACAGTGCCTGGCACATACCAGGCTCTCAAAATTGCTGATGAATGAATGAATGAATGAATGAATGAATCCTCTACCCTTTCCCTCTTTATGAGGTCATGTTCATTGTTTACAACCTTCTGGAGCTGGAGGGAGGAAGATCTCATCCAATTGGCTTAGGCATCTGAGAAAATAGGTAAAAATGAAATCCTTACTGTCTCCATCTTTTATGGATGCTGTACCAAGACCACCTTTCCATGCTCACCTCAGTTGTATTTCCATCTGTCATTTGCATTTGTGTGTGCTTCTCCCAGAAGGTTATACTTTGCATGTTTAAATTCTTGGTGTGTGGTAGCAGACTGCTTGACACATAGGTAGGGCTCAATAAAAGAGTGATGAATTGTTGAGTGCCCCAGACCTAAAAGTCACTCAGGATTCCTCCCTTTCCTGCCCTTTTCACATCCAATCCACTAGCAGAGTCCTTTAGTTTTTACCTCCATGACAGAGAACAGCAAAATTTTCTGTAAAGGCTCAGATAGCAAATAGTGTACATGGATGGGCCACATGGCCTCTATGATAACTACTCATTCTACCCTCATGGTATGAAAGCAGCCATAGACACTATGTAAATGAATGGGAATGGCTGTGTTACAATAAAGTTTTATTGGCAAAAATAGGTGTGGATAGGATTTGGCTTAGTTTGCAGAACTATGCTCTATAGCATATCCCCAAATTGGTTCTTACCAAAGAAAATAATGCTGGGAAAAAGAGCCATCTTCAGTGCCTTCCACCCTCTTCCAGAAGTAATTCTGGGAAGGGGTGGTATAGCCTTCTGTGGTCGTGTGCATATGTTTATATACGGAGGTGAGCCTCTTTTCACCAGATCAGCTAAGCTTTTTTCCTGGCCCTTAAATAGGTCTCTTACTTCACCTTTCTTTCCTGACAGGCTTATGTATTCGAGACAGAAGCTGGTGCCCAGCACTGGCACTCATTAACTGGTGACCTCTTCCTGGTTACTGAACATTAAGAACGTCTCTTGTCTCATTTCAAAACTGGAGGAATATTGCTACTCTTCCATGGCATTGTCCTGAGGCTTAAACATGATCATGTGGGACGCCTGAGTGGCTCAGCAGTTGAACGTCTGCCTTTTGCTCAGGACATGATCCTGGGTCCAGGGATGGAGTCCCACATTGGGCTTCCTACATGGAGCCTGCTTCTCCCTCTGCTTGTGTCTCTGCCTCTCTCTCTCTCTCTCTCTCTGTCTCTCATGAATAAATAAATAAAATCTTTAAAAAAATATGATCATGTATTTGAAATGCTTGGTACAGTTCCTGGCATATAGCAAGTGCTCAGGAGCTGTTACTACTGTTAGTGTTGATATTATTATCATTACATCCTGATATGTATCTCCATATATAAATGCAGCTGAGGCTCCTGTGTGAGAATGAGGGCACCTGAGTCCATCTGCCAAGGTTTAAATCCAGCTCCTCCACTTACTGTGGGACCTTGGGGAAGTGCCTCAGTTGGCCTAACTTGTAAGGCTGTCATGAGGATTAAGTGAGTTATATACAGAGTTTAGAAGGGTGCTAGGCAAATAGTGAGCGCTGCAGAAGTGTGTGCTAGCAGCATCGTCATTATTAGGACCAGGACAGAGTCCTGGAATCCTCTGGACTTTGGCATCCCTGATGTCCAGGTACCACATTAGTGCTCAATCCATGGTACCCCAGCATATAAGAGAAGTGAGCCTTCCCCACTGCTTTGGCAGAGTCTGAACCCCCACCCCTTGCAGAGGAGGCTTCAAAAGCTTCTGCCATTCTTCTTTTCATCCCCTCAAAACATATTCTCCTTTCTAGCCTGCTTTAAACCAGTGAATGAGGCCCTTCTCTCCCTATGCTCCTCTTCTCCAAACCCCTTCTCCTTGGGGATATTTGTGTCCTTAGTACTTATTTAGCTCCCATCATCAGGCTGCTTATGCTGTGGTGATTGGAGTCATGCAAACAGGGTAAGAATAGAATTCATGGTCATTAGCTCCCTTAGAGACCTCATTTACTGCCACAGATCATGGCTGGGCAGGTGGGCAGGGTGGGAGGGCAGGGTTGGGGTTCATCCCTCTCCTGAACTCTTCCAGCATCTGTTGAAAGAGCTCACTTCCCTCTTAGCATTAAGCAGACAGAAATCTGCTTCCTTTCCCCTTGTTTATGCTAAATGGACTCCACTATTACTGACTCCATTGTGATATCTGTGGTATCCCTACCATTCAAGGAGGCGGAGTGTCTTTAAAGGCAAGTAGATGCTCTTTGATTCCCACAGAGTCATAGAGACTGACCCCCATGTGATCTGTGTTGCCTGATAAAGTTGAGCACTGGATCAGTGGTTTGACCACTTTGGGCAGGGCTGAGAGACAAAAGAACATAACACTGGATACATTCTCTTGTTTTCCATTTTAAAACATGTATTTAATTAGCTAGTGGCATGGCAACTGTTTTAGAAGCTATGAAGCACCCCAGTTAGAGAAGAGTTAAAAGAAACAAAACCTCCCCAGTACAAATTGAATACTTTATCATTAACAAAACTGTTATGAATTCCCTTTCTCTGAGCATTTGCTTGTTTGTCTTTTTTCCCACCTCCAGGCAGCCTCAGGCCTTTTCACAGACCTGATACGGCTTGCACATAGTTTCTGCTTAGATCACCAATGGTAATTATCTCCTCAGCACCTCTGCCTCTTTGTTCAGAGCTCCAAGTTTCAGAATTTGGCTTCATTTTCAACTCCCCCCCCCCACCACCACCAAGTTGCTCTGAACTTCTTTTTAAAAGAGATACTCTTGCCAGTGTCTTCCCTTGGCTCATTCTAATTTGCTCACTCAGATTCTTTCCTTCCAATGAGAGAGTCTTCATTTTATCATCTGACTTCTAAGAGAATTGGGTCTTTATTCCTTCTGAACAGCCACCAAACAAAACAGAACATGAATTAAGTGAGCCTCTTCCCATACTGAAGAAAGAGCTGTGCATTGTAATTTTTATATAAAACTTTAAAATATAAAACTTGAAAGAAAAATTTAAAACATAGCTGAGTTCAGAGTTAAGGGAGAGAAATCCCTAATACTGGATTAACAAAGAGGAAACCCAAAGTCAGGGTGGTTAACAGCTGCCAAATCATAATGGCTCATGGAATTATAAAATCAGCTGAGGGCTGGTATTCTGATATCTGTCTGGAGAGAGGAGCCTAAGCTACAGGTCCCATGTAGTAGAAGTGAGCTGTCATATTGGTAGGAATTATGAAGAGTTGGTCAATCCATGAAGTGGGATAAGGAAACTTCTCCAAGCGTCTTGGAAATTGATGAGGAAAGCTTGATGTCCACTCTGGCTATGGGTGTACAAAGAGTTATTCTTAAGAAATTGGCATCCTAAACCACTTTGAAAGGTTTTTTTGTTTTTTTAGATTCTATTTATTTATTCATGAAAGACACAAAGAGAGAGGCATAGACACAGGCAAAGAGAGAAGTGGAGAGCCTGATGCAGGACTTGATCCTGGGACCCCAGATCACAACCTGAGCTGAAGGCAGACACTCAAACACTGAGCCACCCAAGTGCCTGACAGGTTTGTGTTCTAAGCTCCCAGTAGTCACACAATATAGGGACCCTCATGTGAGATATTAACATGAAAACCAGCCAGAAACTGAAGCCCTTGTGATGCCTTGTGAGAAGGGACACCAGACCAGGGGCCCCTGGGAATCCTATGGGAAGTGATCCCTGCTGAAGAGATGCTCACAGTCAAATATCACAATCACAAAAGAAAAACTATCTAAGGGATAGTTAGCAGACACCTCAAGTCAAAGAATTTGAACCTTAATATCTGGGTATAATAAAACAATTAGAAAGAAACTTTAATAAGTACCCTTAACATTAAAAAGTATTAAAGATGGAATAAACATCAAGAGGATATGCATAAGACCATATAACAAAAAATGTATTTGTCAAAAGAACATACGGAAGTCTAGAAATAAAAGTATAATAGGCAAAACTTAACAAGTCAACTAAAGCTTGAATAGTAGCCTTTTTAAGGCCAAAAAGAGAATTAGTAAATTTTTAAAAAGCTGGATCTGAGGTGATTACCTAGAATGCAGTTCAGAGAGATAAAGATATGAAAACCAGTCTAAGAGGTAAACAGGAGATTGAACATGCATTTAACAAGAATCATGAAAAGAGGGAGAGAGGGAAAGACAAGATGCTTAGGATAAGGAACTTGTCAACCTAGACTTCTATACCCAGTTCAATTGTCATACAAGAAGGAATGTGAAATAAAAATGCTTTTAGACCTTTAGAGACTGAGTTTTCTACTCATAGACCTATATGGGGAAAAAAAAAAAACTTTTAATGAAACTGAACATAAAGAAGTGGGTCTCAACAACCAATAGTAATATTGAAACAACTCTGTTGTGTGTATGACTCTAATGGAAACCTCAGGCTGAGACCCTTAGATTCAGTCCCAACCCTTAATTTTACTTAAGTGAAAACAGATTCTGAGAAGTAAAAATGTCTTAGCCAAGGTCAAATCCAGACAAACTATGAGCATCAAATACTGTTCAAACTGTGGGAAAGAGGCAGAGATGCTCTTATATAATTTTCTGACCATATGTCACAGAGATTTTTTTTAGCTTGGATGAAGAGGCCTCAAACCAAAGCAAGTATATAAAGAAAAGTAAGAAGACAAGATGTGCTGCTTTAGCACAGATTTGTTTAGTTCTGTCTGGTATGGTATTTATTGGGCTAATTCCCACTATTTTGTGTTTTGTGTTTTGTGATTAAATAAATAAATTCTATATTAAAAAAACTAATAGTGAGTAAGGAAATTGGTTTATATGTTGGTAAAGTGGCAAATATTTTAAATATCTAATTTGGGGGAGTTTAAATATAAGATGTAACAAAAACACAGTTTTACTGAAAACATTGTTGCATGAATTATCATTTTTATAGGCTAATAGTTAAATATTGACAGTTTCATGTATCTCAACTTGATAGGTAGCAGTAGCTTGAAAAATGGGAGGAGAAATCAGATGTATAGCATTGTAAAGACCTTGTACAGCTCAGGAGAAATGTAGAGATAAATCATGTTAGACTTTGTTAAGTACACATATTAAAATGTTAAAGATATAAAATTCAATATAAAAGTACATTAAAAATTAAGTGTGATTTCTAAAAGTAAAAAAATTAGAATGCATTAACTGCCTAACCAGTCAAAGAAAAATAGAAAAACAAATTTAAAAATCTTCGATCCAATGGTAGGCAGGAAAGGAGAAAAAAGGTGACAAAGAATAGGCATAGTAAATGGGTTTTTAAATTTGGTTAGACACTTGAGTTCAAAACTTGGCCTTGCCAATTCCTGGCTTTGTGGCCAATGTCACAGGCAAGTGACTTACCTTCCTTCCTCAGCTTCATTTAGGCCTCAGCTAAAAAAAATGGAGCAACAAAATCTTTGCAGGGTGGTTGTGAGCATTACATGAGGTAACACATAGGAGGTGGATGGCTGTGGCATACAGTAGGTGCTCATTGATTGTCAGCCATGCTCTCCCCTTTGTCCCGCATTGAACTTCACCAGTGTGTTAACCTGCAGCCCTTGGTGTTCAAGTCCAATGTTCTCATCCTGTACTCGGTGAGGATGGTAGTAGCCAAGACACTGTATGATAGGCTGGCCTAGAGCTCTTTGTCAATGGACCCGTCATGTCTCTGTTACTTATTAGCTGCATGATATTGGGAAAATGATGAATAAATCTATGAATCTCAATTTTTTTCATGTTTAAAGTTAGTTAACAAGTGTGATGTCTAGCTTAAGGTTTTTTCATCAGGATTCAAAAGGGAAGAGTGATGAAAACTTTGCAAACTACAAAGTGCTATATATCACTACAGGAGAACGTGACCCCATTGGAAGCCTTTGAACTCATTTCCAAGCCCAATAAACCCTGGCTCTCATTTCAGTCACCTCTGCCACTTTCTGGCTCATGGAAAATGAGCCTTTTCCCCCAACATACATTCAGTTATGCATTCAGTCTTTCAACACATTTTTGCTGAGTGCCTACAATTTGCTAGGTGTAGAGGGGGGTCATTGCCTTCAAAGTGCACATATGGTTTTTAACACTACAGGGCATAGGAATTATTCTGAGTAGCTTGCTAAAAAAGTGATGCCAGTTCCCCCAAAGATTCAGATTCAGTGTCTAGAGTCCAGGAATATGCCCTTGTAAATTAGCAAGCCAAGTTATTCTGATAGGAAAGTTTATTGTCTCACTCTTTAAGAAAAGCTAGCCTAGTTCTTCCAGGGAATTAGAGGGGCTCACCACTGATACCCTCTGTGCCTGCCAAGGTCTTTACCCTGTCCGGGCTTTCTATTAAAACTTCAGAGCCAAGAGGGGGTGGTATGCAGGGCTGTTTGGTGGTTTCATCTTCAGAAATGTACACCTCCTTTACCTTCCACCGTCTTCCTCAGAGGAAATCAACCTAACAGCAAAACCCCTTAGGCCTGACAGACCCTGGGTGAAGGGCCAGGTCATTAGGACAAGTGCCCATAAAGGGTGTGCTTGTAAGGAGTCACCCCAAGACTTCCTGCAGGGTGACCAGGCACTTGTCTTTGAGCCTGTTTCAGCCACTTGTACTTATAGACTCTGATTAGCATTTCTACCCCACTCACCTTTAGTGTCTCCAGCCATGTTAACTCAGCATCTGGCCCTGGACTGCCTAGGTTGTGATGCTCTGTGTTCACTATCTTCAGAAGTGATCAATAATTCTGCATCTTGGTCTCACTGAATTCAGAAAGAGGAAGCAGCCAGTCTCTCCCAGTACAGGAAACTCCACTGGAGCATATGCACAAGCACATAATGTGTCCTCCTGTTTGCAGGGAGATGAGCACCAGTGTGATGCACAGTAGCCTGAAATCCAGTGCTGAGGCTTGCAGGTTCCCAGCCCCTTCTCAGGAGTTTCCCTCAGTCTTGCTACTTTTCTGCAGTAGACAGTGCATTCTTCGTTCTGGCCTGACCTTTCTCACAAGGGAGAAGTTCAACTTGCTTGGAAGTTCAAATCCTTTCTCTCCTCCACACATTTTCCTCCTCTTAAATGTCTTCCTCACTCCCCTACGCCCACCTGGTCCTTGGCTTTTCACAGACATGGCCCACAACATGTAAGTTTCTCTTTTGGAAGACAGTTTTCAATCCATTGACTGTTAAACTGTAAAGGGCTTTAGAAATCATCTAAAAGAGGGACCACCCTACCTCTACCACCCTCTCTCCATTTTATAGTTGTAAAAAGGGATGTGAGAAGAAAAAATGGCTCCTTGTGTTCATTCGGGTCACGGACATTAACGTGCACCCATCCTCGATACCAGGTAGAGGCAGACATGCACAAGGTAACAACACACAGCCAATTGCACACAGGGGCAGAACTCTAGGGACATGAGGATGCAACCTCAGAAATTTGCAGACAGGGCAGCCCTGGTGGTGCAGCGGTTTAGCGCTGCCTGCAGCCCGAGGTGTGATCCTGGAGACCCGGGATCGAGTCCCACATCGGGTTCCCTGCATGGAGCCTGCTTCTCCCTCTGCCTGTGTCTCTGCCTCTCTCTCTCTCTCTCTGTGTCTCTATGAATAAATAAATAAAATCTTAAAAAAAAAAAAAGAAAGAAATTTGCAGACAGGCTGTGTCCCAGGTCACTAAGAGTGACTTAATTGTCATTAGTGCTCCTGTTTCTAAAAAAGTATGGGGTGTCTTTCTTTCCATACTGTCTCATTCACTTTCAGAATTGTCTTGGAATTCAGAGGGGTCTGGATAATTCTCCCCTCTTGCGTGTCTGCAGGGGAAATTAGCATGCAGGTGAGAACTCTCTTGATTTGCCCATGGCTGTATGGCCAGGACTTTTAACCCAGGCTCCTGACTGCCTGCTCCTTGCTCTGTATCCCTGGGTGCGCTTCTGTGAAAAGCCATTTTGTCAGCCCAGGAGGGCAGTGCCCTTCCCTTTGGGGAAGAAGCAGGGAGCAAAAGGCGCATCCCCTTTGGTAGGACCTTTTTTCCAAGGTGGGGGCCTCTCCTGATTTTGTCCCCATGGCAGATGCCAGAGATCTGGCAGAGAGTGTCAGGGCAATGGCGAGATTGCCACCACTGGAGGAGAATGGCTCTTGGCCTCCTCCAAGGAGTGCTGCCTGGGCTCTGCCCATGTGCTGGGGACCTGCCACTTTTCGTCCCACACACAGGACATTGGAGGGATAACCCTCACCAGTCTGTCTACTCTTCCCAGTCCACTGAGCTTTTTCATTACAATATGACCCCTGCATTGAGTTTTCTTATTCTTTTCTTTTCCTCAAGATCCATGAAAATGTCATCTTCTTCCCATTATCTACCCTAAGAAAATACCCTGGAACAGAAACTAAATAAACAGAGAACACTTGAAGAGGTTTGTGTCCTAGTCTGCTACCAGCCTCTCTGCATTTCAGTTATTCCAACTGTTCAGTGAAAATAACAAAACATGCCCTTGCCATCGCCAAGGGCCAACGTAAGGCTCAAATGTGAGCATAAATATGAAAGAGGCATGAAAATGTGGCATGCCATACAAACATGAGCATCACAGCTTACCAGCTATGGTCTGTACAATGGTAAATCCTCAATGGTAATCCTCCCAGAAACTCTACTAACCAGAATTCCTACAGGACTCTTCCAGAAGGCAAATGATGGCAAATCAAGCTGATATCAAGAAGTTATCTTTTGATAAAGTAGCTTCTGTCCTGTGCAGTTCATTCAGCCCCCATCACCTTCCCTTTCTTTATCTATATTATCACCTTGAGACTTGGTCTTCTGGAAAAAATCACCTTGAGGGCCCTTAAAATCCCTGTTCATCAAAGAAAGCATCAACCATGCTCACGAGGCTGCACTTACAGTGGGGAGAAAGTAGAAGCAGACATTTCAGAAAGATATTGAACAGTAGTTTTCAGAATAAGACTTAGTTACTTAGAAAGCTCAATTTACCAGAACAATTCGTTTCATGAATGTTCATGAAGGCTCTGCTCAGTCAGTTACGCTGCATTGTTACCTCCAAAAGCTCTCCAATAAATGTTTGTTGAGTTGGATTGAACTCTACAAACCCTGTCTTCTCACTCAGTAGGGATGTAGAAAGATGAAAAATGGAACCCGACCAGGGTTCTCCAGCCTGTGCTCCTTGTAGCCAGCTGGAGGTTCCTCTCTGCTACTGGCAAGGTCCTGGTGGGTGGCTCTCTAGAGCCATCCCTTATGAAGCTCTGAGAAAAACAGTAATCTTGGGGGATAGCAACAGCCCAATTTCTTCTTGGTAATTGAAACCAAACACCTTAGCTAGTTATGGAAACTCCTCTGCCTGTTGGTTCAGTGACAAGAGAAGCCCCATATGACCACAGTAGGGGGGTGGCAGTGAGTGTCAGCTTCCAATGTAATGGAACCATGGCTGTGTATCTTCCCTTGTGGAAGTGTTCCTCCCTTGGGAACTAGGGCCTAAGAATCTGCCAAGAGAATGTGCACATCAAGAAAAAATTTTATAAATGTATTTTTCGATGTAATCATGAGAAGTATCTTTTCTGCCTCTTTCATTTGAATTTTGGACTTTCATATTTTGGTTTTGAGAGAAAAGGCACCATCATTTGGTCACAGGTTTAAAGTATATGTGATATCTTTTTTTATATTTATATGTAAAATTTTATTTATTTATTTATTTATTTATTTATTTATTTATTTACTTGAGAGAGAGTACAAGGATGAGAGAGAAAGAGCACAAAGGGAGAAAGAGAGCACAGAGGGAGAAGGAGAAGCAGGCTCCCTGCTGAGCAGAGAGCCTGATGTGGTGCTCAATCTCAGGACGCCAAGATCATGACCGAGCTGAAAGCAGATGCTTAATCAACTGAGCCACCCAGGCTCCTTGCACATATGGAATCTTATCAGATAAGACCTCAATCTCTCAAGATGTTGTTCCCCAGCTAGAATCATAAGTGGGCCTCTCTTGGCCATGCCACTCTTTTATTAGACCTGTTGCCTCCAGTTGATGAGGTACATGGTAGGCATAGGCATGAGCCAACACTGCACAATTTTTGTATTAATATGAGTCCCTTTGTCAGAGGCAATGTTGTATAAAATACCAAGACCATGAATAAGAGATTTTGTGGGTCCCCTAATGATAGTATTGGCAGATGAGTTTCAGGCAAAGAAGGTAAATCTGTATAGAGGATGTATCTATCCCCATAAAGTCAAATCATTGCCCCCTTCAAGGTGGAAGGAATTCAATAAAATTAGTGATTGGTTGGTTCCCAAAGGATTAGAACCTTTCCAGGACTTGGTGTTGTCCTGTGCTGATGGCAAGATAGGCACTCACAGTCCTGGTCTGCAAGGTAATTGTAGTGAGGGGAAATCCCTGTTGTGATCAGTTTTGCCACTATGGCCATTCTATACATGGGCCCATGGAATGAGCAGCAAGGTGCCTGGGAAGGAAGTTGACTACAGCCACAAGGTGGGTCATTTTGTCTACCTTACTTTTGGAAGCTTTCTCTGCAGTAAATGGTCTCTGGTGATCGTTCCCTTGGGTCATAAATATCTTCACGGTCTTCATTCAATCCAAGAGTTTCATCCACCTCTTTCTTCCTCAGCTCTCTTTGTCATATCAGTTTTTCACTCTTAGTCTTTCCAAGTCCCTGACTAATCAAACCAAAGTGTCAGCCACTGTCCGTGAGACTATAGATTTGTACTTCAGCCCATTTTCCTTCCAAGGAAATTAGACATTTTGTCCAAGTTTCTGAGAGAATTTTCTTTATCACAGTCTTTCAGAACCATCCTCGTAATGCATCAGACATCCACTTCTGGCTGGTGCCAGCGTACAAACAGACTTATCTATAAACCAGGCCTACAGTTTTTCCTTCTTTTGTTAACAGGGGGATGTTCCCATGAGACCATTTATGCAGGTTGAGGAAGAGATGGTAAAACGGGAGGAGTAGATGCCATGTGAGTCTCCATTTACCTGTGCCTACACAAGTCTCCACCACCTCCATAAAATCATGGAATGATGCCGCAGATGCCTGACTTTATGATTTGGTGGATAACACTCAATTCATAATGAACAGCTCAGGTCACATCATTGCTTGGTATCCTTTGGTTAAGAGTTCAGGTACTTCAAGTGTCATTGAGTTTCTGGGTCAGAAGGCCTAAGTGGCAGAGCCATTTGTAATTCAGCCTAGGCTTATACACAGTTCTCTGTTGCTCTGAGACTCATCCTAAAATGGCAGCCTAATGAGTTGCTAAGCAAATGGGTCAGCTTAAAACTTCCAAATGATGTTTTTTAAACTCCAAAAAGACCCACCAAACACTGGGCCTTTTTCTTTGTGGTGTATAGCACAAAGTGGAGAGATTTGACTTTAATTTTGGAAGGGCTACTCCAAGATATTTTAGACCGCTGGATCCTTAGGCATTTCATCAGTGTGTCAGGTTTCTAAATTCTCTGAGGTTTTTCTTCCTATCCTCTGTCATGCCTGTATCTTATAGAGGCTTCAAGCTTCTTGCTGCAGCCTGCTCACCAGGTTCAACTGACATAATGTCATCAATATAATGGACCAGTATGAAATACTGTGAGGTATCAAAGCTCCTTTGGCTTATACGAAAGCAGGAGAGTTGACATAATCCTGAAGACCATGAGTGTATACCAACTGTGCCAGCCAGGTGAAAGCAGCCTGCTGCTGATTGTCCTTACTAATTAAGATAGAGAAAAAAGTAATCTGTCAAGTCACCAGCTACATAGCGGGTGCCATTGCTCTATAGATACTACATCCAGAATAACAGCTGCAATCAGTAACAACTACCCAGTCGAGTATAGAACAATCCGTAGTCATTGTCTACAACCTATATGGTATTTTCCCTGAACAAATAGGTATTAAGCAGAGATTTGATTAAAAGCATCATCTCTCCATCTTTCACAACTTGGATGGTAACTCTAATCACTGCTGTACCCCTGAGAATGCGGTATTGCTTTTGGTTCAGTCTTCTGGAAGCCATTAGGATGGGTGCTGTTGGCTTTTCAGAGGCTTCCTCCTGGCTTTGCTCACCTACTGGTTCTCATTCCATAGATCAGGAAACCAATGTGGGGATTCTTCCAGTTGCCATTTATGTCTATTACATGGGTCTCTTGGAGCCATTGTAAGATGGCTCAAGCCCAGATTTTGCTCATCACCAGACCTCCATAAGTCCTCACTCTGTCTAGTGGACCATGGTGGTTTTGGGGTCCTCAGAAATTAGCATCATTTCAGAGCTATTATCCAAGGGCTGTGTGTCTTTTTTTCTCTTTTGTTCAGTGGTCCCAGCAAATGGCCCCTTAGGAATTTCTCAGGAAGCCTTGAAGAAATGCGCAGGATATACTCATGGTCACATTTCAGGCTTCTTCTGTAAAGAGATCTGGCCTCTTCCTCAGTTAAAGGGTTCTGAGTTCGAGCATTACCTTATTTCAGCAAACTTGGTAGGAAGTAAAAAATATCACTATGGCTGCTCGAATCAGGTATCTACCTGCCACAACAATAATTTTCTCAATTATAGAGATCTATGCTATCTAATGTGGTAGCTGCTAGTCACATGTGGTTATTAAGCACTTGAAATGTGGCTAAGTCCTGATTGAGCTATACAGACATGAGAAATACACTCTGGATTTCAAAGACAGTACCAAAAAGTGTAAAAATAACATCAGTAATGCTTTATATTGATAACATGTTAAAGTGATAACACTTTGGATATGAGTTAAATCAAATATTTAAAATTGTTATCATGGTTTCTTTTTGTTTAAGATTTTATTTATTTATTCATGAAAGACACAGAGACACAGAGACATAGGCAGAAGAAGAAGCAGGTTCCCTGCCAGGAGCCCCATGCAGGACTCAATCCCAGGACCCCAGGATCATGACCTGAGCCAAAGGCAGATGCTCAACCACTGAGCCACCCAGTGCCCTATCATGGTTTCTTTTTACTTTTTAAATACATGGCTACTAGCAAATTTAAAATTACATTATATTTATATTGGATCATGGCTAATATGGAGTAAGCAATATCATAGTAAGTTATACATCTACTTTTTTCCTTTCAACCCTATAATAATTAGCCACCACCATAAACCCACATGGAGCAATCTGATTATCCTTCTATCCTATGGCTTATTAGAGTAATTGAGCCCACCTTGTCTCTGACAGTCTGTCACTGGAGATTCCAATTTTTACAGTTAGTATTAGAGATCTCAATTTAATGGCAGCATCGTCCACCAACATCTCTGACCTATAGAGAAAAGCCACACAGAGCTTCTCAAGGATGCAGGTGTTCTTACTAATGAAATTTTTAATGCTTTTGTGAGGGGAGTATCCTCTGAGCCTTTAGAAAAGGGATTAAATAGGTTACACATATAATAGATATATTTCAATTTCCCATCACCCTAAGGTTTGGATTTCTTCTAAAATGCTAGAAAGTTCTCACATTCTCAGCCTCATTAGATATAAGACACTATTAAACCCAGAATTTAATTACTCGTCCAAGCAAACAATTAGAGCCACTTCCGATGCTTGAGCTACCATGTCACATCTTGAATCCCAGGTGAATTCATCCATATTGACCAATTTGATCCAACCCAATTATATTTCATCTTCCTTGGCCTAATACTCTTGGAGTCTATTTGCATATACAGGTTCCTGAGATTTTTGACACTGTAAATGAAAAGATATTGCAATTCCTTTGCTGTATAAATGTCTCCTCCTGGAGAAGAGCTTTGACATTTTTCTTTGGGCTATGGTGAGATGTAACTCCCATTATGAGCCTTCAGCCAATAAGATAAGGTAGGGCTAGGTCTAAGGGACAATAAGTACACCTCTTGTGAGGCAACTGCCCTGTGTGACACTGTAGCAAGTCTTTATGCAAGGGACCGTTTTCTCTAGCAAGGGAGATACAGGGGGCCTAGGGGTTAATCAATCTCAGTTTCATTTACATCACTCCAAATGTCCTTATCCCAACCTTAGCATCCAACTCCTTCACAATCAGTACCCTAATATTAGCATAGAAACTTGGTAAGGTTGTATATCTCATAGGCCTTGCAAACCTTCAACCCACACGACTAGACTTTAGGCTTAATGCACAGCTATGTCTTTTCAGAGGCAGTATGCAATAAGGAATTCTTTTAAGATCTCCATAGAAAATTTCTGGTTCTACATTCATGTCTTGAGTTTTAAGTTCAAAGCTCAAAGCTCCTCTCTGTTTCTCTCTCTCTCTCTCTCTCACACACACACACACACACACACACACACTCACCCTCACACACTCTCTAGCAGTTAAATGTTGTCAGCAGTTCTTGTAATTACTACAGTTGCCATAGCAATCAAGTGCTGTGGTCACTTGATCACTTAAAAACTTGTCTTCCACTGGGTCTCCATCCTACATCACTATCAGTGATAATTTGAATAATCTCAATGATACTTCATGCCACGGATTACCAGTGCCTCATTTCCCCCAGCAATAAGGCCATTTATGCCTTCATTAAATAAATGAGAAACCTAGTCCCAGAATTTCACTTTGAACATTGTTTCCTGGAACCATTCCTATTACCAACTATTGTATTAGTCAGGGTCTGAGCAGAAAACAGCATCTATGCTCAGCGGTATGGAGAGGTAAGAAAGAGATATGAGCAGGGTTAAGGGACCAGATGAGGGATGCTAAGGAATTCAAGACATAGCAATAGTGGAAAGCCATCCCTATCCAGGGCTGAAGAGGCAATGGAAACACATAACGTCACCAAAAGAAAAAATGAGAGGTGGAGTCATGGAAGAGGGGACATGTGGAGGAAACTGCAGTCCATGGAGGGTCACACCCACTGCCAGAGATGTGACAGAAGCTCAGAGAAGGGGCAGCAGGTAAGAAACACTCCAACCCCACGGTCAAACACAATTTGAAGCCAGAGGACAAAGGAGCCCAGGATGATGAATATCCTGGGTCTCAAGCTGAGTAAAGGAGGACTGACAATGGATTTGAGAGAGGAGGACCAACCCTCCAAGTGTTGCCTTTACCTGAACAATATCCTTTCATCCTTTTAACCTAGCATCAGTAAGATATGTACTATTATCTCCATTTTACAGGTGATGAAGCAGGCTTGCTCAAGATTACATAAATGGTAAGTGGTGGGGCTGCAGCTCTAACCTGGGCAAGTTGAACTGGAGTTTCCATATCTGTAAGTGCCGACAGCTCTCACATCTGCCCCTGCCATGCATTTTCAAGCCCTGTCAGAATTAGGAAACGCACTTCTCTTTGCTTCCTCTTCTACGTAGCCTGAGTCAGATAGTCAGCCTTGAAGAACCTGCATAATGCTCCTATGTGTGGTTGACATGGGTTGGTTGGGCCTCCTGTTACTCATTTTCTTTCGTGGACTAATTCTCCTGCCACATTGCTTTGGGGGAACCTTCCTGCCACTCCTCCCAGTGCATGTGTTTTGGGTTGAGGTCCTAAGCAAGCTAGCATATTGCATTTCCTCGGTGGCCATGACCCAATGACCCAAATCCAACTAAAAAGAACCAACAAAAGTCAGTTCTTGGAATTTTGTTAGAGGAATAACAGCCTGAGAGGAATAGGAGGTACTGCTAGATTTCTACAAATGGAGCCAAGACCAAAGCCAACATAAAGGAAGGCAAACAGAGATGATCCAAAGCACGCCCCTGTGACAGGTGTGAGCTCTGAATCCAACCATAGCCACAGCCGGCCCATCCCTGGGCTTTTTGTTACATAAGCCATAAATTATCATAAGACAAATATGGCAAGGTGAGGAGCTGGCCCTACCTTCTCCAGAAAGTGCTTCAACCTTTGGTGCTTATCCCACAGGTTTTAGGAGCCTAGGGAGTGGCACCCAAGATGGAAGAGGCTTGTGTGAAGGCAGAGGGCGAGAATGCCTGGGGCAGCAGAATATATCCTCTGGGATCAAAGACAAGATAAATGGTTGAGTCAACACACACCCCCACAGAGGTATATTTAGTAAACTTTTTTCCTCACAGGGCTTGAAACATCAAAATTGCTTTTTAAAAAATAATAAAAGGAAACAGCCACTGTGGTTTCTTTTGACACTAGCCCAATTTCTTGGCTGTCACAATACTTCCAAATAACATGTGTAAGACTTCACTGGGCTGTCTCTTTTTCCCTAAAACCCAAGGCAAAAAATGTCAACAAAAGCCTGCAGTTCCAGCTGCATGATAATGTTTGGTCAGAGGCTTCCTGAGATCTTGAACACTCCTGGATGGCTTATAGGACCTGATGTTTCCCCTGCAACTGTGAAATGGCTTTATGCAAAGATAATATGGGCCAAGGTGTAAACCCAGACTCACAGCCTAACCTCCTGGGTTCACTATGTATTCCTATGGATCATCCTTGAAACCCACCTGGCCAACCTTTACAACTATAAAATATACCTGGGGCGCCTGGTTGGCTCAGCAGGTTATGTGTCCGAGTCTTGATTTCAGCTCAGGTCATGAAGTCAGAGTCATAAGATCAAGCCCTGTGTTGGATCTGCTTGTGATTCTCTCTCTCTCTCTCGTCCTCCTCCTCCTGCTCACTGTCTCTCTCTCTTAAATAAATAACACCGGCCATCATAGTCTTCCTTGTGGGAGATAAAGAAAGCTTTGGGGCTGTTGAAGTTACAAGGTTATGTTCCACTGTGGCACTAAGAGACTTCTCACTCCCTCCAACCTCAAATCTCTCTGTTCTGCATGTCACTTTCTTTCTTTCAGGTATAGCTTAGAAGAAAAAGTCTGTCTTGTTTTGTTCAAGATTAGCTCTTCCCTCTATTGTTATTTTTTTCCCTCTATTGTTTTGATCCCATTTTATGCTGAGGACTTGGTCTCCAGTTAGTCTCTCTCTTCCATGTGAAAAAAAAATTGTTTTATCAGCTTTACTCAAGTATAATTTACACACAGCAAAATGCAACCATTTTTTAAAAAATGCAACCATTTTAATGAATGGATGAGTTTTGACAAATGAGTACACTATGTAAGCATTAGTACCACAATCAAGGTATAGAACATTTCCATCACCCTCAAAAGCTGCTTCCTGCAGTCAATTCACCCTCAAATCCACCTCCCTCCCCAGCTACCACTGCTGAGTTGTGGCAGATTTGCTTTCTGTCACTGTGGATTAATTTGGGCTGTAATAGGATTTCATATAAATGGAATCATACAGTATACACTTGTTCTGACTTCTTCTGCTCAGGATAATGCTTCTGGGATTCATCACGGTTTGGTGCAAATCAGAAGTTCACCTGTTGTATTGATGAGTAGTATTTTACTGTGTAGATAGAAATACTGCTATTATTTATCCATGTGCCTGCTAATGAACATTTGGGGTGTTTCCAGTGTAGGGCTATTACGAATAAAATTGTTACAAACATATGTATACAAGCTTTGTTTGGACATGTTTCCACATCTCTTGGGGAAACACCTGGAAGTGGAATTTTGAATTGCATGTTAAGTGTATGTTTACCTTGTAAGAAACTGCCAAATTGTTTCCCAAAGTGGCTATACAATTCTATACTCCTGCTGGGCATATGTGAAAGGTCTACTGGCTTTATATCCTTACGAATACTTGGTGTTGTCAGCCTTTTTAATTTTTGTCATTTTAGTGGGTGTGTAGTGGTGCCTTGTTGTGGTTTTAATTTTCACTCCTCTGATGACTAAAGATGTTGAGCATCTTTCAAGTAGTGCTTGTCGGCTATCTGTATCTTCATTTTTTAAATTTTTATTTTTTAATTTATTTTATTTTATTTTTTTATTTACTCATGAGAGACACACAGAGAGAGAGGCAGAGACACAGGCAGAGGGAGAAGCAGGCTCCATGCAGGGAGCCCGATGTGGGACTCGATCCCGGGTCTCCAGGATCATGCCTTGGACTGAAGGCGGTACCAAACCGCTGAGCCACCCAGGCTGCCCCTATCTGTATCTTCTTTTGTGAAATGTCCATTCAAATTTTTTGCCCATTTTTTTTGTTCTCTTACTATTGACTGTAACACTCTTCTAACTCCTAGATACATAAGTATATCTTTATATGAAAATATGATATATATCCATATATATATTTGTCTTTTCATTTTCTTAACAGTGTCTTTCAAAGAGCACAAATTTTATACTTTGATGGAGTCTAGTTTATCTCTCCTATAATTTCAATCTCTGATGGCTCCTTCCTTTTAACATATAAACAGGCTTAAGGTGTCTCAGTTGGCTAAGCCTTCTGCTCAGGTCATGATCCCAGGGTCATGGGATCGAGCCCTGCATGGAAGTCCCTGCTCAGCTGGGAACCTGCTTCTCCCTCTCCCTTTGCCCGGCCCCCAGCTCTCCCTCCCTCAAATAAATAAATAAAATATTTAAAAAAATAAACATGCATAAGTCTCTCCAATAACTACAAAAACCAGCTAAACAAAAATAGGGCAATAACCACTTCAAACTACTATGTAGTAGTACTCTGTATCCTTCCCTCTTTTCACAGACAAGCACTTCCAAACAACAGTCTTCCTTTACTCTATCTTCCCAAACTGGTCACCTCTTTAGCACACTCCCATCACTGCACTGAGAAATCCCTGGCAGAGTCATGAACCCTGAGGTACGGCCAGGTACTAACATCTTGGGAACCAAGAGCATACAAATGTACCACCTCTGGTTTGCAAGGGCAGAGCTGGAGAGCCATGTCTGGATGGTGGTGGGGACTGGGAAGCCCTTTGACTACTTTCTCCTGGTGTTTCAGAGCCCTGCTGCTTGTTTCCTCTATTGTCTTTGGGTTACTATCCAAATAATCATCACAACACATTACCTAAAAAAATGATTGACAGGGAGTTTACCTGCGGAGGGTTCTTATTGAGACTGTCCTTTTCAGCCCGGGTGGCTCAGCGGTTTAGTGCCACCTTCGGCCCAGTGCGTGATCCTGGAGACCCGGGGTCGAGTCCCACGTCAGGCTCCCTGCATGGAGCCTGCTTCTCCCTCTGCCTGTGTCTCTGCCTCTCTCTCTCTCTCTCTCTCTGTCTCATAAATAAATAAATGAAATCTTAAAAAAAAAAAAAATTCCACAGACTGGGTGCTGTAAACAACAAAAATCCTTTAAAAAAAGAAAAAAAAAAAGACTGCCCTTTAACTGGCTTCCACTCTGAGCGGCACTACTTCCTCCAGCCCAGCCCTGTTTTTCTGCACCACACCACTCTTTCCTGATGGGCTCCAGCAAGTGGGCTCTTGGGGCTTATTTTTCCTGATCAGCACCAACATTCTTTTTCTCCTACTTGTTGCCTATCTAGCTTAGCAAATACATACTGAGTTATATGAGTATATGTGATAAAACTCAACCACAAGGGATCCCTGGGTGGCGCAGCTGTTTGGCGCCTGCCTTTGGCCCAGGGCGCGATCCTGGAGACCTGGGATCAAATCCCACTTCGGGCTCCCGGTGCATGGAGCCTGCTTCTCCCTCTGCCTGTGTCTCTGCCTCTCTCTCTCTCTCTCTCTCTGTGTGACTATCATAAATAAATAAAAATTAAAAAAAAAAAAAAAAAGGAACTCAACCACAAGTACTGATTTAGCTCATGGTCTAGCTGGGGGGTCCAGCTGAGTCATCTATCACCACAGTTTGACTTGTGAGTACAGAGGAGTAACACCCAAGGCAGTTTAGGGAGATTAGGGCAAGTAAAGGAGCTCCAAGCTCTGTGATTGCACCTGCAAAGGAGCGTGAATGCATGTTTAAGCTGTGTGAGGTGTGGAAGAGCAAGACATTTACAGCAAACAGGTCATTTGGGAGAAGCTTAAGGAAACTGTGGGAAATATCACAGGATGTAAGCATCATAGGATACATTGCCTAAGTCCCTAGCTGTTCACCAAAATCCATTGTCTCTAACAGAAATGGGGTGGTTGCCTAGGGTATGGCTGTACTACCTTTCCCAGCCTTCCTTGGTGTCAGGTGGGGGACACGTGACAAAGTTATCACCAATGGACTGTGAGCAGAAGGGTGTGTCCCCTTTGAGCCGAGGCTTTTGAAGAGTGGGTGTGTCTCCTTCACATGCGTTTTCCCTCTTTGAGAACTGGATAGAGATCTAATGAGGCCCTGAGGAGATAGTGGACCCACATAACGGGAGGAGTTTTGGTCTTTGAATGACTTGTGGAGGCAGAGCTGCCCTGCCATCTTGGATAATCAGCCAAGATAGTGTAATAAGCAACAAATAAACTTATAATGTGTCACTCCATGGCAAATTTTGAATAATTTTATTGCTGCAGTATAACCAATCCTACATAATACATTCTGATAATGGTGCACTTATGAAAGCTTTCTAAAATATACATACATGTAGGGGGAAAATGGAATAAAGTACACCAAGGTGTTAAAAATGGTGGTTGTCTTTGGGTGGTGGAGTTATGGGTGAATTTCATTTTCTCTGTAATTTTCTGGCTTCTCCAAATTCACTACAATGAGCATGTTATCTTATAGTCATGACAAATAGAAATTCTCTAAATTCAGGTAGTTACAGAGATAATAACAAGTTGAGGAAGAACCTCATTAGCTGGAGGCATGTAGAAAGTCTATTCCAGTAGTAGAAGTCGAGAGTGGGAAAAAAGCAGAGGAAAAGCAAAAAAAACAAAAAAAAAACAAAAAAAACAAATTAATTCCACATTTATTGAGGATCTGGTCATGTAAAGGGGAAGAGTAGAGCACAACAGAGGAAAGCCCAGTACATGCTTCTCCTGTATTCTTACCCCCTGCCCAGAACCTCCGTCCAACCCCTGCATGGCGGGTGCTGCTGAGGGAGGGGGCTGCGTAACTTTGTTTTATATCTTCCTTCATGTAGTTGAGGGAGGCTGAGGCTCTCCATGAAGCTGTTGGACAGAGGTTCCAGCACCAGAAGATGGGAAAAGGAAAGTTGGATGTTCACTAAGGGGGCACAAGTGGCATGTAGATTACACACATATTTCCTGTTCCTCCAAATTCCTTCCTGAAACTCATCCCTCCTTTGGCTTCCATGAGAACCTAAATTTCTGGGGATCTTTCTATGTCTCCGACCACAGGTACTTTTCTCTGCCCATCTTTTTGGTTTCTCAAGGGTCCACTCTTGGTGTTCATACTATACTCCCTTCTGAAGTAGGCTCATCCTCTCCAATGTCACCCCAAGGCTACTCTCTAGTGTAGCTCCAAACCCAGATGGACAACTGCCGCTGAGCTCTCTTTGTTGACCGCCACCACTTCCCACTTCCCTCTAGGGACTCAACTCACTGCTGTCCAGCCGGAGAAACCTGGGTGTTAGCCTCATTTCTCATGCTCAGCCTACTTCTTTAATATCTGTTCAATGCATCTAGTTCCCTTCATCACTGCTGCTATGGCTTCTGTTCAAGCTATTTGATCTCTTCCATATTTCTGTATCATTCCCTAATTCACATCCAGAAACTCAGGACCCTTCATTTTCCACACAGCCCCAAGAATGTATTTTTTCCAACTTAAAAAAAAATTGTGGGGCAGCCCAGGTGGCTCAGTGGTTTAGTGCCGCCTTCAGCCCAGGGTGTAATCCTGGAGACCCAGGATCAAGTCCCACATCAAGCTCCCTGCATGGAGCCTGCTTCTCCCTCTGCCTCTGCCTGTGTATGTTCCTCTCTCTCTCTCTCTCTCTCTCTCTCTGTCTCCCATGAACAAATAAATAAAATCTTAAAAAAACAAAAACAAAAACTATGAGGGGCACCTGGCTGGCTCAGTCAGAAGAGCATGTGACTCTTGATCTTGGGGTCATGGGCTCAAGCCCCACATTGGGTACAGAGTTTACTATTTAAGTAATAGCAATTTTATTTATTCAAAAATAAGTAAATCAATTTATAAAATACTTCTTACATTCAGAAAAGGACATTGGGAATTCATAATAACCATAAATATCTGTATTACCCACCTCCCATCCAGGATTAACTGATGAGAACATTTTCTTACTATTTTCTCAAAGATAAGTATTTCTAAAACAGAGATTTAAGGGTGCCTGTGTAGTGCAGTTGGTTAAGCATCCAACTCTTGCTCTCAGATCAGGTCATGATCTCAGCGTCACAAGATCGAGCCCCAGTTCAGTGTGGAGTCTGTTTGAGGTTCTCTCTCCCTCTGCCTCTCCAGCTCCTGCTCACTCATTCTCTCTCTCTCAGAAATAAATAAATAAAGCTTTAAAAAAAAAAAAAAACAACAAACAAACCTGTAGAGATCTAAAAATTTTACAATGTTACTTTCTTGATTAAAAATTCTCAGTAGATCTAAATAGCACTCAATATAACTTCCAAATTCTTGATCAGTCTTCTGAGACTGTCCAGTGGTTAAGAGCAAGGGCTGTGGGGTCTACCACTCACCAGCTTATACAAGTAGCTTATCAGTTATTTAACTTCTCTGAGCCTCAGTTTCCATGAGGCGATAGTGTTGTGGGGCTATTTGGGGCTTACCTGAGATATGCGAATTGCCTAGCACAGTACTTGGCACGTAATATACACGTCCGATGTCTAACTCTTCTGCCCTGAATTTCAAGGCAAGAGAGAAAAGTGGAAGCAAGAAGAGGGAGGGAACTCTCTCAAAGGAAGGGAGAGGAAAGGAAAGAGAAAAGGATCAATCGAGTTTAAGCAAAGAGTTGGATAAGAAAGAAGCGAGAGGTGCCTTGGTGGCTCAGTCTGTTAAGCATTGGATTCTTGATTTTGGCTCAAGTCATGATCTCAGGGTGATAGGATCAAGTCCCCCTCACCCCACAGTCGAACCCTGAGAGGCTCCAGCTCAGAGGGGATCTGCTTGAGACTCTCCCTTCCCCTTCCCATGCTCATGCCCATGCTTGAATTCTCTCTCTCTAAAAGAAATTTAAAAAAAAAATTTTTTTTAAAGAGAGAGAAGAGAGGGACTGAGAAGATGAGAGGAGAGACATCTAAATAGAGAAACAAAAATAATGAAGGAAAAATGCCAAAGGAGGAAGAACCTTCCCAGGATGAAAGAGGACTTTGGTGTCTGGGAGGATTGGGAATGAAATCAAGGGCTACAGAGCCGGGGTTCGTTGGCAGGAGGGCTCTGCGGGCATGGGTCCTGCAGCATCTCCACCGGGGCAGGGTGGAGCCCTCGCTCCCTTTGCCTATAATTCACCTCCTCCCCAGAGGTGATGCAAGGGAAACACGGATTCAGTTGATGCCAAGTCGCTTGGATAGATTCTGCTACTTGTTATTTGAGGGATAGGACAGGTATCAAGCTTTCTGGAGATTAATTTTTGATTTATTGGTGGTAACAATGATTTATTCTGATACACCCCCAGGGCAAAGGAAGGGCTGTAAATATTTTAAATGCTGTTAGCCAGTGACAAGAAACATTGCTGGTCGGGGAGCAGGGCAGATGGGAATTTCAAATGCCTTCTCTAAATTACTTAAAGGCAAACTGTTAATACTTGCTAGCTTGTTGAAGACAGAGGCTGGGGGTAGGAGAGAGAAGCATATTAAATTGTTATCTTATTAACTCAGACAACATCTTATGCTTTCTCCGTAGAGTCCATTTGCTTTTCCTACAGACCGGATTGGCTTGGCTTTCACAGCCTGCTAAGGCAACACAGAGACATCTTTCAGGCTCCTGGAGAGGGACTGTCGGGGACAGGAGCCCCCTGGCCCATGTTCTCCAACAGGAGCCGAGGAGCCCAGGGCCTGAGGCAGGGTGGGGTGGTAGGGAAAGCCTTGGACCAAGAGCCTACGCCAATTGTGTGACCCCGGGTGAGACACTCTGACTTTGTTTTTTTTGTTTTGTTTTGTTTTTTGTTTTTGACACTCTGACTTTGAATCTCAGTCCCCCACCCTGTAAACAGGATATTAATCCTGGCTGGTGTGGCAAGGTGGAGACTGTGAAGTCTGGGAGCACTTGGTATAATCATTGGTGAACATAGCTCCATGGGATTTGCTTTCCCAGCCTCCTCCCCCCTTGGTTCTGGTATCAGCCCTGATTGTCAGGCCAAGGAGAGAAGGCTATTCCCTCTCACATGATAAGGAAACGGGCTGAGCAGTGGGCCAGGCAGAGAGCCAGGAGTGGAGTGAGTGTCAGGCCCTTTGGAAGCTGGGACTAGGGGGAGGTGAACAAGGCACTCACTTCTGGCCTGCAGGATTTCAGGGGGCACCAAAAACTCAGTAATCAAGATGAATAATATTTTAATGCAATAGTTAAAAAAATCAAAATTAATGCAGAATTCCACAATGAACAAAATACCTCATTTGAATTTTTAAAAAGATTTTATTTATTTATTCACGAGAGACACAGAGGGAAAGTTAGAGACATAGGCAGAGGGAGAGAAGCAAGCTCCCTGCTGGGACCCCAGGATCATGACCTGAGCGAAAGGCAGACACTCAACCACTGAGCCACCCAGGTACCCCAAAATATCTCATTTTTAAATAAAGACAAAGTCAATCAATCCTCATCTTGGAAAACAAGCTCAGTCTTCCTGCTGAGCAGAGAGGCAGAGACTCCCCAAAGTGGAGGAAATACTGGGACTCCGCATCAGGACTTTTGTTCTTCTTGGTCTCTCAGCTCAGGGTATGACTCCTTTCCTTTTCTGACTGCCAGCTGGCCCCCTAGAGGCAGGCAAGACTGATTTCAGGTCCTGCTCTATTATTTACTAGCTATGGGGTGTTGGACTAGTTGCTTCACACTTGATAAGCCTCAACTTCCTATCTGTAAACCTGTTTTCTCATCTGAGCCTGCCTTGTTGGGTTATTGCAGAGATCAAGTGTGAGATAATGTGGGGAAAGCACTTAAAGGGGGGGGGGCTGGTCCATCTTAAGTGCTCAATAAACATGAGTTATTATTCTTATCTGCAGAATGGGTATCACGTCCCCAGTCCCAAAGTGAGACAATTGTATGCTAAAGAGACATCATAAAATCTGGAAGAAAGGAGAAAAAATCCAAGCACAGTGCTCCATTCCATTCCATTCCTGGAAGCCGTCAGAAAGACAACACTCTCTGCTCATCCCTCCAGCTCCTGGAACAATTCTGGGCATGGCAGGGGCATCTCAGCCAGCACCCCCAAGGGAGTTGTGCCAGAACCCCAACCCGCTGCATCATCTGCCCCAGTGAGGCTGCTAATCCCAACCACATGCTGCCTGGGGCAGGTGCTGGGGCCCAGAGACAGGTCACCGTGGGAAACCGGACCTCAGGGTGGCTAAGCTCTGAGGGTCTGGGTGATGAAAAGCTCCCCCCAATACTACAACTAGTCCTGCTTCCCTTTTTAAGTTGGCTACCAAGAGCATGGAGCTAAATTTATGGCTCATCTCTAGCCAGCACACAATACTTCATTTTCTACATTTGGTTACGAACCTCCATCTAAAATGCACACTCTTATGTTCCCTTGTCTCATTTCCCTTCACTTGTTTTAATTTACTTTAAGCTGCCTTAAATCCATTTTGAAACAAGGTAAGGATAAATAAACACATCCTATCTGTATTTAAACAGCTTCCCATTGTATATGTATATATTCTTGTGCATCTCTTTTCCAAAAATTACTGCCTGCTGCTTCTTGCAAATGGCTGTGTTTGTGCGTGCTAATTGTGTAACTGGCTGCATTTAACACTGAGAGCTATGAGGAGTACTCAGGAAGGAAGGAAACAGTGTTTTAGTTTTCAGTATAAAAGGCAGGGTCGGGCCCAGGTGTCTGCCCCCAGGAAGAGTCCGTTGAAGGCGCTGGTTCTCAACAGGGGCGGATTTTGCCTTCCGAGGAGGCATCTAGCAACATCTGGTGGCATTTTTGGATGTCACAACTGGAGGCCAGGGGCGGAGTGGGTGTCTGGCACTGCTACTGGCATCTGGTGGGTCGAGGCCATAGAAGCTGCTAGGCATCCTACAAAGCAGCCCCACGACAAGAACGATCTAGTCCCAAATGTCAACAGTGCTCAGCTTGTGAAATCCTGACTTAAGGGTAGGCTGGTTCTAGAAGGCGGAGCAGAGGCTTGTAGATACCCAGAGTGAAAACAGGGGGCCAGCCTTCCTGAACCCCTCTGGGAAGAAGGAGCAGCTGAGACAGCCTGTCTCCTCAATTACCAGAAGAAACTGGGTCTCCCACTGGGGGCACAGGAGGAGGAAGGCCACCTTGGGAAAGAAAAAGACCTGGCCAGTGTCCCCAAGGAGGGTTCAGTTCTGGGTTAGCTGGGGTGGGGTGAGCCCCTTCATTCAGCATAGGCCTCCTTCCAGTGGCCCCTCTGCCTTTCTTTACTGAGATTTCTGCCCCATGAAGCTTCCAGTGGTGCTTGGCTAATGGGAGCCCCAGCAGAGGGGCAGGAGGCAAGGGAAGCACAAAGAAGGGAAATTGGTCCCAGCTGCTCCCTGTGGGCCTGCCTCAACCAAAGTCACAGCTCTCTCCAGACAGCACCCCCACACCAGTCCCTCCTTCCAGGTTCTGCTAACAACCTTCAGGTTGTCCCCTTTTGCCCCCTCCAGGCTAGGGGGTGTCCGAGCCCCGCTGGGGGACCACGTCATGTCTTGCGGTCTCCCCACAGCCTGCTATATGTTTGTAAATACCCCCTCTACTCACCCCTCCTCAATTTCTCCTAGTTTGAGTGTTGAGCTTATCTCCTGTTTCCTTCAGGGAGCTTAGCCATCACAGCGCCCCATTTGTTTATTAAATGTTCATTGAACACCTCCTATGTACTGAGACACTGTTCTAGGTGTTTGGGCTACCCAGGTAGACACCCCACCCCGCCACCCACTGTCTTTGCACCTTCCAACTCGCACCGAGGAGCACCTAGGGGAGACACACTCCTGGTTGGACAGTGTCAAGGTGTCCGGCTCCACTTCACACCTGCAATGTGGTAGGGCCTGAGTGAGGGCTGCTCCGGGGGATGGCCAGCTTCCTGAGACTGAACTCCTCGGGTAGGAGGCAGCGGGCTGCCACCCTGACGGCCGCAGCTCTGCAACCAGTCAGCTTACACACCTGCGCAGGTCACCAGCCCCTCTGGTGTTCCCCTTCCTCATTGGCAACTCCTCATCTGGTAAGGGGCCGGACCAGATGGCCAATCTGTAGGTTTTCCATATTTGGAATGAAAATATCCTGGCCCGATTGATGCCCACATCCTGGGTTGGGGGCAGCAGAAGCAGGCATCCTGTGACAACTGTATACATGCCAGGCCTTCCAGAAGGAGCCCTGGTGAGGGCCAGAGAGGGCGGGGACTCCAGGTCCTCCTGTTGGCTGTCTTGCTTACCTTCTGGGAGTATGGAGGTGGGGTGAGCTCCTCCAGGTCCTCTGAGGCCCCCTAACTCCCTCACACCTCCCCTGCCAACCACTCTTACTCTCAGGCTTGTAACTGTGCCAGGGCCAGACACTGCAGGCCAGGAAGCCCTGGGCCCCTCGGCACACCCAGGGTGTCCCTGTTGGCTCCAGCTGGCAGGCCTGGCAGCTTCCTAGGCAAACATTCACAAAGCTTTCTGGATGCTACAAGTTGGCAGGGCCTGCCAGAGGCCAAGGAGTACCCCGTGCCTCAAGGCAATGTTGCATCTGGCAGCCTAGACTTCCGGCGTCTCTCCTGCTCTGACAGACGTCCAGGGCTAGACCCCAGCAACCTGGCTTCACAAAGTCGGCAGAGCTTGAAGGATGGGCAGTGGGGCCACAGGCAGTGAGCAGTGCCCATGCTGGACCTGAATAAACAAACATTTGCTGCCGTCTATATGGAGCATAGGGCTTGAGCCAGGCATCTTCACGCAGAGCATCTCTGCGGGGGGGGGGGGGGGGTGTTTGTTTGTTTTTTAAAAGATTTTATTTATTCATGAGAGACACAGAGAGAGGTAGAGACGCAGGCAGAGGGAGAAGCAGGCTCCCTGTGGGGACCCTGATGCGGGACTCGATCCCAGGACGCTGGGATCACACCCTGAGCTGAAGGCAGACGCTCAACCACTGAGCCCCCCAGGCGCCCCGAGAGCATGTCTGCTAACTTCGCAACTCCTTGGAGAGGTGTAACCATACAGCCGTTTACTGATGAAAACCCTGGGTTTAGAGAGGGAAGTGACCGTCCTGAGGTCACATGGCTGGCAAATGGAAGAGCAAGGATTTGAAACCAGGACTATGGGCTCTAAACCCTGAGAGCTTCCCGTTACAACACATGCTTCCTGCCTTCAGAGACCAGCCTCCCCCCAGCTGCCCCCCAACCACCCCCGCAGGATTTGGTCTCCAGGGTCACCTCTTGGCTCGAAGGGAAAAGGTGGGGCCGCGGGGGAGCTGTCGCATGCCAGCACCCAGTCTGTTGGGGCCTCCAGCCAGTTACTTGGAGAGGGCGGAGAGTGCCGGGATGCAGGGAGGCCACTCCAGGAGAGCAAGACCGCTGGGCTGCCAGCCTGGGCACCCAGCTTTCCAGCCAGGGCTCACCCCTTCCGATGCCGGGCAGATCGGGTGTCCTGTGGGCATCTTTCCAGGACATTTTCCAGCGGGGAGAGGGGAAGACTACAGGAGCCAGGGTCTAAGGAGTCTCCCACCAGCCTGTCCCAGCCTGGGCTGCAGCCATATAGGAAGCGAATTTTGCTAACCCATCCACTGGGGGTCAAAACATCTTTTTCCCCCTTGAGCCTGGAAGAGAGCAAAGGGGACAAAATGCCCCTTTTTTCTCCATGAAACTTTCTTTCTTGACTGGCATGAAGAATTCCTCCCTCCCTTTCTTCTGCCTTCCCCTTTCCCTTCCACCCACTTCCCACCTCTTTCCCCCAATACAGACTCAGTTATCAACCTCCTCGTGCTTCTAAAATCTAGTGCGTACCTTTGCACAGCCTTGGTATGTGGCATCACACTTGCTTCTGCCTCCCTGGCCTCTTTGAGCTCGTACCCCTGCCCTGGCCCAGTGCCTGGCCAGGGAGGGGTCCCCTACAGAGGGCTCTTGGGAGAACCCAGCACCTCCATTTGCTTTCTTCCACAGGTGTCTGCACTGCCTGCGAGTGCCCAGCTCTGGGCTTGAGGCTGGGTGAGCTGTTCAGAAACCAGGAGCCTCATCCCTGCCTTCAAGGCTCCTGGACTGTATGTAAGGAGAACAAGACAGTGCATCATGAAGCAGGGACTGGACAGCAACCTCAAAAATATTATTAAGACTTTTCAAAGATGAGCACTGGGTGTTATACTATATGTTGGCAAATTGAATCCAAATAAAATATTTCAAAAAAGGGCAGCCCCGGTGGCGCAGCGGTTTAGCGCCGCCTGCAGCCTGGGGCATGATCCTGGAGACCCTGGATCGAGTCCCACATCGGGCTCCCTGCATGGAGCCTGCTTCTCCCTCTGCCTGTGTCTCTGCCTCTCTCTCCCTCTGTGTCTCTCTCATGAGTGGATAAATAAAACCTTTAAAAAAAAAATATTTCAAAAAAGACTTCAGAGGCAGACATAAGGACTAAAATTATCAGAGAAGTCACCAAAGAAAAGGTGAGACCCTGAAGGATGTCAGAACTGGATCCATGGAGAAGTGGAGATAGGCTGTGCCAGGTGGGGGCAGGGGAGGGCAAAGTGAGGACAGGTTACACGGAGGAGACAGCCCCGGCCACATCAGAGGGTCAGCATAGGGATAGATGGGAGAGGATGTAAGGTCCATTCCTGGTCAGTCCCAGTTTGCTGAGCACCTACGATGCACCACACACTGAGGCACCTCACATGCATGCTCCTCCTTACTCCTTACAACAGCCCTATGGGGAAGGCAGGACAACTTCTCGCTCCATTTTGCAGGTCAACAGCATGGCATGTGGAAAGCCCCAGAGGTGCAGCAAACTGTTCAAAGCCAAAAGACAAAGGAGTGGGATCCGTTTACACCAGGGCCTTTTGGTTCTAAAGTAGGGGCTGCTCAATGGATGGTGGCCATGGCAGGGCAGGACTTGGGTGCTCATTCATTATTTCAACAGGATTTCCTGAACACCTAAGGCTGGATGTTGGGGTTACTCCAGTGAGCAAAGCAGACACAGTGTCTGCCTTCATGGAGCCTGCAGACTAGTCAGGAGATGGATTTTTTAATGTTTTTTTTAAAAATCGTGTAAATGTTTATAGGCATGTAATTAAAAATATGTATTTTACTTTAAAAATAAACTTCATTTTGGGGATCCCTGGGTGGCTCAGCAGTTTAGCGCCTGCCTTTGGCCCAAGGTGGGTGATCCTGGAGTCCCGGGATTGAGTCCCACATCAGGCTCCCTGTGTGGAGCCTGCTTTTCCCTCTGCCTGTGTCTCTGCCTCTCTCTCTCTCTCTCTCTCTCTCTCTCTCTCTCTCTGTGTGTGTCTCTCATGAATAAATAAATAAAATCTTTAAAAAAATAATAAACTTCATTTTAACACATATATATGAATTTTGGACAAAAAGTGCAAGGTGCTATGAGAATAGGTAACAGTGTGCTAGTAGGTTCAGATTTCTTCAAAGAAGGTAATTAAGGTTGATCATCAGGAATTCCTCTTAAAGCTTTGTTGGACTTAATTCTTGGATGCAGTGGTGTGCCGGTCAGGGGCTAACAACAGGCTGGGGGTGGGCTGCCCTGATGCGTTGTGATGCGATGTCCTCAGAGTGAATATGCCCACCACGGTCAGTTTCGTGCTACCAGCAGGATGTCGCAGAAGGCAGACCTAAGAAGAGGTGCAAACAGTGGGCTCTCATGAGCTCATGCCAGTGGCTCTAGCACACCACTGAATTTTGCTTATGGGGGGTAGGGGCTTTGAAGGAGTAGATGAGACTCTAAAGTACCCCAAGTCACCCCTTCGTTCTCCCCTGGAATATCCTACTCTGGGGAGAGAGGAGAGGATTGCTCCTGGCCTCCTATCTGGGCCGTGTTTGGGCACTGCCTATGGGGTACCTACTGACCACTGTGCACATGACTCACAGTGCCCCCAGCCCATCTTCAAAGCACCCCGTGCCCCAGGTGGCCAGGATGAGCAGCATGTCCCCTGCAGACAGGATGGCGACATGGCCAAAGTCTGTGCCCTAAGGGGTTGATTGGGCAGGTAGTCGCATCACAGAGAAAAGAGCCATGGTCTTGGAGCCAAGAACTTGAACTGGAGTCGCACCGTGTGGCTTATGCATGAGCCACATCACCATTCTAGGCCTCATTCTCCTCCTCAGTGGGGTGAGAAAGGGTTGGGCCGGCCCTCTGGGGTGGTAGAGGACCAGAAGGCCTCTGTGAAAGGTGGCATCCAGGGCTGGAATCCTGGGCCTTCATGTGTAATTCGCTAAACCACAGTGACCATTTATAGTCTACGGAATCCTGGAAGCTGGGCCTGGGGTGGGCCTGGGGCAGTCGAGGGGGGAGTTGTAGATTTCTCCTGCTCTGGTGAAAACTCCCCTTGCAGAATCCCTGGTGGTGGCCACCCCGTCTCTGCGTGGTCCAGTCTAGAGGCCCAAGTTCAACACATGTTGGAGCCCCGGGCAGTCCTCAGGGTTGGGACGTTGCTCCCTTCACTGACCTGAAATCTGCCCACTCTGCGTCTGTCAGCAGACCCTACCCTGCATGCACACATACACTCTGACGCACGTCAGCAGGAACATACATATTTATGACACGTAGCTGATGCAGTTGGCTTGTAGGATTTCCAATGCTTCAGATGGAAGCTTTTTGCACAAGAAGACTTCTATCTGGGGAGGGGTCCTGGATAGGGAGTGGAGGATTCGGGCAGTTGCGAGGAGCCTCTTGGCCTCTCTGAGTGTTCTGGAAGCTTGCCCTTCACTGCAGCAGCCCTAGGATCTAAATTTGAAGGAAGGTCAGATGGCAGCTGCCACCTTGGGCTTTGAGCATTGACAATCCATCAGCCTTTGAAGGCGTTTACGCAAGAAGCCCCTTCCTAGCTCTGCTAGGCCAGGCCTCGAGACGAATGGTCCCTATTCAGAGGAGTCTAAAGCACTCCTCAGCTGGTTGCCCTGAGGTTGAGCCTTTAAGAGGGCAGAGCAGAGGGTTCTTACTCCCACCCCCCACTGGCTTCCAGATTTCCTCCAGAGCTGAGTCCAGGGGTGACTACCTAGATGACTGCCTCTAACCTCCAAAAGACCCCCGATAAAGTCAGCTCTCAACATCCCCAGCACATAGCCCACATGTCAGGAGATGCAAAGACTTCAAAGACTTCAAATGGGGTAGCCAAGAGCTCAATACATGTGGGTTCCTCCTATGGCTGGCCAGCTAATGCCTTCAGTGTGGTGGTACTTCTGAGCATCCTGGGACTGAAGGTATATATCATGCTCTGGACTCTGAGGAGTGTTGTGAGGTGTGATGGGCAAAGGAGTGAGAGAGAGGGGCAGGGGAATAGTCAGCTTAGGCCTAGAATGCACCTGCTCCCTGGGAGCAGCCTAGGAGCATCCACAGGGGCAGAGCCTGCTCTTGAGAGGAGAGGAGAGTGTTCCCTGGAAGGCAGTAGGATAAATCCCAGAAGGACCCTTGATGAGGCAAGATCTAATCACCCAGAGGCTACTTGCAACCCCTTCCAAGCATGCATTCCAAGGCTCTATTTCTCCAAGCAGTGTCTTAGACTCTACACCACTCACCTACCACCACCATCTCACCTCCCTCCATGTGACCCATTGACAACACTGGTTTCCTTTCCCCTACTTGGGGCAGCTCCTCTGCTGGGGAAGAAAGGGAGACAGGGTGATAGAGGGTATCAAGGATAAGAACAGGATTAGCTGTAAAAGCTGGGCTGGGCACCCCAGACTCCTATGTATCAGTAAGGCTAAGCCATAGAAGCTTTTCCACCAGGAAACTGTCCCTCGTTCCACTCCCCGCCTGCGACCAGGGTAACCACCTTCCTGTGTGTCCTTGTAGCACCCCGGGCAGATATCTCCCTATCACTGTGCTAACAACATTATGTTCATTTTGCTCATATGACTATTTTCCCCCAAAGACTGTAAGCTCCTTGAGAGCAGAACTTGTGTATTGTTCATCTACCTTCGAATTCGGGATGCCCACCACAGTGCCCGACACATAATAGGCGTTTCATAGATATTTGGTGACGGTTTCCCAAGCTTGTGAAACTCACCAAAGAAAATGTAAGCTCCAGGACACACCTATCAGTGGTCAAGGCAGGGGTGGAGTTGAAGTGCAGTCACAAAAACCTGACTGCATTTGCACGTTTTCCAGAGAGCTGGGAGGATGGAGCCCAGGACCATGACGGCGATGAAGAGAGAAGCTGCAGGGTCTGACCCCCCAGGGCTGAGGCCAGCTGCAGGCGGCCCCTCTGCTGGTTTGCTATTTCCACAGCAGGAAAGGTCCACAGTCCTTGCAGCATAGGAAGGGACCTTTCCTCCAGCCGCTCAGGACCAGGTGCTGACAAGTTGGGGGAGAAGTAAAGACAGCTGTGATCTATGTGGAAATTCTATTTCAGATCCTACAGATCTTGCTTTATTACTTTTGATGGCTTCATAGCATTCCATTGCACACATGTGACAAAGTAGTTTAACCAGATCTATATTAATGCACAGTTATTTTCCTTTTTTTTTTGCTATTGTAACAAATATTTAAATAATATTCCTGAATATATATAACTTTATACATGTTTATCTAAAGGAACAGCTAGGTCAAGGAATATGTACATTTTAAACTTGACAGATAATACTCATAGTCCACCACAGAGGTGCCATTGCATGAGAGTATCTGTTTCCTTCTCACAGCAATATTAAACTTACTAGATCTTTGCCAACCTAAAGCATGGTATCTCATCATAGTGCTAATTTGCATTCTGTGTGAATTAAGTTAAACATACTTTTACATGTTTAAAAGGCATCTTATTTGCATTTCTTTTGCTACGTAATGTTTAAAACCTTTCTCCATTTTTTCCTATTAAATTCTTCTTTTTTTTTCTTATTGATTTATAAGAATGCTTTATTTATTAAGGTAATCTCTTGTTTATGATGTTGCAAATATTTCCCCATCTGTCATTTGTCTTTTTACCTTTTTTTACAGTGTTTTTTTTTTTTGTCATAGAAACATGGTGTTTATGTGTCTGAGCTTATCAGTACTTTCTTTAATGGCTTCTAAGTTTGGGGCATGCTTAGATCTTATACACTTCAAAATTAGAAAAATTTGCTCCCATATTTTCTTCTGGCACTTGTAGAGTTTCCATTTTATATTTATTTATGTAGTTATATTTTTTTATTTAAAGATTTTATTTTTAAGTAATCTCTACACTCAACATGGGGCTCGAGCCCAAAACCCCGAGATCAAGAGTCACACACTCTACCAAATGAGCCAGTCAGGTCCCCTCATTTTATTTTTAAATATTTGATTGATGACCCAGAGCAAATTTTGATGTTAGGAATGGCTTTGCAAAAAAAAAAAAAAGGAATGGCTTTGCTTTTCTCATATAGCTTGGATCTCATCCTTACCAGCATATGAAAGTCATCTCATTCTTTTTATTATGTGCATAGTTATTCTATCATATGGTTTATTATAATTTAGTAATTACTTTCCCAAATTATAGATTACCAAATTATTTCTATATAATGTGCCATTTAAATGACAATTAATGAGCAACCCCTTCAAAGACATTCTAAAATGTTTGTTTGTTTTATAAGATCTTGTTTATTTATTCATGAGAGAGACAGAGCAGAGACAGAGGCAGGAGGAGAAGCAGGCTCCACGCAGGGAGTCTGACGCAAGACTCGATCTCTGGACATTCTAAAATGTTTAATGCTTCTGAAACTATCATGTGCTTATGAATCACATGGGGATCTTGTTAAGATGTGGGTTCTGGGCAGCCCCGGTGGCTCAGCGGTTTAGCGCTGCCTTCAGCCCAGGCTGTGATCCTGGAGACCCAGGATTGAATCCCACATGAGGCTCCCTGCATGGAGCCTGCTTCTCCCTCTGTGTGTGTGTGTGTGTGTGTGTGTGTGTGTGTCTTTCTCATGAATAAATAAATAAAATCTTTTTTAAAAAAGATGCAGGTTCTGATTTAGTAAGTCTGGGTGGGGCCTGAGAGCCTGCATTTCTAACATGGCCACAGGAGATGCTGTGATGCTGGTCTGTGGACCTCACATGGAGTAGCAAGGCTTAGCCAACTGCTTGTAGAGTTCTTAAATTCTCTGTATGCATCCTGTTCCCTAGGGAGGAAGAAGCACGATTGAGCCATCTCATTACATCTTTGAATGGCTCCGGTTGACACTCTTCTTCATATTAAGTCAAATCTGTATTTCTTGGCTCTAGTTTTATTTCCTGGATCTAGATGGATCAAGTTGGAACTGTCACTCACATGGCAGCCCTTCACATTCTTGCTAGACAGTTCTCTCGCATGTATCCTTTATTCCGGCTAGATGGGCTCCTCTTCCTCACCTGCTCCCCGCAGGCCAGAGTGGGGGTGGGGAGGCGATCAGGAAGTGGGCTGCCCTGCTCCAGCTTCCTCCTTTTAAATTCCAGTCTCTGTTGTAAGCTCTCCACATCTGCCTGTCCCGGTAAGGTCATCAAGTCTTCCCAGCGCGAGAAAGGTCAAAGCCAGGTCTTGCACTGCATCTTGTACAGCCTGTGGTGGGAGGGTCTGGATAGGGTGGGGTGAGGGGTGGGCAGGGATGTGCTGGTAAATGTGCAACAACTGGCCTTCTGAGAGGAGGAGATTCTTCCTTGATTCACAGCGTTTGCTGATTTCGTGATGTGAAGCTCCCGCTGTGGCCTTGCAGACTAGCAATGTGATGTCACCGCGTTGTAGAGCCAGACTAGCAATGTGATGTCACCGCGTTGTAGAGCGTTACCTTGCAGGATACACGCAAGTAGCCTGAAGAATATGTGTAATAGATGGCATTATCACAGTTAGAAAGTGATGCGGTTTTAGTGTTTATTACTTTTATTTCTTTTATTATTTTATTTTTTTTACTTTTATTTTGAATGTAACTTATTTCATTCTAAGTTTTGAAAGATGGCTGTGTTTAACAGCAGGCTTGGGGGATGAGCACTGGGTGTTATTCTATATGTTGGCAAATTGAACACCAATAAAAAATAAATTCATAAAAAAAATTAGATCATGAAAGGATTAATGCTAGCATGCTTATCCTACACGAGCTAATAGTTCAAAACAACAACAACAACAACAAAACACAACAGGCTTGGAAACGTTTTGAGAATTTAACCATGGGCTCTTGTGAGCCTGTCCGATCCAGCCCTGGCACACCCCGGCACACCCCCGGTGGGCATCTATCTTGCAAGTCTGAGGCCTCTGGGAGGGAGCAAGCAAGGGCTCTCTTCCCGGCGACCTCGGTCCCCAGTCTGGAAAGCAGACCCCACATCTGCAACGTCAGTGTTCTGCTGTCCCCTCGTGGCAGCTCCTGCCCTCTGCGGCCTCTGGGAGCTTTCTCCCCGCAGGACCCACCAGCAAAGTGGCAGGATCAGAGGCTACCCGGCCAGTTGAGCAATCTCCCCCTCCCACCCCAGCCTCCTGGAGCCCAAGGGGGAGCCGGGCCAGAGCACCCACGGTCTCCAGCCCTGCTGCGCCCGCTCCATCCCGGATTCGTGGTTTCCCACTGCCCTCTGCAGTTCTCTCGGGGTATTGATAAGCAGAGCAGCCGGGTCTACCTGGCACTGGAGCTCCACCCAGTGCCCCCTCCAGGTCAGTGGCATAGGCACCTGCATTGTCAGCCCCATACAGGGCATCCCTGAGAAGAGCTGCTCTAAGAGAATTCTGACTTAAGAGATGTGGTTTGTTGTTGTTTTTGCTTTGGGGCCCCATGAGAAACTCACCAGTCACCTGCGTCAGAGCGGGGCCTCCTGTCATCTCAGAGCGGCTGAGCAGAGGCCAGCACAGCACCAACACTTCTCCAATGATGGGGTCAGTAGCCTCACCAACAGTCTGGCCACCAATAGTCCCAAGTAGAACTCAAAGCTCCAGCTTGGGAGAACCCTAGGATCCCCGAAGGCAATGGTCCTCACACCATATTGATAAAGGCCCTCAGTAAGAAGTGTTTTACAACGTAACAACTGCTGACATTTCCACGATTCCCAATTCTGCCTTTTCCATTAAAAACAAAAACAAAACAAGTTTGCTGCAACTTAATAAGTAAGAATTCACAGCTCATCACTGGGTTATCACCAGCAGTTTGCAAAACACTGGCTTAGGTCAACCCCTCATTTCAGAGAAGAAACAAGGCAAAGAAAGAATGAGCTTGCATATTAGCAAATCAGGGGCAGGTCCAGGTCTCGAATTCAGCTCTCTGAGCTCTTCTGCCATCACGCCAGGGCCTCCCCTGGGCTCTGTCCCAGGGCTTCCTTTGCAACGAAACACGTAGAGGCCTCACTGTCTGTGATGCTGATCCAGTTACCATGGACTATCATCAGGATCTGACCTTCTGGCCCCTGAAATCCGGGTTGTCGTGTGAGAGCTCACGCCTCCCCTGTGCCAACACAAGGCGGCAGCAAAGAGAAGCAAACAGCCTTGCTGGTGGGAAGGGGAAAGGGCGTGGCAGGCGCCGGACAGGTGCTGTCACCTAGGAGGTAATGAATATCATCAGCACTGTCACTTGAGGTCAGAGGCTTAAAGGCAGTGGCTTTTTTTTTTAAAGGCAGCGTTGTACCAAAGACCTTTGGGATTTACTCACTCTAAAGAGATCCAAATGCATGAGGATATGCTTACAACCAAATAATGCCGGGTGCAATGTTTGTTGAGTGAACTCTGACGGAAGTATACATCTGTGCAATCTTCCTGAAAAGTACTTTGTCATTATGTTTCAATAGTTTTTAATATTCAAGCCAGAAACTCCACCAGTAGGAGTTTAATGCAAGGTGCTAATTATATATACAAAGATGTTTGCTACCAAATTAGAAATCTTTAATGGAGAGTATTAAATAATGTCAATATGGAATTCATTTTTGGGATCCCTGAGTGGCGCAGCGGTTTAGCTCCTGCCTTTGGCCCAGGGCGTGATCCTGAAGAACCAGGATCGAATCCCACATCAGGCTCCCGGTGCACGGAGCCTGCTTCTTCCTCTGCCTGTGTCTCTGCCTGTCTCTCTCACTGTGTGCTTATCATAATAAATAATAAATAAATAAATAAATAAATAAATAAATAAATAAATAAATAAAATAAAAAAAAAAGGAATTCATTTTTAAATTCTGCTACAACAAAAAAAAATGTATACTCTGCAACTATTAGGTATAGTGATGCATAATGTAAAAAGGGAGTGTACAAAGTAGTACATGTGCAATGAGCCATTTGTGTTGTGTCCAGGGATTCTCTTTGTAGTGGGGTGAAGGTGAGGTGCCTTCCTAAAGAGGGTGGTCACCTGGGGAGTCTTTCAAACCACACAGCCTCCCCCAGCCTCTTGCCCCAGCAAACTGTGATGTGGCCCCCTGGGAGAGACAGCTTCCTTTTGAGAATCATAGCCAGGGGTGGGGGGCATACACCTATTTGCACATGGGATGTGTGCGCATCTGGGATGTTAGTGGGGTGTCACTAGCATGTAGCAGGAGTTGTTTCTGGGTGGTGAGATTTCCAAATAATTTTTCAATAATAAAACAATAATTTGAATAATTATGATAAAAATACAGTTTGTTTAATCATTCACCTGGTGAAGGCATCTGGGCTGTTTTTTCTTCCTTCCTTCCTTCCTTCCTTTCTTTCTCTTTCTTTCTTTCTTTCTTTCTTTCTTTCTTTCTTTCTTTCTTTCTTTCTTCTTTCTTTCTTTCTTTCTTTCTTTCTTCTTTCTTTCTTTCTTTCTTTCTTTCTTTCTTTCTTTCTTTCTTTCTTTCTTCTTTTTGTTATTACAAATAAAGTTTCTGTGAATGTTCACATACAGGTTTTTGTGAGAGCATGCTATTGTTTCTCTAACATAAATGCCCAAGAGTGCAATTGAAACTTGTTTTATGGCCTAGCATATGGTCTATCCTGGAGAATGCTCTGTGTGCACTTGAGAAGAAAGTATATGCCATTGTTGGCTAGAGTGTTCCACAGGTGTATGTTAGATCTAGTCGGTTTACAGTTTGTTAAAGTTTTCTGTATTCTAGTCAATTTTGGAAAGTGAGGTATGGAGGTCTTGAACTATTATTGTTGAATTGTCTGTTTCTGTCAGATTTTGCTTTATGTATTTGGTGCTCTGTCATTAGGTGCGTATATGTTTATAATTGCTATATCTTCCTGATGGATTGACCCTTTTGTCGTTATGAAATATCCTACTTTATATCTGGTAACTTATTTTATTTTATTTTTTAAAGATTTTATTTATTTATTCATGATAGACATAGAGAGAGAGAGGGAGAGACACAGGCAGAGGGAGAAACAGGCTCCATGCCAGGAACCCGATGTGGGACTTGATCCCGGGACTCCAGGATCATGCCCTGGGCCAAAGGCAGGCGCCAAACCACTGCGCCACCCAGGGATCCCCCAACATATTTTATTTTAACATCTGTTTTGTCTGCTATCACTCTGGCCATTCTAGGTTTCTTGTGGTTGCTGTTTGCATGATGTATCTGTTTCCATCCTGCCACCTTCAGAGTGTTTGTATCTTTTGATATGAAATGGGTCTCCTGTAGTTGGATTGTGTTTGTGTGTGTGTGGGGGGGGGGTTGGATTTTGTGTGTTTTTAACCCATTCTGACTATCTCCACTTTATTTGGATTGTCCAATCTACTCATGTTTAATGTTTCTGTTCTCTTTTGCACTAAGGGAATGTAATGTTTTAATCTTTTAGTGATTTTTTCACTTTTTTAAGCTATTATTTTAATGGTTGCTCTAGGCCTTACCACATACATCTTAATTAATCAGAATCAGCTTCAGACATAGACATGGCCAACAAACACATGAGAAAATGCTCCGCATCACTTGCCATCAGGGAAATACAGATCAAAACCACAATGAGATCCCACCTCACACCAGTGAGAATGGTGAAAATTAACAAGGCAGGAAACCACAAATGTTGGAGAGGATGCGGGGAAAGGAGAACCCTCTTGCACTGTGGTACGAATGTGAACTGTTACAGCCACTCTGGAAAACTGTGTGGAGGTTTCTCAAAGAGTTAAAAATACAACTGCTCTACAACCCAGCAATTGCACTGCTGCGGATTTACCCCAAAAATACAGATGCAGTTGAACACCAGGACACCTGCACCCCAATGTGTATAGCAGCAATGTCCACAATAGCCAAACTGTGGAAGGAGCCTCGGTGTCCATCGAAAGATGAATGGATAAAGAAGATGTGGTCTATGTATACAATGGAATATTCCTCAGCCATTAGAAACGACAAATACCCACCATTTGTTTCGACGTGAATGGAACTGGAGGGTATTATGCTGAGTGAAGTAAGTCAATAGGAGAAGGACAAACATTGTATGGTTTCATTCATTTGGGGAATATAAAAAATAGTGAAAGGGAATAAAGGGGAAAGGAGCGAAAATGAGTGGGAAATATGAGAGAGGGTGACAGAAGATGAGAGACTCCTAACTCTGGGAAACGAACAAGGGGTGGTGGAAGGGGAAGTGGGTGGGGGGATGGGGTGACTGGGTGATGGGCACTGAGGAGGGCACTTGACGGGATGAGCACTGGGTGTTATACTGTATGTTGGCAAATCAAACTCCAATAAAAAAATAATAAAAAAAAGAATCAGCTTCGGATTTATGCTAGCTTAATTCCAGTGAGATAAAGAAATGTTGCTCCTATATAGCTCTATTTCATCCCTTCTCCCTCTTTCCCTCTTATTATGGTATTATTGTTGTATAAGGAGCTTTTTTAAAAAAGATTTTATTTATTTATTTGAGAGAGAGAGAGAGAGAGAGAGAGAACATGGTGCCCCAAGGAGCTTTTTTTTAAAGTACAGACTTCTGGGATCCCTGGGTGACTCAGTGGTTAAGCGCCTGCCTTCTGCCCAGGGCGTGATCCTGGAGTCCCAGGATCAAGTCCTACATTGGGATCCCTGCATGGAGCCTGCTTCTTCCTCTGCCTGTGTCTCTGCCTCTCTCTCTCTGTGTCTGTCATGAATAAATAAAATCTTTAAAATAAATAAATAAATAAATAAATAAATAAATAAATAAATAAAGTACAGATTTCTATATCAAACTAAAAAGATTTTGTCCAGCAAAGGAAATCATCAACAAAATGAAAAGATAACTTAAAGAAAATATTTGCAAATCACATATCTGATAAGGGATTAATATCCAAAAATACATAAAGAACTCGTACAACTCAATGGCAAAAAAACAAACAATTTGATTTAAAAATGAGCATAGGATCTTCCAGACAGTTTTCCAAAAGATATATAGATAGCCAACAGGTACATGTGCACAAATGTAGCAACAGTCAGACGCACAAGGAATAAGAAGCTTGTGCGCGGAGCCTGGGTCCCACAACTCCCACCCAATGTTCTCCCCTACCCACGCTGCCGCTTCCCCAGCTGACCCTCTCAGTTTCTCTCAGTTTCCTGCTCTTGGCTCCTGCTAGCTTTTCAGACAAGGAGAGGAATAAAATCTTTTGCAAATCATTGGGTCTTCATGGAAAAGTTGGGAACCTTGCACAGATTCGGCCAGGATGACCGACCAAGAATTGGTTGTGACTCATTCCAGGAAGAGCTCTACTAACCCTTGTGTTACCCATGAGGAAATAATCTGGGAGAAGAAAGGACATTTCACGTATTCATTTAACATTTATTTAGTGTCTAGTGTGTGCCAGGAATTGGGGTAGGCATTAAGATAAAACACCATTCCTGTTCTCAGGTTGCTTATGAACTTTGTAAAGAATACATGGAAAAGGTTAAATCTGCTCAGAAAGTTTTATGAAATGAACCTTTTTCATAATTTATATGGTAGTAACCCTAATTTAACCTGAAATCATTTGGTAGCAAAACCTGGCCTGAATTATCATAAGGCAATGAATTACAGCCTTATTCATCTTGCTTAGTGTGACTATTCATACATTTCACTGCAGAAGTATTAATGTGTCTGATTTACAGAGTGCTGCCCCAGACATCACTGAGGTTATTACATAATATACAGTATCTACATCAAATTATCTTTCTAAAATTGAAACAGTTCTGAATTCTAAAATACATCTGGCCTAAGGAGTTTTACTCTCCCTAGGGGATATACCTGTGTATATCCTTTTGACCTTTAAGTCCTTTTGACCAGGAGAATTCTGGAGATTTGAAGTTCGTGTCCATGGTGAAGCCAGAATTTCCCCATAAAGAGCCTCTGAATGACCACTAAGATAAAATGTAAGAGCACTAGTATTTTTATGTGAGTCAGTCAGGCTATGGCTCTTTGAACTTCTCCTGTTGCAGAGCATTGGGCCCAGCTTGGCTAGGGAACCTTCCAGAGCATCACAACATAACCCAGGATATGGTATGACCAGTTTTGACAATGGTGGCCAAAGGGGACAATCAAACTGCATGGACCCACAGAGGTAGGGCAGTCCCTGCTGCAATTGCTAGACAGTGACCCTGGGTCAGTGGTCAGTGCTTGAGTCAGGTGAGGGTCTGGCAGGAGCGAGCAATTCTCCAACCAGCTGGGGACAACCCAGTGATGGGAAATCCAGGGTGAGAACATGTAGAGTCCAGGCCAAGAGGTGGACAGCAAAGTCCAAACCCTAGACAGGGGGTTCAGAGGAGGGCCCCAGTCCCAGAGAAAGGCACAGGAAAAAATCAAGCACAGCCTCAGTCTGAGAAGCTTTCGGAGCAAGAGCTCGTTGATGGAGATAGCACAGAACACCAGGTACCTGCCTGGGATGCAGATAGGGACTGGGTCTCAGCAGCAAGACTACCTGATTGCTGAGTTGCCGATAAGGATCTAAGGTAACCTAAGTCTCTCCCTACTACGGTCGGCTTTGGCCTCTGAAACTGGGTGTGGACCAGAATCTAGAAACGTTCGTTCTGCAGGCAGAGCACAGCACCAAGATTTAAAAGTCCATAGAGGGGCAGCCCCGGTAGCTCAGCGGTTTAGCGCCGCCTTCAGCCCAGGGTGTGATCCTGGAGACTCAGGATCGAGTCCCACGTCAGGCTCCCTGCATGGAGCCTGCTTCTCCCTCTGCCTGTGTCTCTGCCTCTCTCTCTGTCTCTCTCATGAATAAATAAATAAAATCTTAAAAAAAAAAAAAGTCCATAGGGAAGAGAGATTAGGGATCCCTCCAGTCCTAGTGACTTGGGTTGGTCCCTGTGCCGTAAAGTATTAACCTTGCCCAAGGAAAGATTTGGTCCTTGCCCAGCTCCTGGGAGATACCTCTAAAGCCTTGGAATAGCCTACCTGACAAGGGTGTCTTTGTTTACCGAGAGGCTGTGGGTCACACCAGATAGTCTATGCCCATAATGTGATATATGCTGGAGGCCTTGGCCAAACAGCATCAACTTGCCTTTTGGAAGTGCTGTACACCAAGGTCAGCCGTCCTACATGACTGACCCCTATAAAGAACCTTGGAAAAAAAAAAAAAAAAAAGAACCTTGGACAGCAAGGCTTTGGGTAAGCTTCCCTGGCTGGCAGTACTCTCTACATGTTGCCACTGGGAAAAGTAAGTACTGTCCTCATGTCTGTAGTAGGAGAGGACCACTGGAGGTTTGCTCCTGCTCTCTCCTGGGTCCTGCCCTATGCAGCTATCTCCTCTGCTGATTTATTTTATTTTTTAAAGATTTTATTTATTTATTCATGAGAGACACAGAGAGAAAGAGAGAGGCAGAGACACAGGCAGAGGGAGAAGCAGGCTCCATGCAGGGAGCCCAACGTGGGACTCGATCCCGGGTCGCCAGGTTCACACCCTGGACCGAAGGTGGCACTAAACTGCCGAGCCACTGGGGCTGCCCTCCTCTGCTGATTTTAATCTATTTCCTTCCACTATGATAAACTGTAACCATGAGTACAACAGCTTTTCTGAGTTCTGTGAGTCCTTCTACTAAATCACTGAACCTGCAGGTGGTCTTTTTTTTTTTTTTTTAAGATTTTAATTATCTATTCATGAGAGACAGAAAGAGGCAGAGACATAGGGAGAGGGAGAAGCAGGCTCCCTGCAGGGACCCCTGGATCACAACCTGAGTGAAAGGTAGACAGACCAGACACTCAACCACTGAGCTACCCAGGTGCCCCTGCAGGTAGGTGGTCTTGAGGATCTCCAAAACTGCAGTTCCAGCTTCCTCCCTACATCAGACTTGAAATCAACCCTGAAAGCCAAGCCCTTTTGTACCATTCTCACTCTTCAACATGTCCCTTCTCCTGAATCTTCAGTGACCAGCTGGATGTCCTCTGCAGATCAACGTGCAATGGCTGCTAGTTTCATTTCATCCCCAAGGTCAGGGCCCGTAGAAGCCAGTACAGCAATCTGAGCTTCCTATTGGCACCAGTCAGAGAATTCCACTTCCATTTGTCACCCTCCCTTTCTGGCTTCTGGACCACTTCCCTACCACAAGTCCAATCTGGGGACTAAGTATGTGTTTTGGAGGTAACAGTTTATTAGCAATGACTTCATAAGATCCTATATAAACAATTACCCTGAACTCCACCCCATGGGGGAGCTGTGTAGTAACAGTGAGACCTCCAACAACTTACTTCCTTTCTCCAGGCTTCAGTTCCCTAGGTTTGGGGAGCAACCACCAATAACCTACAGTGTCTGTAAGTGCTGCAAGCTTCAGGAAGGACATTTTCCCAGCGTTCTGTCCTCACTAGCATTGGGCAGAAGTAAAAATTTTTGTATAGGCTTCCCCAGTCTCTACTTTGCTTAGAAAAGAAAGCTTTTATTGCTATCAAATAAAAAACTTGAGGAAAGTTTGAAAAATAGAATTTAATGCTCCACATCATGTGTCATTGGGGAAATGCAAATTAACTCACCAATGAGATATCACCACCTACCTATAAGAGTAACCAAAATCCAGAGCACTGACACCAAATCACTAAACCCCAAATGCTGGGGAGGATGTGGAACAATGGAGACTCTCATTCACAGCTGATGGGAATGAAAAATGGTGCAGCCACTTTGCAAGACAGTTGGCAGTTCCTTAAAAAACTGAACATACTCTTATCATATGATCCAACAATTGTTCTTCTTGATATTTGCCTGAAGGAGTTGAAGTTTGTCCATATGAAAAATTCTACACAGATGCTTATAGAAGACTTATTCATAATTGCCAAAACTTGGAAGCAACCAAGTTGTCCTTCAGTAGGTGAATGGACAAACTGGGGTGCATCCACACGATGGAATGTTATTCCACACTAAAAAGAAATGAGCTATCCAGCCATGAAAAGACATGAAGGAAAATTAAATGCGTGTTACTAAGTGAAGAAGGCCAATCTGAAAAGCCTAAATACTATATGGTTCCAACTATAGAACATTCTGGAAAAGGCAAAACTATGGAGATGGTAAAAAGATCCGTGGTTGCCAGGGGGTGGAGTGAGGAGGGGTGGGCTAAATTGGTGGACCACAGAGGATGTTTAGGACAGTGAAAACACTTTGTAGGATGCCGTGATGATGGATACATGTGACTATATGTTTATTTAAATCCATACAATGTACAACAGCTGGAGCAGAGCTGAAATATAAACTGTAGCCTTTGTGTGATAATTCTGGGTAGGTTCATCAGTTGTAACAAATGCACCCTGCTGATGGGGATGCTGATAGTAGGGGAGGCTGTATGTGTGCAGGCCTGGGGGATATTGGGAAATCTCTGTACTTTCCCCTCAATTTTGAACTTAAAATTACTCTAAAAATAGTCTTAATTAAAAGAAAAATAGAATGTAGAGCAGGAGAACACATTCATTCACACTTTTATGAGTTTTCTGCACCTATTTTTTTATAAGCATGTTTTTAATTGGCTATAACATAGAGAAATGTCTTTTCCCCTCCACATTAAACATAGCCCTCTCGTCTCCTTTTCACCAAAACAAGTCAGCCTTGACCCAAGGTTCCACTTTCACTGTGATCCCTGCCCTTCTCCCCATCATTCTAGGGGTCTCCCCCCCACCCCCCATGTCCCGTTCTGTGGTTGCCCAGCTGATCCCTGCACGGCACAGACATAGCACTCTTTTTGGTGGAGGGTTTTCCCAGAACGACCATAGCCCACCTTGTGAGATAGACCATGTGGTGACTCCCGCAGGTGCCCCAGCCTGATCCCCCGCCCCCAACATCCTAATGAGCTGGAAAACAGAGGGAAATTAACTTCATGAATATGCAAATGAAATTCCCAGGATCAGAGTGTGTCCTTATTCCTTCCCAAGACATCCTCAATCCCTCCTCCATTTGTTTGGTCATCTTGTTTCCCACTGAGCAGAATAGAGACCAGAAGGATGAAAAAGCCTTTGTACCTACTACCCTAAGGTCATAGCAGAGTGACCATATCTCTACCCCACCCCCACCCCCCTTAGGAAAGAAGTAGTTCACCAATAGCTAAAAACCTAAAGTTTTAGCTGCAATAGTTATCAACTTTTGCTTTCTACTTTAAAACAAATCTCCCTTTTCTTGAAGACATCTACTTTTGGTTAAAGGCACAGGCTCTCCAGCCATAGCACATGGGTTTGGATCTGGCTTTTCAGTTTGACAGCTGGGAAACCTTGGACAAGGTACTTTACCTCCATTTTCAGCCTTGTTTCCCTCATAGCCTTGATGTAGTGATTCAGTGTGTTTAATAGATATCAAGTTCTGGGGCTCCTGGTAGCTCAGTCCTTTAAACATCCAACTCTTGATCTCAGCTCAGGTCTTGATCTCAGGGTCATGAGTTCAAGCCCTACTTTGGGCTTCACACCAGGCATGGAGCCTACTTTAAAAAGTAGATAAGTTCTTAGACTGGGGACAGGTACCCAATAAGCACTATCTATGTTAGCCATTATGACTTTAACATGAAAATGTATAAAATTACTTAATAGCAAATTACTAACTTTCCCCATCCCATCACTGTCCCCATCAGATCTGAGTGAAAGAATTATGATCCCTGGAGATATACCATGTTCTAGAACCCTTCATACTGTACTGATGACCCCGTGTTACAAAGCATGGAGGTAGAGAAAAGTTGACCCCTGAACAACTCCAGCCCAAATCCCAGTAGCTGGGTATTTGGTGCCAACTGGCCCCATTCCCTTTCATACCGAAGCTAAAACCCTTTTGCCTTGCACCAAAGCCCAGACCAATCTTGCTTGATCATGAATTTCTATCATGGTTTCTCACTGCTCCTGAACACCCTAAACCTTGACTAATCATTAAAGGAAACTTCCCCAAAATTGATATTTTGAAACATCACTTCTATATCCTAGGGCAATTCACCATAGGAAAATGGGAATTTTCTTTTCTTTTGTAAGGTGAGAAGTGGACTATTTTGAATACAAGCCCTTCTCAGACAATTCTAAGAAAGTGCAAATATAGAATTTGAGGACCCAGAAACCAGTTCCCTTAAAATTACTCTTGTGCACATACTTCTTGAAAAAGTCTCCTGCTGCCTATAAAGGGTAGATATACCCCATTTTTGAAGACCACTGATCTAGTGTACAGTGCCCCAAATGCACTAGATACTTGCTACATTTAAATTTGTCTTGAAGAAAAAACAATAGAATCAAAAGCACAGAGACAAGAGACCCAGGGCAGGTTTGAGGAACAGAAGGCAGTCGGCTTGGGCTGAAGTCACGGGTGGAAGTAGAGAGAATCCTAGGAAGCAAGGCCAGAAGGGAAGATTGGAGGCAGAGCACTAGGGCCTTGAATGCCTCACTCAGGTGTTTGGGCTTCAGCTTCATTCTAGAGTCACTGAGGAGTCTTAAAGTAGAAGCAGCAGCTATGGGATGACAGCAAGAACACTTTCTTGGGAATCAGAAGTCCTGAGTTCGTTTTGCTCTGGGAAAGCAGAAAGTCAGGGAAGTCTCTCTGAGGCTTTATGTCTTTGGTCAAGTTCTCTAGAAGTAGAGCCTGAGACAGGAATTCAGATGCATGTGGCACATGGAGGGAGGGCCTTCAGAGAAAGGGAATGTGGGGAGCATGCCAAAGAGGAAGCTGCCAAGCCAGGCTGTGTTTCAGGTGAAGACTGGGCCTTGAGCAGCCCGGGTGGCTCAGCGGTTTAGTGCCGCCGTCAGCCCAGGGCCTGATCCTGGAGACCTGGGATCAAGTCCCATGTCAGGCTCCCTGCATGGAGCCTGCTTCTCCTGTGTCTCTGCCTCTCTCTGTGTGTGTCTCTCATGAATAAATAAATAAATAAAATCTTTTTTTTTAAAAAAAAAAAACCAAACTTGTTTAAGACTGGGCCTCATTCACAGCTGCTCTGGGTGTAACTCATACCACAGCAGAGTCCTCCTGTGCAAAGGGCCAGGCTTTGGACCCTACGTGAGCTGTTGGCCATTGTGACCTGCAGGCATCTCAGAGAAAGGCACTCCCGTCAGCCTGAGCTGGCTCCCAGAGGACACAGGCATGAGCCTTCGTCATTTTTGCCACACTCACGGAGGCTCAGCCACTAAGGTGGGTATGCACAGTTAGTACCACCGTCTACCACATCTGGCTTCCTCTTCTGTAAAACAGGCTAACATACTGACCTCACTGAGGTTGCTGTGGGAGCCAGGAAATAGGAACTCTAAGCTGGGAAGTGGCAACAGTGAGGACACAAATGTGTGGCTGAGTGGCCTTGGGGTGGAGGCCAGAGCCAGCCTGTGGCAGTTCATAAGGGCCCATTGCTAAATCTTTTTTTTTTTTTTTTTTGGACAAAAATATATTTTATTCTCAATTAAACAAAATCAAAACTCCAAACAAGTAGTACTTAAAAGATCCACTGACTTTATACTTTAAATTGTGTAAAAGTTTTCTCTAAACCAGAATTACCTCAAATATGTCAGCATATCTTCTTTGAAAAATCTTTACTAAGACCAGTTACAACCACAATAGCACTTGGTAGAATAGTGATGTCTGAGAATCCCTGCACAATGGACAGCATCCAGTTAAAATATCAGTGTAGCTTTCATTCATCAAAAAAATATTTTATTCAAGCTCCCAAAAGAAATTTGAGGAGTTAAGTTGGGTTTGAATTGAAGAACAAGGCCAAGTTAAATACGGAAACCAAGTTTTCATTTGGTGAAGTTGAAATCCGTGTATACATTCTAATCAAAGACCAGTCCCGTGTAGGATTTTTCAGGGGTTTAAGAGTCTACCAAGCCAAACCCTTCGCTGCTTTTGCTGCTTTGGCTTTGCTTTTCCCCTTCCCTTTTTCTCGCTTTGCCTTAGCCTTTTCCTTTGCCTCTGGTTCGTCCATATGGGGTACTGTCCATGCTGCTCTATAAGGCTCTTTCTGTTTCTCTTCATTTCAGTCTCCATTTTCATGTCATCTTTTTCACCTTGTACTACACACTGAGTTTGCTCTTGACAATGTTTGGGTACCAGCACGGTGGCTATCCCTTGAACATCTTTCATTAAAACATCACCATCCATTTTAAGAATACTCTTAAGTCTGCTGAGTTCCTTTGGGCATTCTTTTTTCTCTTTTCCGCATGCATCTTCCTTTTCCACTTACTCCGTAAGCTTTTAGCCACGTTACCTGGAAAGCGGGACACTCCGAGGCCGGTCACCGTGCGCACGGCCACGCCGACCGGAAGCCCCATTGCTAAATTTTTAAGAACTTTGCAAGCTGGTTGTGAAACGCAGCCATTAGGAAAAATTAAATTATGTAAGTTTACAATTAAATAATTCTATTAAACACATAGTAAGAAATACTTCAAAACTCATCATTTCCTAATTTTTCAGGTGCATTTTAAAGTGCTCTCTATGATCTTGAGGTTATTTACATCTATTGTATTGATATGGTGGAAATATTATATAATGGTGAGTTGCAGCACATCTTTTCCCAACTCCCTGCTCAATAACCTCCTCATGTTGGCACCTTGAAATTTTTTATTTTTTATTTTTATTTTTTGGCACCTTGAAATTGACCGTAGTGGGAGAATTTACATCACAGAAACTGGAAAATATTACAGATCAGGGCTTCTCTTTTTTTCTTAGTGAACCAATTATTAAAAATTTACCAGCACATCACTGCTTCATGCCAACTCATTCTCCCCCAACACACAAAAAATGCATACAATGGTCACATGCCTGTTTAAGAGAAGGTTCTTTCTGGACAAGGAGAGGGGTGGTGTTTGTTTTGGATTTGTTTTAAAGATTTTATTTAATCATTTAGAGACAGAGTATGTGCACAAACATAGGGAGCGACAGAAGGAGAGGGAGAGAGGGATCCCTGGGTGGCTCAGCGGTTCAGTGCCTGCCTTTGGGCCAGGGCATGATCCTGGAGTCCCAGGATCGAGGCCCGTGTCAGGCTCCCCGTGTGGAGCCTGCTTCTCCCTCTGCCTGTGTCTCTGCCTCTCTCTCTCTCTATGTCTATCATGAATAAATAAATAAAATCTTAAAGAAAAGAAGGAGAGAGAGAATCTTCAGCAGACTCCCCACCTAGTGCAGAGCTTGATATAGGGTTCAGTCCCAGAAGGCTGAGATCATGACCTGAGCCAAAATCAGCAGTCAGACACTAAACTGACAGCTACTCAGGTGCCCCTTGGATTTTTTTTTTTTTTTTTAGATTTTAGTTTTAAGTAATCTTTATGCTCAACATGAGGCTCAAACCTACAACCCTGAGATCAAGAGTTGCGTGCTCCACCGACTGAGCAGCCAGGCACCCAGTTGGTTCTTGGAATTTTTAAAGCAGGGTGTTAATGAGGGCGGAAACACTGTGGGGCAGAGGGATAGGGAGTGGAGTGGGGGGTGCCTTCTCTTCTACCAAACACACATCTTTGCAGATAAGACCTACCTGGTTGGTCATGGTACTTTGTCTCTATGAAACAAAAAAGAGCCCATGGCCCATGAAAACTTCTCAGGTGCTTGGAATAATGTTAAATTATGGCCATTTATCCATTCATTCATAATGCACTCTTGTGTCTGAAAGCGTGTGGTACTGCTTATTTTAGGCCCCAACCTCAAAGACAAAGTGAATGATAAGACTCTTTCCAAGCCAGGAACTTCCCTAGCAGGAAGATGGCCTTTTCTCCAGCTCCTAACACTTAAGAACTTGAAGAAGTTAGTCCATTTGAAGTCTTTAGAAGAAGATTTAATTACTAAGGCTATTGTATTTACAAAGCCATTGTTATTTGTTAGACAAATTCTTTGTCATAAGTAAACTCTTAGAGGGCGCCTACCCAGAAGCCTGCACAAACACTGGTGAAGTTGTGACAAATCTTGTATTGAGAAGCACACACTGTCTCACCTGCCCAGTCAGATCTGCTCTCCTGGGGCCACCCACCAGGGGGAGGTAGGAGGCAGAAGACCACCCATCTTGGGCCTGGCTGAGCATGGAGCTCAGGTGTAAAGCTTGCAGACAGGAAATGCAGATGCTTATTTAAAACGCCCTCCTGCTCACCTCCCAGGGGTTCTGTGCTAATAAATTGGCATTAATAAGATAAATTAATTGAGGGTGGCCTGGCTCACAGGCCAGGTTCTCAGCTGCTACCTCCTGGCTCCCAGCACTGGCAGCCAGCAGGAATTGTGCTGGGGGGTGAGGAGCGGGGTGGGGATGGGGCAGAGACAGAGGAACCCAGGGTCTGGAGTGCAGGGCCCCTGGCTTGCTATGAACGACAGTTGAAGCCTCCTCTGTTTCTCCCTGGCCTGCTGAATCTGGTCTGGTACAGAAGGGAATACTTTTAACCATTCAGATGTATAGTTCCCTTGGCAGAGTAAAATTATAGCCCATAGGAGATGGACAGGATGGAGAGACACAGAAACCACATTTTCCTGTTAGAAAACGGAGACACATGGTCACCGGACATTTATACATTTACGGTGCACAGAGGTAGAGCCTGAAAGATAGTTTGGAGGTTGAAATGTTGCAGTGGATGGGACATTGCAATGGTTTATGGAAACAACATGGAAGACCATTGTAAATCTTACCTTGCCCAGAAAATCAGTGGCTGCCACCTTAGTGAGATTTTATGTTTGCTACATGAAGACAAATGTTTTCTTTGGCTATGTTTCCATAGCCAACATGGTTATTTCTGGCTACTATGAGTATTTCTCTAAGAAATAATTATAGAAAAATAAGGTCTATTTCAAACATAAGTAGGGAAACACATTAGTTTTCAGGCTGTAAGGATGGCCAGGTTCTTTATATATTTTTTTTCCTTTGGTCTGTTCAATTTTTATATATTTGACAACCTGATCATAATCTGTTTACTTCATTTAGCCCATATTTATTCAAGGAAGCATTCTTTATAGTGTGCTTCTATTTAAAAAAAAGATTTTATTTATTTATTCATGAGACAGAGAGAGAGAGAGAGAGAGAGAGAGAGAGAGAAAGGCAGAGACACAGGTAGAGGGAGAAGCAGGCTCCATGCAGGGAGCCTGACGTGGGACTCGATCCAGAAACCCCAGGATCAGGCCCTGGGCTGAGGGCGGCGCTAAACCGCTGAGCTACCCAGGCTGCCCTATAGTGTGCTTCTAGATGGTCTCATGCCTGTCTTGGACTATAAATGTCTGTGTAATTATTTGACCAGCAAGTAGCACAGCACCGCCTGTAGGAAGGTACTTTGAATGACCCATTTTGAACAATTTTTTATTTTAGTTAATTTAAATTTAAATAGCCACATGTGGCTACTGGCTACCATCATTACACACTGTTCACAACTACATTACAATCTATGTTCACAACTCTGTTAAAAAAAAAAAGATTACTAATTTGAGAGAGAGTCTGTGCTCCAGAGCACGCATGGGGTGGGGGGCAGAGTGAAAGAATCTCGAGCAGGCTCCCCCACTGAATGCAGAGCCTGACGCAGAGCTCAAACCCAGATCCCGAGATCAAACCCAAGCCAAAATCAAGAGTCGGATGACTAACCACGGAACCCCCAGGCACCCCCACAACAGTTCTGCCCCATTTCTGCTTTTATCCGTACATTTATTCACCCATTCAACAAATATTTTTGGAGCTTCAGCCCTAGGCTCTGTGGATATAGGATTCCCTGCTCTCAGGAAACTTCCAGGCTAGCAGGGGAGACACACCTATAAGGAAACATGGTGTGATGAGCACAGGGAAGGAGCATTTATTGTGTGCACTGCTGCCCAGAGGAGAGGCTGGTTCTGGCAGGAGAGAATTTTTTCCACAGGAGTTATGTTTAAGCTGGGTCTTAAAATAGTAGTATACCACAAAGTTAAAATGATTGAGAGCATTCAGGAAAAGAAGTTGTTAAATATATTTTAACCATTTGATCATAATGGCATGGATGCCTTTGTGGTTAGCAGTGTATAATCACTCTGAAGACTACTCATACAAATAGGTTTGCAAGGCAACTACAAAAGAAAAAGCTCTTTAAATTTTTTAAAGTTTTATTTATTAACGAATCTGTACACCCAATGTGGGGCTCAAACTCATGACCCCAACATCAAGAGTTACATGCTCTTCGGATTGAGCCAGCCAGGCATCCCTTTTTAAAATTTTAATCGTATTTTTTTTTACATTTTAAGATAAAGCTATTTTGACAAGGGTTTTCTGAATGTCAGGATTTTCCAGCCGAGGAGGGATTGTGTTCATTGCAGTTGTTTGGAGACTGGGTCAGAAAGCAACCTGCTGGAAAATCAGCCCTTAAAGGCCTCCGGAAAACTAAGGTTTCATATATAGAGTGAAAGAGTCTGAAGCTGAGCTTGTCTTCTTGCCAGCTGGCTGATGGGAAGTAGGAGAGAAATGTCCGATTTTCCTACTATTACTGGTAAACAGGTGGGGAGCCTTCTACTGCAGTAGAGAACAGCTCCAAAAATCCTTCTCCCTCTAATGCATTGATGCGGATGAAATTTGCCCCAAACGATCATTGCAGATAGTTTCAAAGGGAGAAATGTGCCCTGCGTAAAAGTAGGCATCAGGGTGGCTCCATTGCTTCAATCTCGGAGCAGGGACTGGGCTAAGACACGTGCCTAGTCTCGGGGCTGGCTACTTGCTATTCCGAGGTCTCTCCTCTCCACCTACCTCCTTGTTTACTGCCCAGTCTACTGGGAATAGAATTTTGCCTGCCGAGGGTAGAAGACTAATTCCACATACTTGGGGAAGGCTTTGCATCTGGGAGCCAACAGCTTGGTGACCAGAAGCTCAGTTCTGCCCTCAGCAGTGCTGGACAGGAGGCTAATCCAAAGCAGAGTTTATTTATTTATTTTTTTAATCCCAAAGCAGAAAGTGGGAAAGCAAGTGGAAAGACACTCTCCAGCTGGATGGGGGCAGAAAAGGCTAAGTACCTAGGAATGTGCTGAATGTAGGGGCAATAGGGGATTGTGGGAAGCATGAGGTCTCCATATGTGTGCTGCTGCTGCTGACCACCAGCACCGTGGTGTGGCCAAATGGGAGAAGGATCAAGGCCAGTCTCTCCTTCCCTCAATTCTATATACAAATTGAAATGTGATCCTCCCTCTTGGCCTATAGGGAGCAGGGAGGAGATGCTGAGGCAGACAAGAGGAGAGTCTTGTCTATATCATGGCTTCTAGCTTCTTGGAAGATCTATAAGGGACCAGGGCTCCCTGGTTGCTTCCCCCATCAGCTTTTTTCTGCACCTGCTTTCCTGCCTTCCTACATTGTGAGGGACACAGATTCCAGGAACTTTCTGAAATTTGCTCTTTCTATTTTCCTTTTTAAAGATTTTTTTTTATTTATTCATTTGAGAAAAACAGAGAGAGCCAGCAAGAGCACGACTAGTTAGGAGGGGCAGAGGAAGAAGGAGAGAGAAAAGCAGACTCCCCAACCCAGGGCTCAATCCCAGGACCCCAGGATCATGACCTGAGCTGAAGGCAGATGCTTAATCAACTGAGCCACCCAGGCACCCCTCCTATTTTCCCTTTGAGCATGCTATTCAGTTTGCTTTCCTATATTCTCGTCCGACCACCTTGCTGTCACTGGTGTGGTCATCACACTGTTCTGGCTCTTCCTCGTGGTGCTAGAATGTCTTCTCTTCAGCACTTGTCCAACGTGGGTCAGTGTAAAAGAGTGTGGTGAACTGGGAGGAGGGCACACTCTGGAGTCTCTGAGATCTTTGTGCAAATTCCAATTCTACCCTTTGCTATCTTCAAAGTTAGCAGCAGCCTCCAAGACCACCCTCACTTCTGACATTACTTGAAATTTTGGGCGTTGCCAAGATGACTCTTGACCTCTAATCTGCTAGTAGAATACACAGAACTCACTGGAAGCCACAGTACCCATAGTTATGTTTTATTACAGCAAAAGGATACAGATTTAGGTTAGCCCGGAGAAGAGGCACATGAAGCAGAGTTCAGGAGGGCTCCATCTGCAGAGCTTCCAGTTGTCCTCTCCCCATGGAGACATGGAGACAGGACTGCACTCCAGTAGCAATGTCTGACGGTGTGCACAGAGTGTTGCCCACCATGGAAGCTCGCCCAAGCCATAGTGTCCAGAGTCTTTACGAGGCTCAGTCATATAGATGTGGCTGACCACCCATGTAGCTAACCTTCCTTTCCAGCCTCTCCAGAGGTTGAGCTGATGCATGCCCCAAGCCCCCACTGTAAATCCCTTTGTTAGCATAGACTACCTAGTGTGGCCTCAGGTCCCCAGGTAAAGACACTCTCGTCAGGCGGAATATACCTAGGGTTCAGAGATGACCTCCCGGAAGCCAAGGACAAGGCTAGGCTTCTCTTCGGGCAAGGTTAATCCTTTAGCACATCTCATCTGTGTGATGTTGAGATTTTATAGCTTCCCTGGGCCTCTCTTTCCTCATTAGCACATTGGACGCAATGACCACAGATCTTACTGGGTTTTTGTGACAACTAAGTGATATGACAGATGTAAAGGACCTTGTATGTGAAAGGCTTCAATGAAAATTAGGTCCTCCCTGATATCCTCCAGGCGATTGGTTCTAGTCTCCTAAACTGGCCCAGGACATCATTTTCTCTTTCCTCTTCTTCCCACCCCTTACACCAACTGATTTTCCACTGGAAAAGGGTAATATCCCACATGTTATTTTTTTTTATCCCACATGTTATTAAGCTGTTCTTCTTTTGAAAAGATATATGTGATCTATTTATTTATTTTTAAATTTATTTATTTTTTGAGTGGGCTCCATACCTCTTCATTGCACAAATCAACACATGTCAGATCATTGCCCTCTGGATGGGCTACAGTGAACATCCCTATGCAGATACATCTTTGTGACTTGTGCAGTGTTTCTACAGTCTGGATTCTTAGAGGTGGCACTGATGGGGTAATATGACCATTCAGAGTCCTGATGGTACTGCCAAACACTGTCCCTAAAGCCTGCATCAAGTTAAATCTCTATCCAAAATGCACGGAACAGCCTATTGCCCCATACCTTCTGGGGACCATGTGCAAGAGGGTGGCTTGGAGGGCATAAGAGACACACTGAAGCCCGGCCCTGTCCCTCAGTTTCCACCAACCCTGTGCATGCCCAGAGTCCTACTGCATCTGAGACTCAGTGCATGGAGGCTTTCTCTTCGCCTGAGCCCAGGATTACGCAGGGCTTGTGCCATCCATTGGGGGCAATGAGATGCTAGGGGATGTGAATGTCATTGGTGTCTTGCCATTCACCAGGAGACAGGACACAGTGAGTGCAGTTTCAGGTCCAGGGTCAAAAGAGTCCATGCCCGCTGGGGTTTCAGCCAGAACTTGAAATACAAACTCAGGGAAGTAGAGGAAGCAGCAAGGCCAGATGAATGTCTGGAAAGAAAAAAGCAAGCACTGTCTGCTGTTGGCACTGAGAGGTTCTATTCCTGACACGCTAGCAGAACAGCCTGCACCAGATCCAGGCCTGTCTTCATCCTGGGCATCCATCGACAGCAGGTGATGTACCCTGCTCAGGGCAGGCCAGTGGCTGGGGACACGGAGGCCTAGGAAACATCTGCCTCCACTGCATCTGGGCATCTGGGGGCCTCACACTCCCGTCAGGCCTGTACTTTACTTCTTTACACTGAGGCCATGAAATATGAGCTCTAGTTCAGTTTGAACCACCAAATCATTGCATGAGTTCTATCTGTGTGATCTTCTCTCTAGGACTTGGTTTTCTCAGATGTTTAAAAAAAATGAACGAAAGAAAGAGAAGTTTGGGTAGTAACTAACATTTGTGCAGGGCACAAAGTGTCTTATCTCCTTGGTCCTCACTTTATCCCCACTTTACAAATGGGAAAAATAAGTCATAGAGGGGAGATCCCTGGGTGGCTCAGCGGTTTAGGACCTGCCTTTGGCCCAGGGCGTGATCCTGGAGTCCCAGGATCGAGTCCCCTATCAGGCTCCCTGCATGGAACCTGCTTCTCCCTCTGCCTGTGTCTCTGCCTCTCTCTGTGTGTCCCTGATGAATATATAAATAAAATCTTAAAAAAAAAAAAAGTCATAGAAGGGTTAGGTGATTTGCCCACATTCATCCTGCTGGTCAGCCAGGACTTTCTTGGAAAATCCTGTGTTTCTCCAACTTGACCATATTGGAAGATTCTAACATCATAAATCTAAGACTTTTAGGGCCCATTCTAAAATAATGAAGGGATTTTATGTAGGAGTTTTCAGACACATCTGCTTTGAACCATTACTTGGGCAGGTTACTTGCGCTTTGGTTTTCTCCTCTCAAATAAAATAAGGCAATATTTATTGAGTCTTTATTACATGACAAACACTGTGCTACATGAATTATTTTGCTTATCCTCACAACAACTCTATGAGGTAATATAATTATCCCCATTTTATGGATGAAGAAATTGAGCTTGACAAGGTCAATAACAGTGTCCTGGGCACAGGGAAACCAACAGAGATTGGAACCTGTCAAAAAGCTCCAGAGAGAATCTTCAAGGAGATAAAATTGATAAAATTTCTGACAGTTCTGAACATAGGGATAGAGACAATTGATGGAGAATTTAGAGTTGAATTATAATTACTGTACATAAAACAAGTAAACAAAACATGCTAATTATTAAGTCCCAAAAAACCGAAAAAGTTTGCAGGAAATGAAAAGGTCAGTTGTGAATGGAATTTAAGTCATCATAATAAATACTTTCTTTGGTATAACCAATATGGAGTGATGTGACTAAACTGGGAGGTAGGGAAGGGGACAGGAAGGCTATGTGAGAGATGAAGGTAGAGCTGAAGGAATGTCTTCTCTAGGGTTTTCACTATTCATCAAGAGATAATGCTTGAACCAGAAGCAAGAAGTAGCAATTTAGCATGTTATTTAGAGATAGGAAGGAAAAGAGCCAAAGAAACAGCTCAAAAGAGTTGAAAGTGATGGCTTCTGGGGAGGGCGGAGCATGAGGGAAATATATTTTATAAGAAAACTCATAGGATGATTTGACTCTGATTCTGCTACATGCTTGTGTAACTTTAATGATATTTTTTAAAGAAATAAAAGGAAAATAAGTAAATTGCCCAAGTCGACCCAGACCTGATGTGGTGGAGGTGGGATTTGGACGCCAGCAGTCTGCCTCTAGAGCTGATGCCACAGCCACTGTGCAATATGGTCTATAAAATATCTACCTCCTAAAGCTGTCAAAGGCAAGTGACTGGTACATTCAAGAAACCCAGTGGCTGACATACAATAAGTGCTTAGAAAAGGAAAATTATTTTCTTTTTCCCATTGAGCCAGCTACATGGACACTTCTGGTAAGGAAGAGAGGGGGGTCCTGCCCTGGGTCTAGGCCTGAGGGGCCCTGGTGCTTTGAAGCAGCTTCCTCTAAGGTCTCTAAGTGACCCTCCCCCCCCCCAGTGCTTGGGACCCCCTGGGATCAGTCGTGTCATCTGGATGGGGCTCCCCTGTTTCCAGATTTTCCCCTTCAGAGAATTTTTCAACCATGTACATTCCCTCCTGCCTCTCCCCAAAGAGGTTGACCAGACACCCCCAGAAGTGCCAGGACTGACTGATACATCCCAGGGCCTCTAGGAGGGTGCACTCTTTCATTCACAGGATTGTGTGAGGTTAGGCTGCTGGAATCCTGCTGAGAAAAGATTTTGGGTGAAATCAGATTGTTTATATAGACAGGGATCCTATAGACACTTTTGCCCATGGTCCCTGACGCCCACAGGCAGCTATGCTTTCAGGCCCTGCCGTATGGACCTTTCCGTTTCCCATGACATAGTCTTCATCCCATAGCTCCGACTGCAGCCAAGGGAAGAGCGGGACATTTTGTCGGTTACCCGGAGGAGCGAGTATTTATGGAGCTCCTACTCTGTGCTAGGCTGGGAGGGCATGGGGGGCAAGATGCATTCGGGCTCTTGCACACCCACAGGCTGGAAGGGAGACAGGCGGGCAGCGGGTTACAGTTCAGGGAAGATGGTGACAGACAGAGAAGACAGCGGAATGTGGCCTTGGATAAGACTTCAGAAGCAAGTGTGCAGGGAACTGTGGTTCGGGATGAGGGGTCAGACGAGAAGCTCCCTCCCAGGTGTAAGGTTTTTTGATTCCTCAATTCAAACCTTTCCACTGATTCGGCTGATAACTATAGTTAGATCTCTGTGTGTCTGCAGGACCCGATGTACTGTCCCTGTGGAGCTAGGAGGGGCGTGAAGGGATCATCCAATCAACTTGTCTGTCTTCAGTGGAGGACACTGAGGGAGTGTGGTGTCCTCGTGAGAGACTTGGCACCAGGTGGAGCACAGATCTGCGGCCTCCCAGTCTTTGGACGTCTTCACCCTCTCTCAGGTCTGGGACAGGGCCTGAGGCCACACAGGGCAGAACGAGATCTCCCCTTTTTATTTTTATTTTATTTTTTTTAATTTTTATTTATTTACGATAGTCACAGAGAGAGGGAGAGGCAGAGACCCAGGCAGAGGGAGAAGCAGGCTCCATGCACCGGGAGCCCGACGTGGGATTCGATCCCGGGTCTCCAGGATCGCGCCCTGGGCCAAAGGCAGGCGCCAAACCGCTGCGCCACGCAGGGATCCCCGAGATCGCCCCCTTTTTAAACCACCCCGCTAGGCCAGCAGGAATCGCAACTTTCTTCCATCCCCAATTCCGGATCCAACACTTCTTCAATCAACAAACGTCCCTGGAGAGCCCCCCGGGAGCCAGGGTCCCCGGGAACGCAGGCTCCCCGACACACTTCTGCCTCCGAGAAGTCACAGTCACAGCCCGAGGGTTCTCACCGCCCCTGCGCGGCCGGGAGCAGAGAGCATCCTCCGGCTCCTCGCCCGGGTCCGTCTCGGCGCGCGGAGGGGGGGCGCGGGGGCGCGCACGCAGGGCGGGGGCGCGCGGAGGGAGGGGCGCGGGGGCGCGCACGCAGGGCGGGGGCGCGCGGAGGGGGGCGCGGGGGCGCGCACGCAGGGCGGGGGCGCGCGGAGGGAGGGGCGCGGGGGCGCGCACGCAGGGCGGGGGCGCGCCGGCCGCCCGGGGATGCGCACGGGCCGGTCTCTGCCCTAATGCGGCGGCGGGCTGCGAGCGGCGCTGCGGGGGCGGCGGCGGCGGCGGCGGCGGCGGCGGCGGACGGCACCGACTGCGCCCGGGGCCGGAGCCCGCGCCCTCGCAGGTAGGCGAGCGCGGATGCCGGGGGGATGCGGCGCGGCCGGGGGGTCACGGAGACCCATCTAGCGACACCTCCTTGTTCCCGCCCCGCTCCGCCCGGCTGCATCCCGACCTGTCCCCATCCCCCTCCGCCCACATCCCCGTCCCTTCTCGTCTCCGCACCGTCACCTGCTCCGAATCCATCCTGTTCTGCGGACATCCGGGCCCACCCCGTTCGGCGCCCACCCCCTGCCCACCCCAACACCTTTCCGTCTCATCGGCCGCATCCCCTCCCCCTTCCTGCATCCTCGACCTCTTCCCCTTGCCTCTGTCCCTCCCTGCCTCCTCCGCAGCCCTGCCCCTGTACCTGTTTACCTCCTCACCCTACTTTGAATGACTCCATCCCTTCCATCAGCCCCTCCCCTTGGCCTCCCCTGTCCTGGTCTCCACCTCACATCCCCATCACTCCCTGTGGCCGGCTCTGCATCCTCGGTCTCTGTCCTCCCCAGGTCCCCCTTACACATTCCGTCCCAGGCCCTTCCCAGCTGCCTCTTGGTTTCCTCCTGAACCATAGTCTCTCTCAAGAACCCCGTCTTCCCCTCCTTGGCTGTTAGCTGGCCCGCCACCCATCACCTTTCCCACTTGCCCTTCCTGGTGCTCTGTGTCGCTACAGGGCTTGTACGGAGCCCCATCACCTGCCACAGGGCCCTCCTTCCCTGTCTGTGGAGGCCTAGGGCTCTGAAGGCCCAATGTACTCTGGTTGCAGAATCCACTCATAACCCCTTTCTGCATGTTTGATCCGATTCATAGCTTGAGGATGCAAGGTGCTGGGGGTTAGCAGGCCTCTTATGTGCCTCCTCGGCCACCCTCTTCCCCTGGCTGTTCAGGTTTGTTTCCTAGATGGACTGGGGGGAGGGGATGCTAAGCACAGGGAAACTAGGTTGGGCAGGAGTCAAGGTCCAAGGGAATGGCTGAGGACCTCTTCCTGGTCTTGCTCTGAGTCCTGGGATGCAAAGGCCTGGATATGGAGCCCTACTGGAGGGTTGGAGAATTTTGGATTTTAGAGAGAATTCTTCCTCAGCCTCCAAGTCAGCACTTTGGCATCAGGAGCTGTCATGAGTGTGGCCCATGGGCTGGGCTGAGAGCGGGCAGAGTGCTGAATCACTTAGACTCTGGTCCCCATGGCAGCCCCTCTCCGACCCTGAGCCAGGTTCTGCTCCTGATCCCTTCCTTGGCACTTGGCAGTGGGTTGTGTGTGTGTGCGTGTTGGTCAGAGATGCCTCTTCCCTCAGTCTGGAGGAATGGATGACAGTGCCCCTTTCCAGCCTGCCTGGGATGAGGGCCTGGTGTTTCTTATCTACCCTTGGAACTGTGGTGAGCCCTGCTGGGGCCCAATCAGATCTCCAGCAAGGGCAGACTGCAGGCCTTTGAGACATGGTTGGGCCGGAGTTGAATTGTTTGTAAGGGGCCAGAGCCTGGCAGGTTCAGAATGCACCAAACTTGAGGCATAAGTAGGAGAAGCCCAGGGGAAATGTGTGTGGCAAGTGGAATCCCCTGGGGATGGGGGCCGTATGAGCTGTGGGAGTGGGCAGCAGGGAGAAGAAGGAAGGCAGAGGCTTCTTCTCCCCTCTGGTTTGGGGATGATTGGATCCCATTGAATTGTACTGCAGGAAGAATTGAAGGAAATTGGGGGGGGGTGTCATTCTAATCTTTTGTCTTGACTGAGTTGGCATTTCTTTGTGTGTGTGTGTGTATGTGGAGGAAACTGGTGGGTTTTCTTTTTTTTTCTTTTTTCTTTTCTTTTCTTTTCTTTTTTTCTTTTTGGTCACGCTCCTGAGGGATTAATATCTTTCCTTTTGGATTCACCTGAAAGTGTGTGTGTGTGTGTGTGTGTGTTGTGTATGTGTGTAGATAAAGAATGAGAATAACACAAATGAGGAAAGAGACTCGTTCACATTTAACCCCACAAATTGTGTTTTCCCCTCAAACAGGGAATGGCAGCCCAATTCCTGTCTTGGAAACCTCAGCTAAATCCCCAGGGCTTAAACTGAAGGTTAGCGTACATTGCTGATGGGTTCTGTCCCATTTCTGTAAGGATCCCTCACTTTAGAAATCCAAGTGTTTGGACTCCAGCTCTTGTGTGACAACCCTAAAGGGGACTTAGATACTGCCTGGCCCGGGGGCAAGGTGGGGGGACGGGGAGGGGTGCACTTGCATCTAGGGGGATAGCTATCTTCTGCTTTGTCATCTTTCTGTGCCCCCTCCCATGATAGGGGGTGGGGCGGGAAGCTTCCCGAGGCACTTCCTGGTTCCAAGAGGAGGCAGCACCTGGAGGGCTGCTTGGATTAAGGTTCTGCTGTTGAAATGCATGATTGGGGCTCAGTTTCAGTGGGGGATTCTGATAACAATGTACATATTTGCCAGTTTTGTGCAATGAATCTCACCCCACATCCCTTGTTTGGCATCATAAAGGCTAAGCAGGGATAAACCAAGGCACATAGAAAGAGGAGCTGGCTCCCCCCGGGAGAGCTGGAGTAAGAGGTAGCTAGCTCCCTATGGGCCGAAGCAGATTGGCTTCCAGGGCTGCTTCTTTCAGGGGCGCATTGAGGAGGTGGCTGATGTCTGGGGTGGGGGAGAGTTCGGGCTTGGATATCTGAGGAGGAGGTACAGAGGAGGGTCCTTTTGCTGCAGTGACTGAGAGACAGAATTCCAAGGCTCCCATCATTCCGTTGTTGCATCTTGTTCCCTTCCCTTGGCACCACTGTCCTCCAAGACCATCCAAGAACTGGGATGTGAGGATCATCACTTAGTCTTTAGAAAAAAGAAATCCTTAGGAAGCCAGAAAGGAAGAAGCAGAGAAGTTCAGTCCTCAGTCTGGTTGGCCTGGAGGACATGGGGAGAGGGAAGTGGGAAGAATTTAAGGCCAACTACGTACTTTTTTTAATTTAGTGAATACTAAGGAACCCCTGCAATGTGCTGCTCTGCTCTGTGTGGGGATTGTAGAGATGAAAAGCGAGACAGTGTCTAGTCTCTCAGAGCTTCCAGGGTCATGGAAAAGAGAGACAATAAACAGACAAATACCATAGATAAGCTTGAGTGAGAACATCTGGACAAGGATGTTGAGCAGTGGATCTTTCTTTCCAGTGGTATCAGCCCCCTCTCTTCCAGAACCAGGAAGAGGGCTGGGTGATGCTATCCAGAATGGTAGGTCAGAGCTGGCCCTGAAGTTGACTGAGGAAAAGGGTGGAGGAGAAGGAGGTAAGATGCAAGATTTTTTTTTTTTAAAGATTTATTTATTCCTTCATGAGAGATACAGACTGAGAGAGAGAGAGAGGCAGAGACATAGGCAGAGGGAGAAGCAGGCTCCTCACAGGGAGCCCGATGTGGGACCCGATCCTGGATCCCAGGATCATGACCTGAGCTGAAGGCAGGCACCCAACTGCTGAGCCACCCAGGTGTCCCAAGAGATGCAAGATTTTGCCAAATCCCTGGCTTCAAGGGGAAGGGAAATGTTCCTTGCACAGCTGAACCTCACTGGGTGCTGCTTTAGCTTGATGGGGGCAGGGCACCTCTAAGGAACTCTGGGACAAGATCAAGGCTACTCAACTCTCCCATATCTGCCTCCTAAGCCCTTGTATTTTAGGGGCAAATTGTGGTCTGGGTGTACTTAGAATGTTAGAGTCAAAGGAAAAGAAGCCCAAGGTCTGCCCTCCCGGAGCTAACTATCTGACAGGAAAGTAGCAAGTACATGCATAGATGCATGCTCAAAAATAAGATCAGTAGGAAAATTACAAGCTCTGATATGTGGGGAAGAGTCTTGGAGTTCTGGGGAGGTTGGAGTCAGGTGGGAGCCATCAGAGAAGTCCAGATGGAGGAGGGGAGGTTGATGGTGGGCAGGGGAGGGTTTTGAAGTTATACTCCTGTGCACAGGTCACCATGAACATCCATATTTGACCTGGGAAAGAATGCAAGGATAGACACACTCAGCCTTATCTATCCGAGGAGCACCCTTCTTCCCCACACACTTATTTTAGTTCATTTCATTAGTGTGTCCCGAGTCTTTGAATATATCCCAGGAAATGTGCTCGATGTTGGGCGTATGAGTGAGTTGGAGAGACAAAAATGAAAACAAATTAAAATTCAGTACAAGAAATGCTATAAGAGAGGGTGGATGAGTTCCTGACACTGTAGGAGCATGACTGAGGGGTCATGGTGGGCAGTAGGACCTGGAGTGATTGTACCACACTGTTTAGGTAGACCCTGTTTTGGCCAGAGCAGCTTGATGTCAAGCTTTTGAGCATTTACTCAGAATGTCTGCTAGAGCCCACACCTAGCTGCAAGGGCAGATGTTGGATGTATATGGCCTGGTCCTTGGGACTGTAGGGAAGGGCCCTGAGAGCTAACTGCTATGCTGGGTGCTTGAGTAGGCACTTCTAAAGCTTTGCTGACCTGCGGCACCAGTCAGATTGTGCCAGTCAACTCGAGAACTCTTGAGCCACCCTCTTTTCCTTAGATCTTGAGGCAGACCAAGAAAAATAGAAGTGTCGTGCTATAATAGTCATCATTATAGATTGTTTGATATGTTCTAGGCACTCTACTATGTGCTTTATATGCATCATTTCATTTAATCTTCATAAAGGTTAACTTTACAAAAAGAAGTATTGATAGGATTCTGGTTTTATAGATAAGGAAGCAGATTCAGAAAGGTTGTTATTTAAGATTGTAGAACAGGTAAGTTGCAGAGCTAAAATTTAAACCTATATTTGTTTGACATCAAAGTGTATGCACCGGGGATCCCTGGGTGGCTCAGCGGTTTGGCGCCTGCCTTCTGCCCAGGGCGTGATCCTGGAGACTCGGGATCGAGTCCCGCGTCAGGCTCCCTGCATGGAGCCTGCTTCTCCCTCTGCCTATGTCTCTGCCTCTCCTCTCTCTCTCTCTGTGTTTCTCATGAATAAATAAATAATTTTTAAAAATCTTTAAAAAAAAAAAACCTATGCACCTCTCCTCTATATTATAAGAAAGGAAAAATAAAAGCCTGAGATGTTTTACCCAGTGGTCCAAGGCTCTCCAGGAAAATCTGTTAGAAAGGCGTAGTTAGCATGCATATTTGAGTACCTACTATGTCCTGAAGGATACAGAAGTATGGTTCCTGTTTTCAAATGGGGGAAATAAATAGAAACGTGACAATTCTTAGGAATCATATAAAACAGTATGTAATTAAGTCTTCAGACCCTGGAGAGTAGAACTTCAAAGGAAGGAGTGATCCCTCAATATGACTGTTGGAGTCAAGGGAAGTGATATGCATAGTAGAAACTACTCAGCCTTTGAGGTCAGACAGATTTACATTCAAACCTTGGTTCTTCCGTTTACTAGCTGAGGAGCTGCAACTTCTCCATCTGTAATTTGGAGATATTAATATGAACCTCCCAGAGATGTTGTAAGGATTAAATGTGATAAGGCAGTGAAGGCCCCAGCAGAATACCTGGCTGATAATAAATGCTCATCAAATGCTAGCTGCTTTTCACAGAGGAGATGAGAATGGAGTTGAGCCTTGAAGAATTAGTAAAATTGGTAGAAGAGGGGAGTATTCTAGATGAGGGAACCCATGAGGTATATCAACAAAAACCTGATAGGTTCAGGTTCTCTGAGAAAGAAGTGACCTGCTTCATTGAGCCTGCTCACTCCAGGTCCTTGCAGTAACATCCTACAGGAAAAGGACACCACCATGAAAAGCATGAGGGGCTTATGTTTTACTTCTGGCCCCCTCATTAACAGAGCTTAACTGTGTTTCTCTCCCTGTAAAACTACAAGATTGCTCAATGTCTCTTGTCTCAGAAGCTCATGTCTCTGGAAGTTATATCATTGATTAATTTCTTGTCCCGCCCTTCTTCCCCCAAATGTCATGCCTTGAGAAAGTTATAGTGCTTGGGTTCGGTGGGCTCATCCCCTCGGGCTGTTATCATCCCCTCCTGGCTCCTGCAGCTTCCTTCTCTGGGAAGCAGCTGCCTGAGCATCTGCCTTCTCCTTCACCTGCTCCTCCTCACTCATCCCCTCCCAGGCTGGTCCAGCCCCTCCTGAAAGGCCTCCCTGGCAGCCCCTCTCCCTGTCATTATGATGCTAATCGTGTTGTTAATTTTTCTGAGATGCAGAAAGAAAGCCCCAATCTGTTCTAATGAATTTAATTAGAGAGGGGTTTGGAGGGCTTCAGAACCTCTTACCAGGATCACAATAAACAGAGTTAACGAGATAAACAGCCTGGGATCAGCGGCTCAGGGGTAGGAAGGGAGGATTTCCCATTCAGTCCTAGATAGAATGAGGAAAGCCCAGGCACCCAGAGTTGGAGGAAGGCTATGTGAGCTGTTGTCCACCATGTGGGCTCCCTTTAGGGCTGTTTCCATTGGCCTCTATTTCTGTCCTTCAGTGGCAGATGCGCTTTCAGAGAAGGTCCTATCATTGTCATCATCATTACCAAATATTTGTTGATCACCTCCTGTGTGCATAAGGAGTATTGCACCAACTTCTGGAGGCTCATGAGACCCTGTCTCCTCCCTAAATAGGAAAGAAAAGATACATTCAAATATAACAAACAATTGCTAATTCCAGACAGTAAGTGCTAGAAAATTGGCAAGAGATTATGTTGGGCTTGGGTGATCTGGAAAAGCCTCTTGTGAGACGAAGTACTTGAGATCTTGAGATAGCAACACTTGAAGACTTAATAATCAGAACTCCTGGAGTAAGAGCAGGGATGTGCGACGGGGCAGGGCGGGGAGGGGGGGGGATCTTTGATTCAGGATGAATAAATGGTATGGCTTCGGTGTAGGTGCATGTAATACGGAGATGTAATTGGAGAGGACCCTGAATGCTGGGGTCTTTACTCTTCTAATCTGGCTGTGCTGGAGTCTTCCTGCTTTCCTTTTCTGGAAACTTAGCATGGCCAGCTTGGGGAAGGGCCTAAAACAGGATGGTTTCTGTGCTGAGCTCACTGTCCTGGATCTAGTTTAGGCCAACGGGGGTGGATTGACCAGATGCTAAGTTTTGTTCTCTGATCTTGTGATTTTCTGGGATGAGAGTGAATGGCTGGCAGAGCAATTCCAAGGACTTTTCCCGGTGAGAGTTCCTTCCTTCTTTACTGATGCTGGCCAATTTGCTTTGGCAGTAGCATTTTTTGCAGATATTCAGTGGAATCTTCCAGTTCCAGGGTCAGTGAGTTTCATAACTTGTCTCTTTATATTAATAAGAGTTCTCTGAGTATGTGTATGTGTATGTGTGCCTGTGCTTGTGTGTGCATGTTGCCTATGTTAGTGAAATTATTCCAACTAGATTCTAAATCTAGCTTGATCTTTATTTGCAACACAACAGTTGTTAAACATTTCTGGGCCTTAATGTCTCCATGTGCAAAAGAGGAAAAGTCATCCTTATTTCTTTTTGTGTGTAGGTCTGTAAACTGAATGCTTTGAGAGTAGGGTTTTATTTTTTTATTTTTATTTAAAAAATTTTTTTTATTATTTTTATTTATTCATGATAGACACACACACACACACAGAGAGAGAGAGAGAGAGAGAGAGAGAGAGGCAGAGACACAGGCAGAGGGAGGAGCAGGCTCCATGCAGGGAGTCTGACATGGGACTCGATCCTGGGACTCCAGGATATTGAGCTGAAATTTTAAGTCAATTCTCTGTCCCCTTGGAACTTCTACCTGTGAGACTAGCCAAAGTTTTATTTTGGGGCTTCACCAAATCTTTCACCAAAGATTATGCATTTTGTTATTTTCCAGAGCCTATCTGGACTTATACATAATTAATGAGAAGTCAACACTGCTGTCAGGTGTTGGACACTGTTATAATACCCATTGTGCAGGGGATCCCTGGGTGGCTCAGCGGTTTAGCGCCTGCCTTCGGCCCAGGGCGTGATCCTGGAGTCCCAGGATCAAGTCTCGCATCAGGCTCCCTGCATGGAGCCTGCTTCTCCCTCTGCCTGTGTCTCTGCCTCTCTCTCTCTCTCTCTCTCTCTCTCTGTGTGTGTGTCTTTAATGAGTAAGTAATCTTAATCTCTCTCTCTGTCTCTCATGAATAAATAAAATCTTAAAAAAATACCCATTGTGTGGTATATTTCCAAACATTGATGGTGACATGTTCTTTATGAAGCAAAATGCCTTTGAGGCCATAGGCAATTTTCCTATGCTGATGTAGGTGAGGACAGGAACTCGATCTCTTTCTGATCATTATCATACATTGGGTGGAATAGAAGGCTTTGGGACTCATGTTGGGAACTATATCAGGGTTCTCTGACTGACCTAAGCTCTGCGCTAGGCCTTGTAGGCATATATATATATATATATATATATATAGAGAGAGAGAGAGAGAGAGAGAGAGAGGGAGAGAGAGAGAGGCCTTGTAGGTATATATCCAAAGGAATATATATATATCTCTACCTATATAGGTATATAGGCCTTGTGCATATATATGCAACACATATTATGTATGTAATTATATATAATATAATAATTATATATATAATATATATAATATGTGTTGCACCTGCAGCCAGTCTTCAAAGGCTCTACTATTTGCATGGCACATTTCTAGATGGCTTCTTGTTTTGAAAGAATCCTCAATTTCATAGAATGTTGGAGATGGTCTAATCCAAGATCATTATTTTACTGATCAAGAAACAAACTCAAAAGGGCTACATATATTGCACATGGCTCCTTGGCTAGTTGCTGGCAGAGGTAGTTCTTCCACATACTAAACTACCGGGAACTTTAAAAACTGCATATAAAGCTAGTAATTGTGCAAGAGAATAAGTAAATATTCTTTTTTTAAAAAAAATGATTTATTTATTTATTTATTTATTTATTTATTTATTTATTTATTCAGGATAGACACACACAGAGAGAGAGAGAGAGAGAGAGAGAGAGACAGGCAGAGGGAGCAGGCTCCATGCCTGGAGCCTGATGTGGGACTCGATCCCGGGACTCCAGGATCGCGCCCTGGGCCAAAGACAGGCGCCAAACCGCTGAGCCACCCAGGGATCCCTGAGAATAAGTAAATATTCTTATACTAAAGTTCCCTAAAGCACTATCTAAACCAATAATACTTTGGGATATCAGAGAAGAGAGGAAGTTCATGTAGACTAAAGTCCTTTGGGAAAGTTTTGAAAAGAAGCAGGGACTGGTTTGGGGCTCTGAGTATAGGTAGGATTTGAATAGGTAGAGGTGAGGAAATGGGCCTTTCTGGTGGGGTAAGAGAACGTAATCAAAGGTTTATAGGAGGGAAGCTGTGGTCAGGCATTGCACTGGCCAGGCTGGAGCAGTGGAAGATATAATTGGAGGGAATGGCTGGGGTGGGACTACAGAGAATCTTGACCCTGACTGAGTAGTTGGTCAGGAGCATTTGAAGCGTCTTGACTGAGCTCGTTCCCTGTCTGGGGTGGTGTTTGAAAGGTAGTTACTTCTGAAGAGGTATTTGGGGAAACTTTTTCTTGGGTGCTGGCAGGGAGCTTGCTGCTGTCCAGGGTGCTGACCTGACTCTGAAAGCTTTTTCGTTCCAATGATGCCAGGTTAGAAGGTAAAGCCACAGAATGTTTAGAGCAATTCAAAGGGATCTAGAAAACAATTCTGGCTGGGACTAGGTAGTGCGTGGGCTTTCTGGCATCAGCCTAGTTTACAGCATCTGATTTTGCAGTCTTTGTAATGAAAGCAAAAGTATGGATTGGGGGAACTAGTAAATGGCCCTTTTAAGGAGAAAACACGTGTGTGCACATATGCATGCTAAAATGACCCAATTTGTAGCCTTGTAAATTTTGCCTTAGAGTCTTTGTATTTATATGAGAATCTCAGCACATTTTTCTTTCATTCTGAAAACACACTCCCTAGGGCAGCCCCGGTGGCTTAGCAGTTTGGCACTGCCTTTGGCCCAGGGTGTGATCCTGGAGACCCAGGATCGGGTCCCGCATTGGGCTCCCTGCATGGAGCCTGCTTCTCCCTCTGCCTGTGTCTCTGCCTCTCTCTCTCTCTCTCTGTGTGTGTCTTTAATGAGTAAGTAAAATCTTAAAAAAAAAAAAAAAGAAAGAAAGAAAACACCCTCTACTCAACATTTTGGAGTATCTAAAACCTCTCTAGGGGGTGCCTGGGTGGCTCAGTCCATTAAGTATCTGACTCTTGGTTTTTGCCCAGGCCTTGAGATTGATCTCTGTTTTGGGCTTGTGCTCCTCCTCCCCTTCTGTTTCTCCCCCCACTCGAGCTCTCTCTTTCTATCTCTCTAAAATAAATAAATAAAATACTTTCAAAAATAAAAAAAAATAAAAGTTCTCTAACAAACATGGAGAGAGCAACAGAATTTCCTAGAATACCCTACTCATTAGGGTATTTTATAAGGGTATTAAGGTAATCCTACTCATTAGTTCAAATGAAGCACTTCAAAGTTCAATAGTAGTGCTGTTCAATAGAGCGTTCTGTGATGATAGAAATGTTCTATATCTGTACTGTCCAACATGGCAGCACTAGGCACATGTGGCTTCTGAGCACTTGAAATGGGGCTCATGTGAGAATTGAATTTTTAATTTAATTTAATTTAAATAGCCATGTGTGACTAGTGGCCACTGTATTGGACGGCATAGCTCTATAGTCAGAACTCTCGATGTTTGCCACTTACTCTTGTATATTGGCCTATCATACCTAGACCTCTTTGACATAGAGCAAAGTGGACTTTTGAATGGGAATGAGCTTGGCACAATGCTGGGAAAGCCCCATGCTAAATTTGACTGGAAATCTGCTTCTGGCTATGAGTTTTGCCCTGGCTTTTTTATTGTCATGGTGAGAACAACCATACATGATGTACTGTGGTTTTCCTTTCTTTTTTTTTTTTAAATTTTTATTTATGATAGTAACAGAGAGACAGAGAGAGAGAGAGAGAGAGAGAGGCAGAGGGAGAAGCAGGCTCCATGCACCGGGAGCCCGATGTGGGACTCGATCCCGGGTCTCCGGGATCGCGCCCTGGGCCAAAGGCAGGCGCCAAACCGCTGCGCCACCCAGGGTTCCCTGTGGTTTTCCTTTTAAGGTCAGAGAGTATGCTCCTTGAATTCTGGCTGGGGTCCTAGGGACCTGATCCAAGACTTTTTAGAGCCTTGAATGGGCAAGCAATGCACTGTGTATGGCCCAAGAAACTTGGCATTGGGGTGAAGTGGCAGATAGATGATATGCTGTTGTGTTGGATGTTTGTGGGCATCTAGCAGAGAAAAGTTTCTGGTCTTGATCCATCTCCCCTTCTAGCTCTAGGCATATTTAAGTCCTGTTTATCTGGTATAGTGGACATGGCCCAGGATGGGGAGTCTGGGTGAGTAGTAGAGGTACTAGAGGGAAAAAATACTTAAAAATGCCAATCAATAAGTAAGAAATAACCTGTCAGAAGACTGGAGTAGAAAATTTCCATTGTGTTGGTATATGCTAGTGTACGTAGGTGTGCCTAACTTTATCACAAACATAACTTGATTTCCTTGGGTCTCTGGCCTTAGGCTTGGTACATTGAAATCTGATTTCCTAAAACAGAGGCCATGCTTTTTGAAGATGTGCCTTATAGTTTCTTATTTCCTCCTATAGAATCTCAACGTGCTGATGGTAATCCTTAATAAACGCCTGTTAGTGAGTAAGTAGCTCTTTGTTAGCCTGGAGCTATGAGTTTGACTTCAAGAAAATGTGTGCACATGAATACAAATAATATTTATTGAGCCCCTGCTGGGCGTAAGTCTCTGTACTTAGTACTGTGGGCAGTGACAAAGGAGGAGCAAGGATGGTTGCTCTCAGTCTAATGAGAGAGCAAAGGCAGGCATGTGTGAAAACAACACACACATACAACTGAGAGACAGAAACAAAGACAGAACTGGTAGCAGGGATAAAGAGCTGGGAGTGGGTTGCAGGATGCTGGCAGGGGCCAGATTTTCTGTGTGTCTCTGTCTGGCCTTCTCTCGAGGATTCCCTTCTTCATGAGGCATAGCTGGTACCAGCCACCTCCATGCCTGCAAGGACAGTGCTGCCTTTATGGTTGGTAGGGCAACTCGATGTCTCACTGGGGCTGGGCGGTGCTGTCCTGAGTGTGCCTCTTTCTCAAAGAGCACTTGGGAAGGGGGAGAAGAGTGTGTGGAAGGGGAAGAAACTTCTTTATCTTCTGGTCACTGAAATGGTGACAGGGTCTAGCTCTCAAACTTCCTTCTAGCCACAGAAGGGATTTGTTGGGACTCCAGCAGCTCCTGTACATGGAGTCCCATGATGCAGGCCCAGATGCAGCTCTGGGGGAGACAAGAAAAGTAGAGCTTGGTGGCATGGCTCCCTACAGTCACGTGATGCCCACCTCAAGGAGTATGCGCTGCCTGGTGGGGATCAGGTGGGCTATATCTATGTCCCAGCTGGGGCTAGGTGGGGGACTTCTTTGGTTGACTCACGGGAAGGAGCCTGCCCTTTCCCATCTTCTGTGTGCACACAAGTCACCAAGGATCTTGTTAAAGCGTAATGGCAGAATGATGAAGTCTGGGTTGGGCCCGAGTTTCTGCGTTCCTTACCAGCCTCCATGTGATGTCAATACTGCTTGGCAGCAAACCATACTCTGATTGGTAAGGCCCTATATATGGGTTCTTAACCTGTAAACATATTAGTCTCACCCGGGGAGATTTTAAAAATCTACAGATGCTGGGGCCCACTCTACAACCAAATAACTCATAATCTCAGAGTTGAGTCAAGGCACTAGAATGTTTTAAAAGCCCCTCAATGATTCTGATGTACAGCCCAGGCTGAAAATCACTGGTTCTCTGGATGGCTTTTCTCTTCCCTCTGATACACTTTTTATCTGGCTGTGTCTTCCTTACCCCTAAGAGCCTGTAAGGTGCCTCAAGGGCACTGAATGTCTTATGTCAGATTATCAGTCATACCCTGCAGTCATCCTCAGTCAGCCTGTGGGTGGTAGGCTCAGCTGGTTACAGCATGATGTGTCACCATCTATCTCTCTGGCCACTGCTCGCATGCACGTACCATCAGCCATGAGGGATCAAAGAACGTGACTGGCTTAGAGGAGGACAGTTCTACTCTTGGAACAAGTCAGAGTGGGCATCCAGTGCCTAGAACCATGCCTGGAATCTAGTAAACTTTCAGGAAGTCTATATTGAATGGATGATGATTCCAGGGTGGGGTGGCAGAAAGGGCACTAGATTAAGGATCTGAAAACCAGAGGGATTAGGGGGTCTAAAAGAGTAGGGAAAATTATTTGACATTCTTTAGCTTTAATTTTCTCAGTTGCAAAATGAGAATAATAATGCCTAGCTAACAGGGCTATATAAATAGAAAATAATGTAGGAAAAAGGGCTCTGTAAATGTTTGTGTTATGCAGACAAGAGATTGTGTAAGAATTTATTTTTATTTTTTAAAAGATTTTATTTATTTATTCATTAGAGACAGAGACAGAGAGAGAGAGAGAGAGAGAGGCAGAGACACACACAGGCAGAGGGAGAAGCAGGCTCCATGCAGGGAGCCTGACGTGGGACTTGATCCCCCATCTCCAGGATCCGCCCCTGGGCCAAAGGTGGCGCTAAACCGCCGAGCCACCGGGGCTGCCCAGAATTTATTTTTAAAGTGGTGGGCTATACTAGAGGCTTGGCTTTTGTCATCTCATTGATTCATCACAACCCTTGGACTGGGTGTTATGATCCTGATTACACTGAGAAAATGGGGGCTCGAATGGGAACCAACTTGCCTAAGGTAGGACAACTCCAAGTGGCAGAGCTGGGATTGTATCTGATTCCAGAGTTTCCTAATCCTGGCACATTACCCAACAGGCAGCCCTGGCTTCCAGCATGGGCTGGTGGTCCCTTGGTTTGAGAAGCTTCCTTGTCTTGGGGCAGTCACTTGTTTTGAAGAGTGAGATAAGAGTCTGAGTATCTCAGAAACACCAGTCATTAGGGAATGTTAGAGTCTTGGCCAAAACTGCACTGTAAGGTCACTGCTCAGGCTTCCTCAGGCTCCAAGGCAGAGGCTGTGACACCTTTCCCTATAGAAGAATCACCATCTGTCCCCATGGTCCCCTCCCTGCTTGCAGAGCCACTGACTGAGCCAGCTCTCATCTCTTTTGCCTATCTAGGTTTTCCTTTCATTCTTGTAAAAAAAAAAAAAAAGAAAAAGAAACACAAAGGAGGCAATCCCATGAGCCTCTCCTATCCACAGGTGTAGCATCAATAGGATTTTTTCATTACCTGGTGCTCGTGCTCCCCTTCTAGGGCGATGCAGGGGAGGGGCCCATCTCCTCCAGTAGCTTCAGCACAGAGAGGAGGTCCCAGTGTCTGCTGTCCTCCTGCCCACCTCTCTGGCTTTGGCAATGCTGTCAAGATAATAAGGACACGTCGTGGCAGAAGTCAGTCTGGCTAAGTTGTTCAAAAAAGAGGAAAGAGGGCTGATTTTTGCATGGTTTGACCAATTCCAGAGGGATCTACCTGGTCCAGGTGCTTATCTGTGTCTACCTGGGAGAGTTCTTTAACTCAGGGCCTTGTTGGGTATTAGCTGAGACTAACTGAATCCACACTGAGAAAGAGAACTAGACAGGAAACTCAAGTGACTTCACAGGCACTACAAATATCCCATGGTGGGCTTTGGATATAAATATCTGACTCTCTTCACTGAGATGTGACTAACTGTCTATTCCTATGTGGTCCACATTCATCCTTTTCTGTGTTCTAATTTGGCTGATTTTTCTCTTATGTAGTCCATGAATTCTGCGCTGAGATATTACTTTCCTGTATCAGGGCCAGGATTGCTGCATCCAGAACCTTCTTTGGCTTTATGAATTGCCCAGAGTTGACTTTTAAATACAGAGGGTTTATCCATTGTGTTGCCTCAGTATTTCCTCTGCTAAATCCTCATTTATTTTTTTAAGCCATTTTGGCTTTTTTCCTCTCTCTTTTCTCTTTGAGTATCCCTAGGGTTTTCTTCCTGAGAACTCTGCTTCCTGTCTGTGGTTCTGCATGGTCAGCATGCTGCCTCTCTGGTAGAAATAGATGCCCAGTTAGGCCCAGTCTGCAAATGAATCCCCTGTTGCTTGGAAGACTGGCTGCCCATGACCCCTTGCGCTAACACCATGCAATACCCCATCCAACTACAGGCGTCTGGAGTCTAAGTGCATCATCTCTCCACTCCCAAGGACACGTGGCTATTCCAGCACAACCTGTTCTGAGTATCTTAGCAATCACCATAAAACCTATTAGGCTTCTGGAGCTGGAATAGGTTTGGCTGGAGGGCCGGCCCCTAGGCCTCTGACCCTCTTCATTCTCCATCTGGCTGCCCTCAGATGTGCAGGCGAGGGAGGAGCCGAGGTCAAAGGAAATGTTGCAAAAGACTAAGAATGGTGTGGGGCTAAGTCCAGCTGGAAGGTTCTGGAAGGCTGGTGTGAGGAGAGGATCAGGGTCTGAGTAAGGCATTGGCCCCATTCTTAGACAGATTGGGAAACCCTCTCTGAACACATTTCCCAGATTGTTTGTGTTCTTATACCTTGAGAAATAAAGAGAGAGCTTTTAGATAGCACCCCCAAAAAGTTGCAGCTGGGGTTTCTGAGAGCAAGAATGCTTTGTTTCTCAAAAGGCTGGTGACGTGATCTGGTATCTACCCAGATGCTGGCATGTCAGGAACAGACCAAAAGGCCAAGGGCTACTCAGAGGTGGCTAAAGCTATTCTGCTAGCTTGGAGTGTGTTTGCTCCAGATCAGTTGTCAGCCTTCAAACCTTTCTTCCTAACCCAGGTTTGTTTTTTCCAGTTTCCATTGTAGAAAGCCCAAGGGCATGCATCTCGTCTTGGAAGGGGAAACTAGCTCTAGAGGAAGAGCCTGGGTTCAAGTCTGGCTCTACATTCACCAGTTGTGTGACCTTTGGCAAATTATTTAAGTCTCCCCTACTTTTCATCTGTAAACTGGGTTGTTAAGTGGTGCTCACCCCACATGGAATTGTTAGAATGAAATTAGATAATACACATGAACCCCTTTGCATAGCGCCTACCAGGTAAGAAGTGGCCCATGGAAGTGAGCTCTTGATACTTCCTAACCCCCTTCCTTATAGTAGCTTCATGCCCTACCTTATCTGCTAATGACTTTGGTGAGCAACAGATAATATTTTTGAACCTCAAAAAGGTGCTCAGTTGTAGGAAGAATTACAGCAGGAAGTAGGGGCAGTCTCTTCTGGTAACGTAGTTGTACCTGGTACTCTAGTTGACAAAGCACACCAGGCACCTGTGTGTAGTGAAGGTCACTAATTACACAAAGTAATAAAGGATAGATGCAAATGGCTGGTTCAGACCACAGAGCTCATGCAGTTTAGCAGAGAGAGTGCATACAATCTATGGTAACCTGAAGACTTCAAGGAGATTTACAGTGGAACCTTTAAAGATGGAGCTCTTGCTCTTTCTGCGCTCCAGCAAGCTCGTTAGGGAGTGTCTCTAAAAGGGAGGGGGCAGAAATTAGGAAGAAATGGGCAGTCTGGTTATCCTCAAGATCCAATTTCCTAATTTCACGCTGGCCACACCCACAGGGAAAAAAGATGGCAGGGAGGAAGGGTGACTTTTCCTTCCGAGGTTCAGAGATGGTGAAGAAGTCAATATAAGGTCAATTAGCAAAACAGAAATTGATGTGAGATGCACATCTCAGGACTGGGAATGAGAGTCCATTTCTCATAATAAACCATTTTGGTCCCCTTGTCTTGGTTCCTCTGATCTAACTGTATCCTTATCATACCCCTGACCACACTGAGTTAATATATCACTTTTAGATAATATTTCATTTCCAGGTGAGAAAATCAAAGCACAGAGAATTGAGTGGCCAGATGAGGAAGTGGCATGAATCAGGGCAGAACCAAGGCTGGGTCTCCACCTCCTGACTCTTGGCCTATGGATTCCTAGTCTAGCTGTCTCCTGGGCATCTCCTGTGATTCAGGTTTCAGCTGGTATCTAGCATAAGGCAGCCCTGGATCTCTAGGTGGGGGATGGAGAGCAATCCACCCAACACAAGACCTCTTCCAGTTCAAGCAGTTCTGGTCCAGAATACCATGTGACCATCACTGTACCCTCTCAGCTTTGGCTGGGTTTCAAGTCCTGGTCTCAACAGCCACGGGACTTGGTGGCCAGGCCTGGGAAGAACCCATTGTCTTCTTGCATCATCACTGGTTGTGTGGCTGCTGGCTAGCTTGCTTGTTCATTTTCTATTTGTTTTGTGTAGGCTGCTCTGAGCTCTATATTCAGGCACAGCTGGGTAGCTGGCACCTCCTCAACCTTTGCCCCAGTCTATCCTAGAATTCTCCATGGAAGACTGCTGGCTCTCTATGTATGTGTATGCATGCATAAGAGAAGAGGGGGAGAGGAAGATGTAAAGCTTCCTGAATAGTAAGAGATCTCTTTTTCCAGTGAGGCTTGGTTCTGGGTTGAGAGATCTAGGAGCCCCCGTGCTTTTCTTCTTGTAGATGTGTGTAAATTGACCATGGTTATCAGCCTGATTAGCTGTGGGAGGACAGGAGGTATGCTGTATTTAGGCATGAGTGGCCCATAACCTTTCCCATCCCTGATTATTGTCATAGCAGCAGTAGTAGTAATAAGAAGAGCAAGGTTAGAATAATGACAATCACCAGATATCCACAGCTTACTATGTGCTAGGTAACGTGCTAAGGGCTTTTGATAGATATCATCTCACTCCACACTTCACTTATGATGTATTTTCAGTAGCCTTGTTTTACAGGAAAGCAAAACCCAGATACTTGAGCGACATTTTCCTGAGGTCTCAGCTACTAAACTGTGCAGTTGGGGCTTCAAATCAGATCCATCTGGTTCCTTTTTTTTTTTTAATATTTTTTTTAAGACTTTATTTATTCATGACAGACACAGAGAGAGAGACAGGCAGAGAGACACAGGCAGAGGGAGAAGCAGGCCCCATGCAGGGAGCCTGATGTGGGATCGATCCCAGGTCTCCAGGATCACACCCCAGGCCAAAGACGGCACTAAACCGCTGGGCCACCAGGGCTGCCCTAATCTGATTTCATCTGATTGAGCTCCATGCTACTGTGAATGCTGAAAGCCTCTTACCAGCCACAAAGTTCACTGTAACTCTAGGCAGAGACCCTCTTCCTCCTGCTGGAGTAAGAAACACACAGGTCTGAGCAGCTGATAGGTTCTTTGGTTATGAGGAAGCCCTTAGTATCTCGTGTCTGAGCTTAGGGAGATTTTGGGACTAGTGTCAAGTCCTCCATTTTGCACAGAGGGGAGTGAAGGTCCAGGAAGTGTCTCACTCAAAGCTGTGCATCAACCCCAAGGCAAAGCCAGGAACAGAACCCACCCTCCCAACTGGTAGCCAGAATTTTCTCACCAGCTGTCTATTTGTAGAATACCTTTGCTGCCCCACACCCCTCCACCCACTTACCCAAGATGCCATTGTGAGACGGGAGGGAGGCAGGAGGGCCAGGCCAAATTATCTTTTTCCCACAGGGCTGCTGACTTGCTTTGCACTGCATAGGCTGGGAGGGTGTCCCAGCTGGCCCTTTCCCCCCAAATCCAGCAGCCTCCTTTCCTTTATGTCTCTTCACTCACTGATGCTCTTGGGAAGTCCGGGGGTTATAGAGGACTTGACTCCCTCCTGCCACTCCCCACCCACTGTGACTCATTCTTTCTAGAAAATTCTGCAAACCCAGGAGATTGAGTCACTCCTCCTGACTCCATGTTGGATGCACCTCCAACTCCACTTGAAGGCAGGCCACCTTATATTTTGCTTCTTTCCCTATGAGCAGTGGACATGAGGAACAAGGAGTGGTGGCAGTTTGTCAGGTCTGTCTGTCTGTCCTTTTCCAAGGTGAAAGCTCATAGGATCTCTGGGGGCAGAGGAATTCAACTGCATTAGTTACAGTTATGATGCCTGTTTCTTAGACTTGCATTTGGGCCTATGAAGAAGGCTCAGAGGGCCACAGCCACTGAGTGAGAAGATATGGCCTTATTCCTGGGCTGGTTGGCCTCAACCATTTGTGTCTGAGCCTTCCTACTGAGATCTGTGGGGTGTGGAATTATTTGTTGTAAGGTGCTCAAAGGAGTGTTTGGTGCTGCAAAAAGTCAGCAAGTGTTTGTTGTTGCCATCATCATCTCCTTACGCAGGCTGGGCTGGAAACTGCGGAGCTGCAGAGGACCTGAAAGGCAGGCTAGTCTGTGATGCTCAGACTTTAGCCTGATCACAGTTCCTGGAGGGCTTGTCAGAACACAGGTTGCTAGGCATCCCCCCCCCACACACACACACACAGC